>NC_056505.1:6246552-6256217 GCF_014905685.2 Nematolebias whitei
GGGGGGTTGGATCAGTGAGCGGGTGAGTCATGGTTGAGGGTGGCGAGGGGAGGGGAGCGGTGTGTTTCTGGAGTCCTGTGCTGTTTTTTTTTTTTTTTTCTAGCAGGCCTAACGTGTGAGGGGACAATCGTGACAAACGGTTAAATCCTTTTTTTTGTGTGTGCAGTCATTTGGGACCGGCCCAGCTCTCACTTCACATTCCCGCAGCCGACCAAACCCCCCCATCCCCACCCCCACAGCAAGATAGAGTGAAGGTTTACTCATAAACTTTATTACAAGAAAAAAAAACACATAACTAATTCATGTTTAACACAAAATAACCACCGATAAAAAAAGAATCAAGAGCTTCCAGGCATTTGTGCGTCGATGGTAAATTCATCTCAACGAGGTTGTTCAGAACTATTATTAACATAAAACAATAATTAACTTAAAGGTCTTGTATTCTACATTTGGGTTTGGATCATGGGGGGGAGCAACATTCACAAAAAAGAAGTCTACTCTCCATCAGCTCCTCTGGGAGGACCCCGTGGCAGCAGACCAGTTGTAAAATATAATCCCTCCATGTCCTGGATCAGCCCCTCAGCTCCTCACTGAAGGACATGCCTGGAACACCTCCATGGGGAGGTGTACAGGAAACTTCCTAACCAGATGTCCCGCTCTCCTCAACTGACTCCTCATGATATGGAGGAGGCGCAGTTTTACTCTGAAACCATAGTAATTTAGTCGCGGAGGCAACAGAGGAGAAACCCAGACATCCCTCTCCGCAGTGACTCCAGATCTACCTGGAGACCCTGAGAAGTTCTCAGGCCACAAAAGATACACAACCCCTCCAGGGAGTTCTGGGTCTCTTACCAGACCTCCAAATGGAGGTGTCTAGGAGGCAGATGAACCACCTCAACCGACACCTTTTGATGCAGAGGAGCAGCGACTCTACTCCCAGCTCCCCTCGGATGATGGAGCTCCTCACCCCATAAGGCTGAGCCAGCCACCATACGAAGGAAACTCATTTTGGCTGTTTTTATCACAGATCTTTTCCTTTTGTTCATGATCCAAACTTCATGATGATCATAGGTGAGGGTTGGAACCGACAGACCAGTAAATCAAGAGCTTTGCCTTTCGATTCAACTCTTTGTTCCCCACAACCAAACGAAGCAACACCCTCGTTACTGAGGAGGAGGTCCAGCTTGTTGATCCATCTCCCGCTCCATCCTGCCATCACTCACAATCAAGACACCCAAATACTTGAACTCCTCCACCTGAAACTTTCCTGGATGTTCGAGCTCCTCACAATATCTCTAAGGCTGATCCCAGACGCCCTGCGAGGGAAACTGGTTTCCTTTAATCATGATGTCATGGGGATCTCACACAATCATGTCAGATGGTGGCTGTGTTTAAAAACACACGGTTTAAACTTCAGGGCCACCGTAAATTTCTGATACTGCATTACCTCTGAATTAATTTTAATGAAGCTCTCAGAAAGTTATTTGACACCTGCAAATGATTAACTTTTGGACTCAACCTAGTTCAAGATGGCTGACAGAGTCAACTGACCTTAGTAAATGCAAATATGGCTAAAACTCTGCCATTTATACAAACGCTGAGCTCAAATTTGGTGCAGTGGAGCGTTGACCCCAGCGGTGCAACACAAAAATCACAGCGTTAACTGTTGGAGTTGTAAGTCATTCACAACTCTTACTCCAAGCAAATCATGCAAGATAACAGGTACATCTAAAATAAAAGAATATCGCGAAAAAGTTAGATATTTTTTGTCATTCACTTCAGAAAGTGAAATTCATATAGATTCATTACACAGAGGGAAATATTTCAAGCGTTTATTTCTTGAAGTTTTGGTGATTATGGTTTACAGATAATGAAAAACTAAAATCGGTGTCTCTGAAAATGAGATCTAAACTCCTGGTGTCAGACCCTATTCAGCTGATTAACTCTTGGACATGAGCTCCGGATGTCTTATTCCTCAAGTCCAGCCACTCCTGAACCAGAGACAATGTCAGAAGTGTCTTACCTGCTGAGGAGACAAAGATCTGGACTGTGGTTCACTGGTTCAACGTCCTCTTTGCATGTCATTTGGAGATCAAGATCCCAGAGTCTGGAGGAAGAGTGGAGAGGCCCAGAATCCATGGTGTTGAAGTCCAGAGTGAAGTTTTCACAGTCAGTGATGGTTTGGGTCCATATCCTCTGCTGGTTCTGGTCCACTGGGTTTTCTGAAGTCCACAGTCCACGCAGCATCTAGCAGGACATTTAGAGACTTCATGCTTCTTTCTGCAGCTGAGTTCATTTTCCAGCAGGACTCAGCTCCGGTCCACGCTGCCAAAGGTACCAGAATCTGGCTGTGGAATATTTTAACTTTCTGAGACACTAAATTTTATTTTTTATTTTTTTATCTGTAAGCAATAATGATCAAAATTAATAGAAATAACGACTTGAAATATTCCACTTTGTGTAAAATGTGAGTTTCGCTTTCTGAAAGGATTGACTGTTGGGGGATTTTTGGTCAGAGTTTATGGATGGTTTAACTACTATGGCTGAGAACTCTGCCCATGAGCCATATGTTTGGGTTTGCAAAGAGGAGCTGGCTGCAGCTGTCGCTCCAAGGTCACTTCGAGTCTGTGAGCACCTCTGAACTGATGAGGTATAAAAAACGAGCTTCACACGCAGCCCGGGGCAGATTCTCGTATGGGCTTCATGCGTGTACGTCCTGTCTGTGTAACCTGTCCTGAAAATATGACTTTGCAAGTAAAAACCAGTTAAAAAGCTTCTCCTGTCGTCGAGTGTGGCTCCTTTTGAGTAAATGAGATAAAGAGAAAATATTTTTATCCAACACTGACAAAACAAATTGAACTTTTTCACGACATTCTAATTTTTTTTTTAGATGAAATTGCTCATAAAGTTTCACCACAATAGTTCATTTCTCAAAATATTTGCCTAAAGCTCTGGCATGAAAAGGAGCAGGTGATCCTTCAAATAATGTTTTTTAATTTTTTTGTCCTGAAATATAAAACTCTTATTATATTATGTTACATTAATATGTTTTCCCATGTGTTTCCTTGCCGCTGCTCCGAGGGATAATCCGTTATTTTAGCTTCTTCCTTGACCTCTGTCACACGCAAACACACAATGGAAGGGTGGTCTCACCAACAATCAAGTCTCCAAGACAACAGGTGAACAACGAGAGCTCTGAGGGGGCTGTGAGGGGGGGGAGTCATGTTGACCTTGGCCTCAGTGCAATGGTCAGATGGGGTGCGAAGGCCACCGGCCGTGAAGGCAGAGGAGGAGGATGAAGGATAAAAGCTGTGACGCCTCTCGCTCTCTTCAGACCTGCAGTGATTAATGAGAAAACACACAGACGCACACACACGTCGGCAAGCTGACCCCAGTGAGGCCGCAGCTCCAACACCGGGCCTCGGCTCTTTGACGTGGTCATTTTCCCAACTCTTTTGATTGATGAGCGATTCCTTTCCCACCACAAATTATGGTAATAATGCTGAAAGAGAGGAGACGCAGCGACTCCGCAGCTGCTCCCTGCAGCTCTGATCCCACCCAGTGCACAGCAGCACAACTTCAACGTTTACCATTAAAAAGCAGATGGGATCTATTTTTATTTGATTTTTTCCTCCTTTTTTGATTCGTAACAATTTGCTTCAATGATGCAGCAAAGCCTCAACTAGCAATCAAACAGGACAATTGTGCATGAATTAATAAAATAATTAGTCATAGCAAGATTTGTGTTTTAAGGTCTGTTGGTTAGGAAGGGTAAAGAAACAGGCAGAAATGATCACTTCACCTTTTTCCTTTCAGCTGTGGGTGATAACACAAAGAAGTGATTCTCACGTGGATTTTTATTTAATGAACCCAAGTTACTTATTGTCTTATAAACTTCATATAACTTATTCATCCCGAAGCACGTCCTAAGAGGAGTTTGGCTGTCGGGTGAAGACGTACAAAAGAAGGTTTTATTAAATGCAGGCTATGCAATCTTAGTTTGTCACAAAATCAGAATCCATGAGACGTTGGAGGAGGAAAGATTTGCAGCAGATGTCTGTCAATAAAAGCGTACAATTGAAATGGATTTTTCTTAAAAACAAGATCAGTTTTAAATTTCTCCCTCTACAGTGCAAAAATCATTACATGCTTCAAAGTACTCTACTGGAAGGTGTTTCAGTAGGTGAAGGACAAAACGCAGCAGGATCTCTCAGACCGGTGGTTCTCAAAGTTAAAGTTGGGACTCAAACATCTTCGAGAGCCACTGTCCTGCATGTCCTAAATGTGTCTCTGATCCAACCCACCTGATTTGAACAGCAGCTTCGAATGCTGTCAGCCCATTAAATGGCTGTTATTAGTTGTTATCATCCCCATAGGTTGCTCCTGTACATCAGTAGGTTTAAAGGTACGTTTTTATCGCTGATAATATGCTGCTTTCCCTGTCTAAAACCGGAAACTTTTTGTTGTTAGCTTTATTTAACCCTTTTCCTAAACCTAACCTTACACCTGACCCACAGCACTGACCCTAAACTTAACCCCCTGACCCATGACCCTATTATCAGCGATAAGAACATACCTTTAAACCTACTAGGAGGTACAGGAGGGACAGTCTGAACGCAACCTATGGGGATGATAACAACTAATAACAGCCATTTAATGGCTGATAACATTTGAAGCGAGGAAGCGGGTGGATTTGAATCAATAGATGATTTGCAGGCTTCTGCTGAACATGAAAAGGTAATTTAACCATTGAGGTGAAGCAGGGAAACAAGTAAAACAGGCATCTGGCCCTCGAGGACAAGGATTGGACACCCCTGCTTTAGTGGCTTGTTTTCCAGTGTTCCCTGTCTCTGGTTTAGTAACGATTGTGTATTTTCATGTTCCCATTGTTACTTTGCTACACATCTGCTTGTTAATCACCTGTTCCCACTCATCAACCATCCATCTCAGTGTATTCTTTAGGATTACCCAGTTGTTATCAGATCCTGAGGTGTTTCCATCAAGGTAGTTTCTTTTGTCTTTTGGGCCTTTTTCCTGCCACCTGCTTGTCTTTTTAACTTTAGTTTAACGTTTTGGGCGATACTTGCCTGTCTGCCTGAACGCCTCCATGCCAACCACCAATCTGTCACAAAAACCCTGCACAGCTGGACACCTTCAGACAGGTCTGCAGGAGGAACGAGTCAAAATAACACTTGGAACTCTTCATCACGTGCACCCTCAGTGTCACCATGTGTTTTAAGTGTAGTGAGAAGTAACGGCAACTTTACAAGGTGGTAAAAACTATAGTCTTAACTTTTTTAGAATGTGCTGCAAGCCTGGAATTATAGATATTTTTTCACGGTCAGGATCTTCAGTTCGATTAAATCAGAGAATCGTTCAATGCAAACAACAGAAACTTGATAATTTCACCTTTTGATAAGAGCAAGTTTTCAGAAAACCTCAGAACAAATCCAAAAAGAACACGCAGTTAGGTGACCAGTTACAAAAAAGGTCAAGTTGATGATACTCCCTGTTTATTGATTACTAGTTTTAGTTGTTACTATTCACAAAGACCCAGAAACTTCACTCCGGTATGATTAAGGGGTATTTTTTTATATTTCATCCATGCATGTCATGAGTCCTCTCAGGGCACTGAACGGAAACCTTCACATACGTTGTAAAATGCAGATTAGGAACAGTTATCTAAAGAAGCCAGTGGATTGTGCTGAATCTTCACTTCGTCACAGTCCTCCATCCTCAGCAGCACGTCGGCAACAGCTGCAACTAACACGAAGAAACCGCCAGCAGAACCAGATGTTGGGGAGTGGTGGCGCAGAGGTTAGAGAAGATAGGCCTGTGATCGGAAAGTCACAGGTTCAACTCCCCGGAATGACATCAAAACGTGGGTGGAAAAGGTGAAACACCCACACCTCCCTCCACCCTCATTTGCCCCATTCTGGGCCCTTGAGCAAGGCCCTTAACCCCCACCATCTGCTCCCGAACAGGTCTCTCTTGAAAATGAGTTCTTGTGACTCAATGAGACTACCTGTTTAAATAAAGGTAAATAAAATAAAAAATAAAGCAGGCTCAGGATGGGGTTAGAGAGAACAGAAAAGGGACAAACAGAATTTGTCCAGGTGTCGTTTGCACGAAGGTGACAAACAAAGAAAAACATAATATTAATAATACAAATAATTACAAATACAAACGAACTGTAGAGCGAGACAGCAGCAGAGTGAGGAAGTGTGGTCATTTTGGTTTAAGACTACAGCAGCATAACTAAGGGATAGCTCAGGAAACCCAAGCCAACTGTAGGATTTATAAAAATAAATAAAAAATAAAAGTCTTGACTCTAATCTTAAAGTAGACAATGTGTCAGCCTCATGGACAGAAAAGTTTGTTCAACAAGAGAGGAGCCTGATAACTGACAGCTCTGCCTCCCATTTAAGAAACTCTAGGAACCACAAGTAAACCTGCAGTCTGAGTGCAAAGGGCTCTGTTAGGAACGTATGAAACAACAAGACCTGTAATATAAGATGGAGCTAGGTTGTTGACCGCTTTGTAGGTTAGAAGTAAGATTTTGAATTAAATTCTGGATTTGACAGGAGCCAGTGGAGAGAAGCTAAAACTGGAGAGGTACGGTTTCTCCTACTAACTCCAGTTAAGACTCTGGCAGCAGCATTTTGGATTAACTGAAGATGTTTTAGAGGTTTTGTTTTGTTTTGTTTGTTTGTTTGTACATTCTGATCATGAAGAATTACGACAGTCCAGCTTAGAAGTGATAAATGCATGGACCAGTTTTCTGCAGCATTTTTGGACACGATGCTATTAATGTTAGTGATACTGACATTAGAAACGTTTTGGTGGAAGAAAGAGACCCGGTAACGTTTTTAATGTAAAGAGTTAAATGACATTTGACAAAACATAACACTAGTTTCTTTACATCACAAATGGAGGCCAAATGAATGTCATCCAGAGGAAGTGAAAGAATGCAAAGATTGTTTCTTTCTCAGGTCCAACAACAACGACCTTCGTGTTGGCTGTGTTGGAGAGCAGAAGCTTAAGAGTCGTCTAAGTTTTTATGTCTCAAAGACAAACTTTTGACCTAAGTAACTGGAATAATCAGACTTTGTGATCGATGAATATAAGTGAATGTCATCAGCATAACGACAAATTGTAATCCCGTGTCGTCCAACAGCTTCCAGCCCAACATGTCCTCTGGTCATCCAGCAAGTGTTGCTTAAAATAAACAACGCAGACGATTGGCTGCGAGGACGCCGTGATGTCAGAGTGCCTCTGCAGCTGGGGCTGAACACTGATGCAGTGTGCGTGCATGTGTGCATGTGGGGGTGGTTGGTGGAGGGGGTGGTAGCGGCTCGGTCGCAGACGGGTGAGATGTCACGGGCTGGTTCTCTGGTTGTTGATGGAAGGGAGGAGCAAAAAAACAACAAACTGCTTAATACACACTGTGTCCACGTCCATGTGAATGTGTGTGTGTGTGTGTGTGTGTGTGTGTGTGTGTGTGTGTGTGTGTGTGTGTGTGTGTGTGTGTGTGCGTGATAAAGTGTAAGTTTATTAGACTGGAGTATTTTGGAGTCAAACACTTGGTCGTCTGCTGTGAACCTTCTCCGCAGAAAAGAGCAGTGACAAGTGATGGCTCGCTGATGATGATGATGATGATGTTCAAGTCGGCGTGTTCACATATGTGTGTATGCGCTTGTGTTTGCATGTGTGTATGTGTGCATGTGTGTATGTGTGCATGAATATGTTCTTCTCACACCTCCCAAACACAAAATTCAAACCCTTTCTACCTCGCCGGCGCTCAAAGGCGATGACTTTGTCCAAAACTGATGCAGAAGATTGAAGTCGTGCACGTGCACAGACATATGTTTATGTGTGTGTGTGCGCGAGAGTGTGTGTTATGGGAAGGAACAAGGCAGTGAAGGATGCTGGGAAGGAGGTCGTGATGTGACGTCATCCTGTGATGCTCCTCCGCCCACATTCGCTCCCCTTCCTTCATCTCCATCCTCCTCTACTCTGCAGCAATGTGTGTGTGTGTGTGTGTGTGTGTGTGTGGGTGTGTGTGTGTGTGTGTGTGTACCAGTGATGACACACCCTGGGTCATGTGACTGTGGAGGTGGTGGGGATGTTAGGGAACAGGAGGAGGAGCAGGAAGCGAGTGACCCGGAGCAGAAATCAGTGATACAGGAGCTGCTTGACGCCATCCAACATGGAGGCCCAAACCGGAAGAGAGCATGTTTTTTTAACCGTTTTAACGCTGCGTCAGACGTGCACGGTCACATGCCACTGCTAAAACACACAGAAATCTCATTTTGATTCGTGAACATGAAAAAAAAGTCACATATCAGTGTTTTTTTTTTACCTTTAGGTTTGGCCTGACAACCTGAGAAAGGAGTCAGGCAGTCCAAAAAGTCCTCCATGTTGGAACTTTCGAGCTCAGCTTTGCTTCACGTGATGTTTGGGTTTTAAAGATCTTCTGGAGTCCTGTTTGGATCAGTAATGAGTCCATACCTCATCAGCAGATGACAGCGAGGTTAAACGTCTGCAGCGATCCCTCTGATCATTACACAGCTCTGCTAATTGTTTCCTCAAGATATCTTTGCCGTCGATACGACTGTCGATTCTGATCAATTCCTTCTGCGGGGGAACCGACCGGAGCTGCAGGCCAAGGAAGGGGGACGCCACATTTGGCTAAGGAACGTGCACGTTTGCGGCCTGATCAGAATGTAAACATGAATATTTACTTCTGAACACTTGATACAAAACTATAATGTAAACTGTCAGGATCAAAATTATTTTCTGGATGTTTTGTTTTTGTGAAAAACTTTATATGGACATTATTATTATTATTATATTTCTACAATTTTTTTAAAACTTTTATTATTTTGCTGATTTTTTAAATCCATCTGGGATTAAAAATGCCATCATATATTATTTATCCTAATTCAATAAAACGGTTGTGAACAAGAAAACTAGATTTCTGCACCTTTTCACCATCAGCTGTAGCAAACTAAATATTATATTTTGTCCCATATTTGGTGTCGGTTGAGCCCTTTTGAGCATGCAAACACTACAAGATGGGAAATAATGAGTTTTTAACCTTAAATCTGCAAGAACTAAGACATTTATGTGCATACATGCACTTATGTCAAAATGTTTAGGATGGAACTTTATGACTTTTAATTCAAGTCCCACAGATTTTATTTAATTTGAATAATTTTAGAACATTTTTGGACCTGAAACAAATCAAATCTTTGATCGTTTTCCCTCCAGGATGAGTTTGTGCAGAGACACATTTAGTTTAGGAACTTTAATCCCAAGTAACTTGTTTTAAAATAAGAGAGTTGATTCACCCGGCGGTTGATTTTGGGTGAAGTTGCTTGAGTTGATAGCAAACACATCTCCCTGAGATTTTGGATCCTCTGAGCTCCATCCCAGCGCAGCTCAGCCCCTCCAGCAACACGCTGGGAACGGATTACAGCAGCAAATTAGCCAGAAGAGACCCGGTCCATCTGAGGCGCCCTGACGCAGTGGTGTGAAAATCAAACAGACCCCAGGCCCAAACCTGAAGGGGGCCAGAGTCTGACAGGGTGCTTGGTTTGTTTGACACCTTTTCAGATTCCTCACACAGAAAAACTGATTTTACTCTTATTTTCTTGTGCCAT
>NC_056505.1:6256317-6267249 GCF_014905685.2 Nematolebias whitei
TATATATATATAGATATATATATATATATATATATATATATGTGTGTGTGTTTTTAAAAAATCCCTTTAAGCCAAATATAATTTTGGAACCAAGGTAAATATTTTCTCTTAAATGTGACACTTTTAGATATTTTTACACCCATTTTTTTTTACTTATTCTGACTTTTTGTCAGCTCATTCAGTTTTCAACAGATACAAATGGATCATTTATACAATTCTGATATTTATGGATATATAGAAGTATATATTCTGATAAACATTTTCAGCTTTTATTGATCGCCTTTGATCTTTTCCAACTTTCACTGTCAAACTTACTCAAAGAACCTAAAACATACTTTTTGTTTGCAGCATTCAAATGTCCTTAAATAAAGCAAACCATAGATTTTTATTCATTTGTATTATATACAGTAATCTAAAAATTTAGAGCCTTTAAATTGAATCATGAGGCCTTGTGGTTAAATGTTTGTCTTCAGCTTCATTCCATTTCCTTTAAACCAAAACTATTATTTTGTTACAAACTGAATCAAAAATAAATGAAATCTGCAAAGTGCATGACGACAAAACAGGAAATAAACCAGAAAACACATAAAAGAAGACAAATGTGCATTAAAAAAAGAGATTCTTCCAATTGGTGTTAATTCTTTATTACTCATTTAAAGCAGAATCTGAACAAACGAATTCTGTCTTTATTGGCTTGTAATGGCGCCTTTTATCAAAAGGATAAAGGGCTTGGAAAAGGTCACGGTTTGTTAAACAAAATTAAAATGATACATTCCTGGAGAATTATGCAAATTATAATCCCCAAAAACGCCAACAAAAGGTGGTAACAAAGGCTCAGCAGCGGGGCGACAATAAAACCTTCAATCTGAGAGGAGAAAGTGAAGAAAGAAGCTGCAGGAGAAATGTTACTTTCACTCCAGCAAGTCAGAAAAATACTGAAATACTTCATTATCATCCTTTTTCTCCTCCTTCTGCAGGCTTGTCACCAAAACCCGAGGCCTTAACTCCTGCTGAAGGAGCCAAAAGTTCAATAAATAATTTAGTTTTTTTTTTTAATAAATATAAAAAGTGGCCCTCTGAAGGCCCTGACAGGAAAATCATCCAATCATGAGAAAAACAACGAGGAAAATGAGGATTGGTGATGTGAAAAAGTCAAAGTAATCGAATGAGCCACATGCAGAGAGCAGGAAGTGATTTTTCTATTTTTATTTTAGTTTTAAAAAATAAAGACGGAACCCTGGAGGAGAGCAGGAGCATCCAGCAACAGATGTCCAGGCACAATTCTCGGCTTGGATTTGAAATCTCACAAGAATTGCGTTTGGACAATCAGCAGCTAGAGCTCAAAAACAAACTCATAAATCTGAAAAACTTAACGAACCCAAAGGAAAATGTATTTTTTTTAAACTGAGTCTTTCTTGTTTGAGTCCACTCGACGCATCATCCAGACTCCGCAGTTTATCAGAAGTAATCCCAGAAAATCTGCAGCTCAGAAATCTAAAGAGAAATCACCTGAGAGGAGACAAACGGAGGAGTCCCAAACTCCTCAGCGCCATGTCCTCCTCCTCTCTGCACCTGTTACGACGCATCTGTCTCCTCCTCTTCCTCCTCCTGGAAAAAAAAAAAAAGAAGAAGAAGCTGCGTCTTTCCTCAAACCTGCCAGAAAAAAAGACTTCAGGTCCCGCAGGTTTGCCTGCTGCTCCTGCTGCTCCTGCTGCTCCTGGCCCCTCAGTTCCGGAGGAGAGAGGTGGAGGCTCCTCCAGCTGAAGGAGGCGGGCAGGGAGGCTGGATGCTCCCCCGGGCTGGATGCAGGGAGGTCGGGGTGCGAGCGGAGGGTCTTACCGCCTCAATCTCCTCCTCCTGCTCCTGCTGCTCCTCCTCCTCCTCCGGGCTGTGCGGAGGCCCCTTTTTCTGGGGCTCCTCCGACAATAAGCGCCGGCGCGTCCGTGGCACCGACAGAGAGGATCCGGAGTGGGCCGCTCCGCTCCTGGTACTGATGTTTGAATCAACACATACACACGCACGGCGGGGGGGAGGGAGGGAGGGAGGGGGGATGATAAATGCCCATTGTACCCGGAGGAGGGGGAGGGGGGAGGAGGAGAGGAGGAGTAATGAATCTGCACTGAGGGAGAGAGCAGCTGCCGATGAAGGAGAGAAACTCTTAAAGAAACAAGGAGCTCAGTTTCTCTTTTTATTTATTAATCAGAAACACGCACACTCACACGCACACATACAGATGGAGCTCGCGGAGACTTCCCTCACTGATGACGTGATGCTTGGAAAACAATCCAAACAACAACAATAAACAACAGGGTTACACAGACACTGTGACCCTGCACACACCAATAAATTAATAAATTAATAAATAGAAAAGAAATGAAATACTTGGAAAGTAGAATAAATTTGTACTTCTAATCTATAATTTACATTATTTTTACGTATCATCTAAAATAGCCCATGTAAAAATTAAACATTTTATAAATGTAAATTCCTTTTTTATATATATTTCAAGTTAATAATAATTTTTATTACCTAATTATTTTATTATTGGAAAATGCTTCATATTTATAAATGCATCCTTTCATGACACAAAATTAATTTTTGTACTGGAAATGAAATAAAAAAGGTGGAAAATGTATTTGATTTGTAAAGAATAAACCTTCGTGAAGAATATTTGCATTTCGAAACACAAATCTTTCAAATTAAATTCATTTTTCATTTATTTCAAGTGTTTTTATGTTGCAAAAACTGCTAAAATTTAAACATGTCCCAACAGATTGTTTTTTTTAGAGTTAAGTTATACAAAAACACCGTTGAGCAATCAGTATCTTACCTGCAGAAGACAGCAGTCAGTGAATTCTGCTGTTTCCTGCAGGTAAGATACTGACTGCTCATATACTACAAACGTCACCAAACACAAAATCTAACGATCTGCTTTTGATCTGATCTGTTAGCAGATCTTCTGCTCCTGCAGGCCTTGCACAATTAAAGTCGTTTCTAAAAAAAAAAATAAAAAAAAAGGCACGGCTGTCCTCTTCAGAGAGTGAACACTAAAGTAAGAAAAACTTAAAATGATTAGATTTTTGATCCAAATGTCCCAAACCTGAACAATTTTAGCAGAAAAGAGACACAAACATTAATTACTTATATCTTCTGCTGCAGGTGAAAGGTGTCCGATCGTGTCTGTTTGTCTGAGTGTCTGTTAGCAAAATATCTAATGAACCAATAAGCAGACCTGAGCGAACATTGACTTCATTGATTCAAGCTGGATGCTAAGGCTAACCAACCTTAGCCACAACAAAACGTGAGTTTAACAGATAAAAAAAGCTAAACTTTGGTCTGGTAGTAGCCGAGGGTCATACCCAACACGAACTCTGAGTGCCAACAAGTGCAAGATTTAATGATTCAAACGTTGCCACTAACAGATTAAAGTGATGGATTTATAAAACGGGTCTACCCGAGCTCTAATTTCTGACACGCAGCGATCAATTTTAAGAACCGGACGTCGGCGCGTCTGGCTCGGCCTCAGCTGACGTGTGTGCGGTGCCCGTGCAGACCCCCCATGGCGCAGAGGGGGGAGGTTTGTTAGGTGAGGGTCCCATCCCTGAATAAATTTCAGGTCTTCTCTAAAGGCCCGGGTGTCCAGCCTGCTGCTGACCTCTGACCCCTGCAGAAGAAAAGTTATTGAAGCCGCCTGTGAAGCCGAGGAGAGGCTGGGAAAGTGGCCTGATGGAGGCAGAGGGTCACAGCACAGAAAGGCGGAGGTTTTTGGAGGGTGGAGGTCCCCATCCTCCTCTCCGCTCTTGTCCACAAGTGTGTCCGTGCAGCCATTGTGACTCGGGGCTGCAGCAGGACAGAAGGCCCCCACACAATGTTTGCCCCCCTTTTGTTTCTCGCCTGCCTTTCTTCTTCCACCCTCCGTCCTGAGCTGCAGCCTCCTTTGTGCCGACGCTCCTCTTTCAGCCGCTTTCCTGTTTTCTGTCTCACCTCCCCCGCAGGAGTCCCGCGTCCCTCCGCACACCTCCTCTGCAGTGAGACCGTCAGGGATGCTGCTCGTTAAGGGCGACTAATTGATGTAGAAGTAATCAGTGTGACGATCGGAAGAGGAAATCAATGTTTCAAGTCAGAAGAGGAGCAGCCGCGAGGCTCAAATGAGGAGCAGGTCGTGAGGAGGAGCGCACGTTTGAGGGACGTGGACACGTGGAGCGTCTGAATCACAACCAGGAGACGAGCCTTCAGTGAACAGGGCTGTATTTCAGCTGGGATGACTCTCAGCTACTACCACACCACATTTCAGCTCCAGCTGTAACGTCAGTGGAAACTGAGCGATAGCTGAGGCGGCCATCTTAAACTGTGGCGTTTAATTAAAATCTGACAATCGGTTCATGAGATATTTTGCTAACAGACAGGGTTGATGGCATCAGTTACTGACAACGTTTTAAATAAACAGCTTAATGTGTCATGCTCTAAGTCAGCGCTGTGGTCGACTCTCAGCTTCTCCATATTTTACCTCAGCGTGTGTAAAACGGACACGTCCGCTTTCGGCCTGCTGTGGCGGCCATCTTGAATCCGTTTGACTACAAGTCATTCAGCTGTAGATGAAGATCCAACGGACACTTTCTGTTTTATTAAATCTGTTTGAGATGATTTGCTAACAGACAGGCAAAAGCATTCACCTTTGCCTTCAGCAGCGGATGATAAATAAATAAATAATTTAATTGCTTAAAATATATTTAAGCATCAAGTCATTTTCAATCTAATAATAAAGATCCAGTTTTGCCTGAAAGTATTTTTAAATATTAATCTGCAGCAGTGACTGGAAGACCCGTTTACTCGTTTTTTAATAATTAAAAATAAAGGAATTATACGTCTAGTATTCCTTTAAGGACTGCATATCACCCCCTCTGTTCTTGCTCAGACCAGTCTCACCTTGCACAAAGTGTGCAGGTGCAGTTAGATTGTAAAACCCGTGCAGGAAAAAGAAAAACAACACGATGACAGCCGGACTTTTACAGAAACATCAGTGCGTTTTTAACTCGTTTTTATTAAACAGCAGAAACCAGTGTCTCACAGACGTGTGCAGGAACACCTCGCGGTGCCAACCATCACAAAACTGTCTCTAAAAGTTTAGTTCTTCTGAAAACAGCAGCGGATTCAAAGTTTCCATGATTTGTTTTCAGCCCGAGTCAGATAAAATGCACATCGCCGTGGCAACCTGAAGAGCTCATCAGGAGCTTCTCCCGTTTGCCTTTATTTCCAAACACATCGGTAGATTCAGATGTTCGTAGGAGACAAAAGATGGGCAGCTTCAGTTTTTCTAAAAGTTGCACAGTCTAGTTTCTGCATCAACGAAAGAGGCCCGCCTCCTCCACTTCCTCCACCTCCTCCGCCTCCTCCGCCGCGGAAACGTTTGAAACGTCTCACATCGTCTTTCAGAGTTTAGAGTTCAGCGTCAGCTCTGAGCAGCTGGAACGGTTCCATCCGTTACCTGAGCCGCGCTGCTCCTCTGCCTCCCTGCAGGAGAGGAGGCAGACTGGGTGGAGTCAGGTGGGAGGAGCTGAGCGAGGAGGAGGTCCACACTCTGGACCAGAACAGAGTCCAGAGTCGTCTTCTCCTCAGACGTGAACCTGCTCAGAACGTGACGCTCCACAGACGTTTTCCCCGACGGCCGCCCTATCCCGACCCGCAGCCTGCGCATCACCTGCAGCAGCAGAAGAAGAAGACACACACTTCCTGTAGTCTGGACACAAAACACACTCCTTCCAGCCGAGAGCGAGCGAGAGAGCGAGAGAGAGACAGAGACAGACAGACAGACAGACAGACAGACAGACAGACAGACAGACAGACAGACTCACACACACACACACACACACACACACACACACACACACACACACACACACACACACACACACACACATCTGACAGCTGGTTCATGCAAACATACTTGACTTTTACTCTTTATAACTTTTATAGTTTGCGAGTGATTTCACTTTACCTAAAGTCTTTACCAAATAAAAAACTGTTTAGATCTCTTTAAATCTTTCAAAAAGTGTTCTCTGAAAATCTACTCCAGAGCTCTAACTTTGTGTTCTTTGGTTCCTTTTAGCCACCATCTTGTAATTATAGCTTTTAGCTACTGTTTTGCAAACTTTAGCTTTTAGCTCTGGTTTTGTATATTTTAGCTTAGCTATTGTTTAGCAAATTTTACCTTTGAGCTATTTTGCTAGACTTTTACTACAGATTAGCTAAGTTTAGTTTTTAGCTAGTTTTGCTATTTTCAGTTTAGCTACAGTCTCGTGAGATTGAGTTTTGAGCTACAGCTTTGTTAAGCTTAAGCCACAGTTTAGCAAATTTTAGCTTGTAGCTGTTTTACTAATAAGGTTATTACTACAGATTTGCCAAGTTTAGATTTTAGCTACTACTTGGTTAATTTTAAGCCACAGTTTCACAAATTTTAGCTTTGACAGTTTTGCTATTTTCAGCTTAAAGCTAGTCTTGTGAGACTGAGTTTTTAGCTACAACTTTGTCAAGCTTAAATCACAGTTTAGCAAATTTTAGCTTTTAGCTCTGGTTTTGTACATTTTAGCTTAGCTATAGTTCAGCAAATTTTAGCTTGTAGCGGTTTTGCAAATAAGGCTTTTACTACAGATTTGCCAAGTTTATGTTTTAGCTACTGCTTTGTTAATTTTAAGCCACAATTTAGCAAATTTTAGCGCTGAGCCATTTTACTAATCAGGCTTTTAATACAGATAAGCTACGTTTAGTTTTTAGCTACAAGTTTGCCATTTTCAGATTATAGCTACAGTCTTGTGAGATTGAGTTTTAAGCACCCGTTTGTTAATTTTACCCCACAGATTTGCTAATTTTAGCTTTTTAGCTCTGGTTTTGCAAAGTTTAGTTTTTGCAGATATTAGCTGTTAGTTTTTGTTAATCATACAGTTTTGCTACTCTGGTTAATTTTAGCTTTTAGCTACAGTTTTGTTGGGTTAGCTTTTAGCTACTATGCTGCTAATTTTGACTTAGACTTTCTAACTTCAGGTTTTAGTTAGTTTGGCTAATTTAAGCTTTAGGCTACAGTTTAGGTAATTTTAGCTTTTTGCTATGGTTTTGCTAATTTTTGTTTTTAATTAAGTTTTTGCTTATTTTAATTTTCTTTTCTGCAAGTTTTAACTTTAACAAATCAATAAAATAAAAAAAAACTTTAGCCAAGTCATTCAGCTCTTAGTGTTCTCACAGGATTTGTGCAGAAAATGTAATTCCTCAAATTCTACATTTAAACTAATTTACAAGAAAACGTTAACAGACGTGTGAAGTTCACTCGTCTCGACTTTTCCTTCAACATGTTCATGAAAATACTTCCTCTTTAAAGGAGTTTCTGTTTTATTTTACAAAAGCACAATACAAAAAGGTGGATTACAAACACGGAGGTCAAAATTCAGAGAAAGTTATAAATCAAGGAACAAAGTTTAAATCCAACGTGCACCAACAGTGTGTTGAGTTTCTTACGTCGGTCTGAAGACAGTCCACACACGAGCGCACTCCGTTGTGACCTCTGTGAGGAAGAAGAAAAGTTCAAACGTTTTATCAAAAGTCTCAACTCTCTCTTTTGCTCAGTCTCGTTCAACTCCCAGAGAGTGAGACCACAAGACAGAACTCCTCCATCCAGAGAGAAGAAGTGAACATTTCTCAAAGATCTCCAGTTTAGTTTAGTTGCAAAGTAACAGCAGATGCTTCTACATTAACATCATCTCTCACATCCTCAAAGTTCTTCCACTTTCTGTACCAAGTTTATCGTTTTGGCACATTTTTAGGAAAATGAAGAGAGTCCACCTCTCGGGTCCCCAGACACAAAAGAAACTCGCCTGGCGCTTCCTCCATGCTTGAGGGCAATTTTCCCCAGAGGTTTGTCCAGTTCGTCGTGGACCAGCAGGACGTCTTCAGGTTGGACGCCGTATTTAGCAGCTGGAAACAACAACAACCAACAATCAGCTCAACGGACTGACGTGTCTGAGAGGACGAGGTTCAGGCTGAACTACTTATAAAACAACACTTTACTGTTAATGGAAGAAAAGAAGCTGGTTTTTAGATCAGGCACGGTTAAAGATGTAAGAACAAATTAAATTCAAACAGAGGAACACGACACAAATCAGGTCTTTTTGGTTACTTTTCTACAAAAGCACATTTAGTCACCATGCGGTTCTTTTCAGACAGAAAACCCAAACAAGTCGCTCGACTCCAGCACGAAAACGTCCTTTGACAGAGATGAGCTCACCTGCTTTGGCCACAGACACTCCGTTGACGTTCATCAGCAGCTTGGGACGGAGCAGAACCACATCAGTGTCCTGGACCTTGGACAGGATGACCTCACCGGACACGTGCCGGTCACCGCGCCAACGGTCGGACACACCGAGCCGGGCGGCGAGCGCGCCGAGCACCGCCATCCCAACGCTGTGTCTGGTCTCCTCCATCCCCCGGTTCCCCAGCCCCACCACCTGACGGACACACGAGAACAGAGGCTTAATTCTGCAGCCGAGCAGAACCTCGGTGCAGCTGAGGTTTCACTCGGCCGATGAAACGACACATTACTGTCGTTTCCCTGTTTCTAATATTCTACACGTCTACATTGTTTATTTAGCCATTCACATTTCAAATATTCAGCTGATTCAGGTGACGGGTGCTGTGACTTCGGGTTTTTGAAACTAATTTTTCAAAATGTTTAGCGCTTTACAAAGATTTCCCCCTCAGAAATAGTTAAGAGATCTTTTTAGTTTCTTCAGAAACGTTGTTGTGTAAAATCTGCTTCAGCGTTCTGGCTCTGTTTTTGTCTTCCAAAGCTTTTCAGGTATTTAGCTACATTTAGCTTTTAGCTACTGCTATATCTAGTTTCAGCTACCTTTTTGTTAATTTTAGCTTGTAGCTTGCCATTTGAAACATTAAGCAAGCATTTTGCTACTTTTAGTTAAGTTGTTGATACATTTCTATTCTTGTCTTTTATGCTACTTTTAGCTTTGAGGTACATTTTTGCTAAACTTAGTCTTTTGTTATGTTATTATTGGGCTGCATTTAACTTTTAGCTAGTCTTTTGCTCCTTTAAGCTGCTTAAAATCTTTTGATACTTTTAGCTTTTAGGAACACTTCTGCTACTTTGAGCATTTTGCTAAACTTTTGCTACTTTTAATGAACCATTTTGGCTTCTTTAGCTTTAACAAGTTTTTGGCTTTTTCAGTACTATTTTTGAACAGAATTTATTTTTTTAGGTTTAAAGCTTAAATGTGAGATAGACCCAAATTTAGTTTTTATACTCTGAATTTGGGGGGAAGAAATTTAAAGCAAAGTTAGGTACAATATGTAATATTTAAATGTGAAATATTAAAAAAGAATAATAAAAACAGAAGCTCTGGGATGAATAGTGGTGTAAGAGAAAACGGCTGTTTAGCCCATTAAATGCAGCTTATTTATCTTTATCTATTTAACTTGACCATTTCAGAGATTACATTGAAATATCTTTAAAAAAAAAAGACATTTATTTTATTTCATACTTGTACTGATCACCTAACAAGTGCTAATAACAGCTAAAAGTCAAATTCTTAGTTTAGAAATGACTGAGGTTATATGATAATAATAATAATATAATGAGGCTGTATGAGCAAAATATTCAATTCAATTCAGTACATTATGTTTAAAACACTGGCATAAACTATTTTTTACTGATGCATAAAGACATTTTAGGTCTAAAAATGGAAACTTCCCAAGATAAAGGGAAAATAAAGTTCACTAAAAGAATTATAAAATGACACCAAACCACTCACCTGTTTAACATTTGTCCAGGTGGACTGACACATATATTATAGATTAAACTCTTAAATTACACTACCTAACTGAATGAATATTTAGCCGGAAATAAAAGGGGTAATATTAAACTCGGAAAATATTTAAAGATTTTTATATTGAGACAGTTATTGTGGACAAACCTTCAACTATTCTTAAATTCCTCGGTCTTTGGCCGAGGTTTGGTGGGAGCTAACTAATGCTACTTAAAACGCAGTACACTGCATGAAACCTATAAATAAATAAATATCTCCCAGTTGATTGTGCTCCAGGATGTGTGATGGTCTAAACTCACCAGTTTTCTGCGTCCATGTGAGTGAATCTCCGCTTCGAAGCCCGTGATCGACGGAGCAAATGGCTGGCTCATCAAAACTCGGTTTACGACTCTCGTTAAAACTCGTCGCATTGTGGCAAAGTTCAATATCTGATAGAAAAAATATAAAACATATGAAACCAATTTGCTACTAAAGGAGTCCCTTTTCATTCGGCGTATAAATCAGTGTTTATTAAAAATGTTAAATTAAAAAATTAAAATAATGAAGCTACGGTGCGATTTTAACAAAAAGAGAGATAAACTACACCTTAACTTGTACTTTTTAACCTATGTTTACAGCAACCGCAGGCAGAGTTTAGTGTAGAAAAACTAAAACATCATAGTAACAACATAATATAGTTAACATGTCTATGGTTTGAATATTATATTCGTGTTCTTCCTTCCTGCCTTGACCTTCTGTTTCCGTCAGTGAGCAAAGCAGCACATTTACCTTCCCTATGTGGCCACAGCGCCCCCTGCCGGAAAGGATGTGGAACTGCAGTTCATTCATTTAAACCAAAAAATCGTTATTAACAGTACTCCATCCATCATCCATCATCCATCCATCCATCCATCCGTCCGTCCGTCCATCCATCCATCCATCCATCCATCCATCCATCCATCCATCCATCCATCCATCCATCCATCCATCATTCATCCATCCTTCATCCATCCATCCATCCATCATCCATCCATCCATCCATCCATCCATCCATCCATCCATCCATCCATCCATCCATCCTTCATCCATCCATCTATCCATCCTCCATCCATCCATTCATCCATCATCC
>NC_056505.1:6267649-6293816 GCF_014905685.2 Nematolebias whitei
TCCATCCATCTATCCATCCTCCATCCATCCATCCATCCATCCATCCATCCATCCATCCATCCATCCATCCATCCATCCATCCATCCATCCATCCATCCATCCATCCGGCTCTTTCTTGACTAAAATTTGAACATGATTTATATAAAAAAAACAACAACTTGGTTTTAAATAGTAAAAAAAAATAATTCAACCTTTATTTAGACAGGTTAATCACATTGAGCCTCGTGAACTCATTTACAAGAGAGACCTGAAATGGATTAGAATAATGGATTAGAAAATTCGAAAAATGGATTAGATAAATGTGACGTTTGTAATTTTCCTAAAGGATACATGTTTGTAAAACTGACGCATGAGCTGGGAGAAAAAGAGTAGCATTTGCAAATTTTTAATGACATTATGAAAAACTTCAAGGCTTTCTTTACTTTTCTTAAAAGTAAAGGATTAGAACAGCATTTTTGATACATTTCTGTTAGTGGTTTACTTTTTTAAAATTGACCTTAAATTACATTTCAGTTATCTATACATAGATTAGTGCCTAAGTTTTGTTTCTGTGCAGTGTCCTGAGACAACTTCTGTGTGACTTTATACATAAAATGAAATTAATTGAATTAAGTCGAGCACTTGTGAAATTTGAAACAAATTGTGAAACACAAGCTATGATTGTGTGAGAAGAGTTAATGTGGCTTTTACTTGTTTTTAAATAAGAACATCATCTAATAGGCCAACAACAAATATATTTTGAAATGCATAAAATTGTATTAGTTCTGTAATAACACTCAATAACAGTAGAGGGCGCTAAAACCTCTCATTTTCTGCTGATGTAAAAAAAAAATAAAGAAGCGTTTAAACATTTGTCACTTTTTAAAATTAGCCCTCAAACAAATTTAACTCATATTTGTTGAAAGACTGTGGAAAAAAAATAAAATCTGCTTGTAATTAATGAATATAAACACATGTAGGCTTGTATTTATAATAAAAGTTGCCATATTTGCAGTGATTTCCTTTTAAAACCTTTCAGGAGCTGAATTGAATCACTGGAATCTTTTCTGGTTCGAGCGTTGCTTAGCTTTTTTTAGGAGCGGTAAAATAATCAGCATCAAGCCTTAATAAGTTAATAAACCTTTATAGTTTGTTTCAGGAAGTTTATCAGGATGAAGTCTGGATGAAATAATGAGATGAGACATTTGATGAGTTTGTGATTCTGACTGATTAAGCAGGGCGCTGTCTGATAATCAACGACCTTATCAGTCTGTTTCTCTCATTCTTTATCTTATCTACTTTTATTTTTTCATGACACCTGAGATCAAGGTTGTTGGAAATGATGATCTTCATTTTTCTCTCTCACCACCGTTAATACCTTCAGCCTGAACATTCAACCCAAGCCTTTATTTTATTCATAAATAATGAAGAAAGATGCCGGCAACTTCCCCACAATTAGCTTTAAAAATATCAGTTTTTATTAAAAATGAGTATTAAAAACTAATGTGAAGCGATGACTCAAATATTTCTAGCTATTGGCACTTCATGTTACATGTTTCTTTGTTTTTATTGTTGTATAAAATAAAAATATAAGACTAAACAGAGTCGATGTGCAAAAATCACTAAATATTCTTCAGGTTAGTCGAGCCTCAGCTCAGAAACCTCCAGTAAAACTTTTATACAAATCTGTTCAGATGAGTTTAGCAATGCTTCTAACAATCCCAGAAATAAAAGTTTAAATGATTAAAAAAGTAAGTAGGAGTAAGAAATTAGAATAAATAGCAATAAATGCAAAATGTCTTTATTATACGACAAGAAGGTTATAGATATCGAAAGATAAATTAGAGAAATAAAACTGAAACTTCAGCTAAATTCTGTGAACGCTGAATGATTTTGCACAAATGTGCTGAAGCAGCTGAAACTGAATGGGCAAAATAAAATAAAAGACTAAAGAAGAAGAACACAAGCTAAAGCTTAAAGGAGCAAAGGAGATAAAACCAAAAAGTAAATGCATCAAAAGCCTAAGAGCTAAAGGCAGCAGAAAGGGTAAAAGCTAAAAGTACCAAAAAGCTAAAAGTAGCTGAACTGACAGTGTGCTGAAGCAGGCTTCAAAGAGAACAATGCTTTCGAAGGTATTGAAGACGTCTCAGTATATTTTTACGTTTAAAATGAAATGTTTGAAAAATGTATAAAAGTTACAAAAACCTAAAGTCACAGCTCCCCGGACTGAGCCGAACACTTGTGCACAGCTAAAATAGCACCGCAGAGTCAAACTATTCAGGGATCATTTTATTTTTATTTTTTTTGTTTTTCATTTTAAATCAAAAGCGTTTTGCAGCACAACCTTCTGAAAACCAGCAGGCCGTCATGCTGCACAGATTAACATGTTATATTGTGAATATTAAGAACAAAAATTCCTTCAAACCATCAGAAACCTGCGAGAGAACCTCTGCCAGGATTGTTGCATGAGACACATTTATCTGCATTTATTTCGTCTGGACACTAAAACATTTTAGTGTTTATCAGAGAAATAAAACCAATCAAAGCTCCAGACCATCAGTTCTTCCTCTTGTTCATTGGTCGGAGTCGGATCGCCCACAGTGAAAGCGCTCGTCTGCTTTATGATTGAGCCATAAAGCAGCTATATAAACCTAAAACCAGAAGGTGGACTCAGCGGAGAGCGACGGGACCAAAGGGTGAGTTCAGCTTCTCCGTCCTCAGAAACACCTTCAACCTGCTGCTCTCATTTCTATTCAGGAGCAGATTTTCTGCTTTTATTGTGAATTTTAATTCCGTATTTATCTAATTACATATAGATATAAGGAGCTGTTGATGCATTATTAAATGAAATTTAATTGAAAGTGCATTCTGAACCATCAGACTGAATGGATTATAAAGGCAAGAATATTTATTATCACCATGAGAAGGAAGAATTAAAACTTGTGCCACATATTTTGTGTCTTAAATATTAGCTGTGAGTTTTGATTTGGACTTATTTTGTGTTAAAGCTGAAAAGGTTTTTGTTGTGGGCAACTCCCTTAAAAACAGCAAGGACACTTTTATCTCTAATATTTTTAATATAACCTAACGTGCTTTACCAAAGGTGTAAAAACTCCCATTTGATGAGTAAAGCGTCCAACAGTCGGTGTGTTTTGTTGCAGATGAAGCTGTTCGTGTTGCTGCTGCCGGCCCTGCTGGCTCTCTCCTCCGCCTCCCTGCAGGAAATTGTCAAAAAGCGAGTCCAGCATCGAAAAGGTAAACACGTTTTTGATTTGAAACGTGGTGAAACTTGCCATAAAATGACATTTAGAGGCCTCAGTAAAAACTCAGAAGGCATGCGGGTGACATTATTGAGCAACATGAATTAAAATAAAAGCCAAGCATTCTTTGACACGTGGGAGGAGGAGAATAATCAGGGCTGACCCGTCACAGTTTATAGTGTCAAGTGCACCTGAGACCTGAAAAACATAACGCCTTCTGTTAAACCCAGAGCCTGAATGTTCACGTTACTATTTACATTTGGACCTTGGTGTCGACACATCTGTGTTTTGTTTCCATCGGTCTCGTGGTCCAAGTGGTCCAAGTGGTCCAAGTAGTCCAAGTGGTCCTGCACTGGTGCAGCCATTGAAGTGTGAAACAAAAGCAACAGTCTACAACAGAACCCGTACAGTAAAAAGATGATCATAACAAATGGGCACCCCAACTGAAACATAAAAGCCTTATCAGACTTTCAAACTAAAAGATGAATGCAAATTGTGAGAACCTTAACAAAGCCACATGTAAAGTACGAACGTAAAGTATGAGTATGAAATCAAACGTAACAAAGTTTATCCTGAACTATAGCGGTGCAGTTTCAAAACGTTCACTCAAGTAGTTTTCTGAATATGATATAAAAGTTTGAAATGCAGGTCCGCACTCAACGTAAACAAAGCACTCGGCTGAACCCGCCTAAAACCAAGTGGAAGCTCGAGTTACATGTCTGACCTCCAGCAGGAAGTAGCCTGTGTAGGTAAACTAATATGGCGGAATGGACCAAATGTAAAATCTCAGAGAAGACGATTAGGTGGAAATAAATCTGCTGCTAAACGTCAAAAAAAGGAGGAAAGAACGAGAAAGACAAGAATCATTTTCAGTGATAGAGGTTGTTTCAACCGGTCTTCAGACGTTTTATATAATACCTTTAACCATCCGTCCATCCGTCCGTCCATCCGTCCATCCATCCATCCGTCCATCCATCCGTCCGTCCATCACCTTCGACTTATTCCGAAGTTGGGTCGCGGTGGCAGTAGCTTGTCTCTAACATCTCCGGGTCTTCCCCGGGGTCTCCTCCCAGTCGGACATGCACGAAGCACATCCCAAGGGAGGCGTCCAGGGAGCATCCTTAGATGCCGGAACCACCTCAACTGGTTCCGCCCGATGTGGAGGAGCAGCAGCTGTACTCCGAGTCTCTCCTGGAGAACTGAACATCTCAGCCTACCTCTAAGGGATAGTCCAGCTACCCGCCTGTATCCACGATCTCATTCTTTTGGTCACTACCCAGAGTTCATGACCATAGGTGAGGGTAGAGTCTACCGGTCAGTCTTCCCAGTAGACTGACCGGTACAGAGAGCTCTGCCTTACAGCTCAGTTCCCTCTTCACCACAATGGACCGTCCGCAATACTGCAGATGCTGCACCAATCCGTTTGTAAATGTCACGCTCCATTCTTCCCTCACTCATGATCAAAACACGAAGATACTTGAACTCCTCCACCTGAGGCAGAACCTCACCCTCGACTCAAAGAGAACAACCTTTAACCACATTTTCTTTTTCTCTTCAATGCAGTTTCGTTGCTGAACCCAGTACTGGAGGACCAGGTCCCTGAAGTAAGTGGTAGCAGCGTCGTGTCTGCTCCTCTGGTTCCTGCGGACCTGGAGCAGCAGCAGGATCTGCCTTCGTCCTTCCTCTTCGGCGATAACGTGAACCTGGAGTGGCTGACCTGGGACGGCTCTCTGCCCAATGGAGCCATTTCCATCTACAACGGCTACACCAAGCGCACCGACTACGTCTGCAAGTACAAGTGTGAGGCCGGTTTCTACAACCCCAGCCTGGGCCCGTACTGCAGATACCCTTATGGAGAGCGAGAGTACTATGCCCCCGAGTTTGAGATCCTGGCCAACAAAGACAACTTTGAGTTTCTGGAGTGGAAAGAAGACTCCTACGGTTCTGTTCCACAACATTCAGTGAAGACCTGTGCAGGTGTTGGTATCTACGTTGGAAAGAATAAGTATGGGCTTGGAAAGGTTGTTGCTCAGTTTGAGGCCTTCTTCTTGCCCTGGGAAGGTGACGAGTACTGGTACAAGAAGTACCAGGTTCTGACCATCAACAGGGATGTCTACAGCCAGCACATCACCGACGTCAAGTACGCCATCGACGAGGTCGCCATCTTTCAGTATCCTCCTGAAACCATGCGCATCTCTGGAGTCACCAACAACGAGTGCCAGGCGATCACCAAGACAGTCACCATCTCCAAGACCTCAGAGACGGAGACCACCTGGAGCATCGGCCGAGCCACCATGCTAGGCATCACAGGCAGCATCACAGCCAAGATCCCCCTCATCGGCTCCGGTGGCATCGAGCTGAGCGGCGAGAAGACGCTGCAGTTCTCCAGAGGAACCACCGTCGTAGAGTCCATCAGCCACTCCGTGTCCGTGGAGCTCACAGTCCCACCAAACCACATCTGCAGGGTCCACATGGAGGGGCGCAAAATCAAAGCCGACATCCCCTACACAGCTCGGCTCAGCAGAACGTACCGCAACGGAGAGACCCAGTGGACCTCCATCTCTGGAACGTACGATGGCGTCCAGATCGGAGAGGTCCGGGCCGTGGTGGACCGCTGCGAACCTGTGGCTGATGCTCAACCCTGCCCTTGAAGGACTCATGGCGATAATTTTAAACATCATGACGTGTCAGAATAAAACCCATGTCACCAACATGACTGGCAAATAAAAGCTTTTGTGTGGGTTGTTGTCTGAAAATAACTACATAATAAAAACAAGTTAAAACCCAACTGCTGTACAATCTTTTCAGTTTTATTTCTGTATGATAACTATTTCATCCACCCATCCATCCATCCATCCATCCATCCATCCATCCATCCATCCATCCATCCATCCATCCATCCATCCATCCATCCATCCATCCATCCATCCATCATCTTTTACCCGCTTATTCCTTTTTGGGTCGCGGGGGTCACTGGTGCCCATGTCCAGTTGTCACTATACGAGAGGCGGGGGACACACATGATTATTATTATTCCAAATAAATATTTAAGGTAGAAAAAAATGAAAAGGCTTAAAATTTAACGTTCTTATATTAAAAAAAAAGTTTCAAAAATAATGAAAACAATTTTTTTTTTTTTAGATTTCTCACAGAAATGAACACGCATGATAAAAAAAAAATTGTTGACGGTTGTGTTTTTTTAAAATATATATTTTATTCAGTTATGCCTAAATTTTGAAAGCAAAGTTTGTCTTTCAAAACAAATAAAACTGTTGCAGCGCTAGTTTTCCACTGCCATGCTCAAAGGTCTCACAGCAGGTTGCTCAAGTATTCACTTGATCTTCTTTTGGTTTTGTAGCTCTAGATTTTTCATTTGATTTTAAATAATGAGTCTACATGAAACACTTCAGATTAATTAAATTCAGTGAGAAAAATTATGTACTTTGTGGAAAAAAAATTTGATTTACAAATGATCAGGTGCAGGCTTCATCAATCTTTAACTTGAAACTGCAAATGAGAAAACAGTCAGTTTCATAAATTTTTTTTTTAAAAAAAGCAGACTGTTGGGAACATTAGAGACGACCAAACAAGAAAACAGTGTCATGGTCAGATGAGATAAAAACAAAAGTTTTGGCCATCAAAATCAAAACACGTCTGCCATAAAACTGTCGTCCCTTCAGTGAAGCACGGTGGTGGCAGCATCATGATGTCAAGATGTTTTTCAACAGCAAGGATTGAAAAATAAAAAAAAATAGAGCAAAATACAGAAAAAGTCACAAGAGACTTAGAAATTAAAAACAGGGATGGAGGTCCATCTGCCTGCAGGACAATAACTTCAAGCATCCCGCTGAAGCAACTCTCCACTGGGTTGACCCTGCTGCTGCCCTAGGGTCAAAATACCAGGCCTCGTTCTATTTGGACGCAAGAGTGGCGGGAACGTTCGGTAAAACCAGTTCAAGTCCAGAGAGTCTCTGGTTTGATTTAAAGATTGTTGAATCGAAGAAGCTCCTGAGCAGGTTCTCCAAAGTACATGGCAACATTTCTCACCCACCTGTTCTGTGCTTTATACTTTGCACTCAACACCTTTATACGCAGTTCAGTTTATTTCTATAGCACCAAGTCACAACAGAACACTCTATTCAAAAATACTTTATTAATCCCAGAGGGAAACTAAATGTAGTTGTTCTAGATGATGGCTGTGGGCAGGAAGGACCTCTTGTAGTGGCTTGTCTTACAACGGATCTGAAGAAGCCTCTGACTGAAGACACTCTGCTGTTGTATGACGATCTGATGAAGAGGGCCACTCAAAGCACTGTACAAAAACATTCACACACATTATAAAAGCCAATTAATAAAAGTTATCTGTAAGGAAGGAAGCAGCAGATTGTGTTGAATCTTCACTTTGTCGCAGTCTCCCATCCTGAGCAAGCACAAAGGAGACAGTGGGAAGGAAAAACTCCCTTTTAACAGGAAGAAACCCCCAGCAGAACCAGGCTCAGGATGAGCAGTCATTTGCTTTGACCCGCTGGGTTTGTGAGAACAGGACAGGAAGGAGGAACAAACAGAACGACAGGTCCAGGTGAAGTTTCTATAGGAGGAAAGACAAAAACACGTTCGGATAGAAATAATTACAAATACAAACAGGTAGAGCAAATAAAGACGGCAGCAGAGAGAGGACATGTCAATTTGTCCTCCAGTAGTCCAAGCCTATAGCAGCATAATTAAGGGACAGCTCAGGAAACCCAAGCCGACCCTAACTATAGGATTTATCGTAAAGGAAATACTTAATCCCAGTCTTAAAACTGGACAATGTGTCAGTCTCACGGACAGAAACTGGAAGTTGGTTCCACAAGAGAGGAGCCTGAGAACTGGAAGATCTGCCTCCCATTCTAGTTTTGGAAACTCTAGGAACCACAAGTAAACCTGCAGCCTGAGAGCGAAGTGCTCTGTTTGGAAAATATGGAACAATAAAATCTCGAATATAAGATGGAGCTAGGTTGTTGAGAGCTTTGTAGGTTAGAAGTGAGATTTTGAATTAAATTCTGGACTTGACAGGGAGCCAGTGGAGAGAAACTAAAACTGGAGAGCTATGATCTCTCCCACTAACTCCAGTTAAGACTCTGGCAGCAGTGTTATGGATTAATTGAAGACTTTTTAATAACATATTTGGACACCCAGATCATAAACCATTACAATAGTCCAGTCTAGACGTGACAAATGCATGGACCAGTTTTTCTGCATCATTTTTAGATCAGATGTTTCTAATTTCAGTGATATTACTCAGGTGGAAGAAGGAGGTTCTAGTAACGTTTTTAATGTGTTGGACATGTCCTGATCAAAATAACACCAAGGTCTTTAACATTAGAGCTGGAGGACAGATTAATGCCATCCAGATGAAGTGAAAGGCTGCAAAATTTATTCTTAAAATGCTCAGGTCCAAAAACTCAAACCTCCGTCTTGTTTTTCATATTCTCTCTTGTACAGGCTGAGCATACTGGGGGCAGTGTGGGTACGTCGGCACGCTGCAGGTGTTTGGGATCAAACCCTAAATGTCTGATATGAAATATGCACATGAAATATCATCCTATGCTGACTGAGCTCCTGTAGTCAATCTAGAAAGAATGTTGTGTTCGCTATCAGCCACGACTCACCTGAGGTTTAGTGTGACTTTAGCTCAGCATTTTCTCACACAGAGGCCTCGTTCAGAGCTGAAGAAATGAATTGATAACCGTCTGCCTCAAGGACGCTCACTGATTATCAATGATAGTAGGGAACAACGTCCACGCTGGCCGTCTTCTTGTCTGTCTGTAACATTACACAACCCTTCCCTAATCAATGACCTGCTGTTACTGGAGATCCGATCAACCCGTTCCCTGTCCGAGCTTATCTGTGGCATCTTGTCTTCAGAGGCAGGAGCAGCACTTTGGACATCATGCGGTCTTCCTTCACGCAGAAGATACCGAACATAAAAACCTGGCAAATTTATTTATGGAGCACTTTAAACTGCCTCACGGTTTTCAAAGAAGGGCGCAATAAAAAAAATAATCCTGTTATCAGCTGCAGGAAGGCTTGTTGGGTTAACAACCCAGCAGCTGCAGATGGACAGTGTTTAGATCAAGGTCAGCAGCATCCAGAAGGTTTTCTCTGGACTGAACCTCAAGGTCACGCTATTAACACAGACTGATGGAAGACAACATAAAGGAACAGATTGGTTGACAGAAAGCAGGTCCATTAAATCACTGGTTATTTTGATTTTGATCCAGAAACACCAGCAAGTCAAACGCTTTCTAGAACCCTTAAATACAGAACATATTCAGAGCCTTTTAAATTAATGCAAACGTGAACTGCAGCTTTTCATGTGCTGACCAAAAAAAAAAAAAAAAAACCCTCAATAATGTACAACTAGAATGAATATTTAATCAGGTTGTATAAAAAATAATACAAATGTTGTATTAAAATGATAAAAGTTCATCATTTTCTGAGCAATTTCCTGCAAAGTCTGACTGCTCAGTTCAATATTTAAGAATAGTCGATATAAGTAAGTGATTAAAACGCTGCCAGGGGAACGAGGAATGCCAGAAAAGCTAACTGCACCGTTTTATTTCAAAGAACATTAATTTTCTAAACCCACAATAAACTGGTTAATTTACATGTAATTATTGCAATTTAGAGATTTTATTAATGGGCTCAGTTTAAATTTTGATATATCTTTAACTTTATTTAACTAATTATTTCAAAGTGGCCTGTGTGCTCCAGTCAGCAACAGAAATAAACAAAGTTCTTTCAAAAAGAACGAAAGAAAGAATTGACATTTATATGAAACAGAACCAAGCGTAAACTTCAGGTCAGCCAGGTGAGGAGCTGCAGCTCCTTCAGGTAAATTGGGGGCAATAAATCTGATGGGAGGTTTTAAAGTTCTGCTCATGCAGCAGGTGGACTCACTGCAGCACGAACCTGTCAAGGTAAGAGTTATTTCCTGATTAATAACATAATTAGTGTACGGAATACAAGTCCCTCAATTTCCTTTTTACAAATTATTTTTAATCAATTTGTAATATTCGTTATAAAGTCTAATATATTATATTTATTATTTATGAGGCATTCAGCAATGATTTTTAGTTACAGACGGTTTAACTTATGTGCAAATTTACCAGTAGAGTGTTTATTTTGCATTAGATTAAGCTTTAATCATCTAAATGTAAGACTTAAATGATAAAATATAAAAAAGGTGTTTTACTGGGTGTTGAAGGCAGAATGCTGACAGCTTTGGTCACGAGCAGCATTTTTTAATAAGGGCCGCTTTTTATGCAGCATGTGCGCTTTGCTGCCCTCTTGTGGCAAAGAGAGGAACAGCAAGAATGAACAAAAATTTTTTTCTGTGCAGCCAACAGGAACAGAGTTTTAAATAATGCAAACGTTAGAGAGAAACAAATACTTAAAAAAAATACATGATAATTTGGATTTTAAAGTCATTAAATAAATTAAAAACAACGATCAGACTTGAGGCCTTTCTACCAACAGCTTCACTGTAAGCAATTGTATGCAGACCAATTTTTAAAAATATATTTTACTAAAGTATACGAAGTAAAATTTACTAACAACATCATGATCAAATGTTATAAAATATATGTTGTGTGTATAAAACAACATTTCTATCATGTGGTTGAAAGAAAACTGATCAGTTATTGAATATGTCACAATCTTCTCATGTTATAAACTCATTTACTTTTGAGGAAGACAAGATCACAGAAAACAACACTAATCTATTAGTCTAAAAATATTATAAAATACTTTACAACTTATTAAGTTTTTATGAAGTAAGACTTTATATAAATGTAATTTCCCCAGCTCTCTTTATTTACCTGACTGCACAAGCTTGATGTTTATTTATTTATTTTTAGAGTTCTGCTACTTTCAGTGTAATTTATCAGAAGTCAACGTCATTGCAGTTTTATTTTAATAATGCAGGTTTATCAGTGTTTGCATCCATTTTCTATTGATGGTTTGTCTGCCATGTTGTCTCCGTGTGTCCAGATGAGACGCTGCGTTGCTGTTGTCCTGGTGGTTCTGCAGCTCTGCAGCCCGGCGCTGCAGTCCGACCTGCTGCTCCACATCTCTCAGCTGCAGGGCGGCCAAGAGCAACCAGGAAGTGAGTCACACTTCAGATTCATGTTGATAGGCATCTCCATCTGTGTTCCTGCAGGGAAACCTTTCAGATTACTGGTTTTATTTTGTGGCTGCAATGTTTAGGCAAAAACTGAGTTGACACCAGAACCCGTCAGTATCTTATAAGAGTTTAAAGTGTGACAATACTTTTATTGGTTTATTGATCTGATGTGTTTAAAGGTTTTGAGTCAGCGGTGCTGTATCTATGAGGCAGATGCAGTCTGAACAATTTGTTCAGAGAAACAGAGAGACATTTATTAGAGTGAATCAAGTTAATGCATTCCAGAGGGATTTTTCACCATCCAAAACAGTTTCAACTGCAATACTCGTACTATTTTTACCAAACGTTTAACTTCTCATGTGAACAGCCCTGACATATTCTGTCTGAATCCGTCAGGAGTTTTCTGCATCTTTAACCAAAAGTTCTTCTGTTTCGTTCAGTTCAGAAATATATTCTCTTATGAATCTGCACAGGAAAAAACACTGTCATTGCTTTAGTATTCGAGCATTCAGTCATGTGTTCTTGGGACTAAACTGGTGCCACAACTGATCAGGATACGTAAAATAGGTTTAGACTAAAATAAAATGTTTTACCATGCTGAGACATAGGATTTGCATGAAAACTGTAAAAGTATGGGATCAGAATAAAACCATAACTTGATGTACTTAATGAATAAAATGTGACTCTTTCTAGACATGTGAAAAATGGCCTGATTGCTGGAGTTTACTTTTTCAGAAAAAGCCAAAAAAAAAAAAAAAAGAAACACAGATAAGAACATCAGGGGTGTGTTGCAGATTAAATCAGCTTTAGATTAAGCCTTACTTTTAATCACTTACCTTGGTTGTACACCAACACTTGTTTGTCTTCTTCTCTAGAGCTATGGCTTAATCCCACTCTTGAAAACGTGGTTCCTTCCCGTGACGTCTCCAACCCTCCACAACTCAAAGAGTTACCTAAAACAGAAACAACATCCAACTCCGACCCCATGTTTGGTGAACACGTCAACCTCAAGTGGGTCACGTGGAATGGCTCCCTTCCAAACGGGGCTGTTGCCATCTTCAACGGCTACACAGAACGCACCGACTATGTGTGCAAAGTCAACTGTGAGGCGGGCTTCTACACTCCTAGTAAAGGAAGCTTCTGCCAGTACCCCTATGCTGAAAAAGAATATGCTTCCTCCAAGTTTGAGGTCCTGGTCAACGTAGACCACTTTGAGTTCCTGATGTGGGTTGAAGATTCATATGGGTCGGTTCCTCAGTATTCCATCAGAACCTGTCCCAACTCAGACATCTACGTGGGTAAGAACAAGTACGGACTTGGCAAAGTGGTGACCCGACATGAAGCTTTCTTCCTCCCCTGGGAGGGCGATGAGTACTGGTATAAGAAGTACCAGGTCCTTGCTATCAACAGAGACAGCTACAGCCAGCACATCTCTCACGTGGAGTACGCCATCGACCAGATGAAGCTATTCCACCATCCTCCAGAGGCACTGAAGCTCACCAAGGTCACCAACCTGGAGTGCCGGAATGTAGAGAAGAAGGTGTCACTGGAGAAGACCACCACAGTGGAGAAGACCTGGGACATTGGTAGGGAGACCCGTAACGGTTCTGTGTCCACTATGAAAGCCAAAGTACCCATCCTTGGTCCGGGCAATGTGGACTTCACCAAGGAGCAGACAGTGACCTTCTCAGAGGGAACCACCGTGGTGGAGTCCATCAGTCATACGGTGTCTGTAGAGCTGATGGTTCCACCAAACCACTCGTGCTCGGTGAGGATGGACGGCAGGAAGATGACGGCGGACATCCCGTTTACCGGCAGGCTGAGCAGGACAAACCATAACGGAGACACCCACTGGACATACATCACCGGCACCTACGACGGCGTGAATGTCGGGGAGCTCAACGCTGTGGTGGAGAGGTGTCAGCCAGTGCCTGATGCACCTCCCTGCCCCCCATCTCAGTGATCAGCTTGTTGAATTTACAGCTGAAGGGTTAACGCTGCTTGTAAAACAATAAAAACAACAAAACTTCACAAATAATCCGTCTTTTTTATACAAAATGATTTTCACCTTACATGACTCATGAGTCCATTAAAGATTAAGCATTTCCCTCTTTAACTTTCCAGGTGCTTGTTGTGTTTTTTATGTACAGTAATTAAATTTACCAATATTTCTCAATTCCTTTCACTTCAATTGAAGGACATGGTTTACTTAAATCACACAAGTCTAAATCAACAGAAACAAAAACATAGGAATTCATAATGCATTGTATTGGTATCAAATAAGACCTTGGGGGGTTAATTTTAACTATGTTGGAAAGAGTCATCCAAGCTTGGTAACACAGGACAAAGTCTGTAGTTTTGATTAAAAATATGTAAAGATAAATGTGAATTTGTGCTTTAAATGTAAATTTCTTAAGCATTTCTAATATTAATAAAAGTAAACAAGACAGAGTACGTGTGTGGTCCAGTAAAATACTTAGGAATGACTCCTGTATTTGGCCCCATCCATCTTCCCATCAATTCTGACCATCTTCCCTGTCCCTGCTGATGAAAAGCAGGCCCAAACCATGATGCTGCCACCACCATGTTTGACAGTGGGGATGGTGTGTTCAGGGTGATGAGCTGTGCTTCTTTTACGCCAAACAAACATATCGTTTTGCATTGTGGCCAAACAGTTGGATTTTGGTTTCATGTGACCAGAGCACCTTCTTCCACATGTTTGGTGTCTCCCAGGTGACAAACTTTAAACAACACTTTTTATGGATATCTTTGAGAAATGTCTTTCTTCTTGCCACTCTTCCATAAAGGCCAGATTTGTGCAGAGTACGACTGATTGTTGTCCTATGGACAGACTCTCCCACCTCAGCTGTAGATCTCTGCAGTTCATCCAGAGTGATCATGGGCCTCTTGGCTGCATCTCTGATCAGTCTTCTCCTTGTTCCAGATGAAAGTTTAGAGGGACGGCCGGGTCTTGGTAGATCTGCAGTGGTCTGATACTCCTTCCATTTCAATATGATTGCTTGCACAGTGCTCCTTGGGATGTTTAAAGCTTGGGAAATCTTTTTGTATCCAAATCCGGCTTTAAACTTCTCCACAACAGTATCTTGGACCTGCCTGGTGTGTTCCTTGGTCTTCATGATGCTCTCTGCGGTTTGAACAGAACTCTGAGACTATCACAGAGCAGGTGCATTTATACGGAGACTTGATTACACACAGGTGGGTTCTATTGATCATCATCAGTCATTTGGGACAACATTGGATCGTTCATAGATCCTCACTGAACTTCTGGAGTGAGTTTGCTGCACTGAAAGTAAAGAGGCCAAATAATATTGCACGCCCCACTTTTCAGTTTTTATTTGTTAAAAAAGTTTTACACATCCAATAAATTTCATTCCACTTCACGATTGTGTCCCACTTGTTGTTGATTCTTCACGAAAAATTAAAATTTTATATCTTTATGTTTGAAGCCTGAAATGTGGCAAAAGTTTGAAAAGTTCAAGGGGGACGAATACTTTCTCAAGGCACTGTATATGTACAACAGTAAGACATCAGCTACTGTTTGAAAACCATTTGGTCTGCTTTGGTCACATTACATCTGTATTACAATTGAATACTCCATCTGTACTGTTTTCTAAGCTTTTTTTTATTGTTTTCTATTGTATGGGTGTACACATGTTTTATGTTATGTTTTCATTTTTACTTTATTTTACTTTATTACTATTCGCACCTTTATGTCGAAGCAAATTCCTAGTTTGTGAACCTCTGAACCTCGTTCATTGACATGGCAATAACAAACTGATTCTGATTCTGATTACTGCAACATCTCTGAGTGAACCAAGAGACTCACCTTGTCCTCGTTTCCCTCTAAGCGTCGAAGCTGCTGCTGCACCTGTAAATAAAGTTCACTTACTTTTGTACGTCTGGCTCGGTCATTCCTTCTCAGTCTGCTTTCTTGGGGTCAACATTACTACTGACGTATCTAAGTTTTGATTATAAACTACCCACAAAAAACAGGTTTTTAACACTTGAAAGGCTGTAGCTGTTACACTTTCTAGATTTTTTCAAGCTTTGCATAGTTTTTTATCCCATTCTTCCTGACAAATCATTTCAATCTTAAATAGACTAAATAATTAGCTCATATGAAATGCAGTGAAAGGAGTATTATTTGAATCAACTGTGATAAAACAAGAAAGCATCAAAGATTTCTTTTTTTCCCCCAATCAAACCTCCAAACCTCCAAAACAGCAAAGTGGAATGTGTTCATCTTGTACCTAAAACACATCTGCATTTTCTTATCTATACAGTCCCCCTGTGGATCCCAGATCTGAAGGGATTGGGGATCTAAAATCAGAAATCTGAACAATCCCAACAGCCTAATGCATTTTGCCTCCTACTAAATCAAAACACATAAAGTTAACTTCACACACCTTCAACTAAATTAGCTAACTGTGATGGAAGAAATGGAGTCATTTTAAAACTTTCTAGTGCATGACTAAAGCCCATGCAATAAAAAAGATGAATGAATGTCTCCTGCTTAGCTGTCCCTTGATGCAGAGTGAAAAGGGGGAATTGGAAATGCCCTCCATCTATCTATCGCTCTATCCCTCTATCCAGAAGGCTTCATCAGTCAAGGAAACACACAACAAAACTGATTCTTCCCTCCTAACAGCTTACTCCAAAGTGGAACAAACCAGTTATGTTGGTGCTAAGATGGTGCCTTTGGCACGCCCCCTCCTCTTGTGCTGGCCCTCTTCCTCGTCGACAGTCATGTCAAACTGATTCAAAACCAAAAAAAAGTCCATGCTCCATAATCCAGGTATACAATCCAACAATTTTTAGTCAGGTCATCTGGACAGTTTCCTTTTATGCTGAAACTTGTTTTTTTCTGAAACAAACCAGTTATGTTGGTGCTAAGATGGTGTCTTATTTATTATTGATCATTATTGACAACATTTCTACTAGAAACTTTGAAAGAGCTCAAAATTATCGAACGCCTTGATGGTTGAAAGTGTCAATCAGGAAGTGCAGTAATGTCACCAACATCTGCGCGGGTCCATTTTGGACGCTCGGGTTTGTTTATGTTCATCACTGCAATTATGTTCACTCCTGTTTGATATCAGTCAGACCTCCATTGCTAGACTACAACTGGTCCAGAATGAGGCAGCCCAATTTTTAACCAGTGCAGGCAAAAGAGAGCACATTACACCAGTTTTGGCCTCCCTGCACTGGATACTGGTTCACCTTGGAATCCAGTTCAAAATACTCCTGTATGTCTACAAATCACTGAACAGTTTCACCGTTGGAACAATCGTCTGTCTCTCCATCACCTGCAGTTAGTCCAGAATGCAGCACGATGGCTCAGTGGTTAGCACTATTGCCGCACAGCAAGTAGGTCCTGGGTCCAATCCCTGGTTGGACCTGGGGTCTTTCTGTGTGTAGTTTGCATGTTCTTCTTATGCTTGCGTGGGTTTTCTCCAGGCACTCCGTTTTCCTCCCACAGACTAAAAACATGCATGTTAGGCTGCCTTCAGGCCGAGGCCTCCCTTGTAAAAGAGATCTGTGATCTCAGTGGAATTTGCCTGGTTAAATAAAGCTTAAATTAAAAAAAGAATAATGTTGTTGCGCGTCTTTTAACAGGAACTAGAAGGCAGGCAATTCCTACATGTGTCCAGTTTCACTACTTTTTTGTCTGTCTAAACAGATCTCACTTGTAAATGAGTCTTCTAGGCTCAATGTGACTTATCTGTCTAAAGAAAGTATCCTGATGCATGCTCTTTTTTAGATGTCTAAATAAAGGTTGAATGAATGAAAAAAGGACGACATAGCTCCTGATTTATCCGACTTACACCGGCTACCTGTTCCTTTTCGTACTGATTTTAAGATTATTTTACTGACTTTTAAAGATTTATATGGCTTGGCACCCAGTTACTTAATGGATCTTTTGCATTTTTATAATCCAAACAGAACACTGACATCCTCCAATCAGATGCTTTGAGCGCAGCCAAGGGCAACATTATAACACAGAGGGATCGGGGTCTTGTTGTGGCAGTCCCCAGATTCCTGAACAATCTGCCCATTGATATTCGTTCTGCAGAGTCCATACAGTCCTTTCAATCCCGCCTAAAAACTGTTTTTTGTTCAGGTTTTTAACTCATGTTTGGTTTGAATTCCATCGCTATTCTCTTGTTTTAGTTTGTTCTTAGCCCATTTTATTATACTTGTGTTTTCATGTTTGATCTTTCGTTTATTTTATTGCCAATTTCTTGTTTGTGAAGCACTTTGGTCAACATTGTTTTTAGCAGCAGTACCTTCATCTTCAGTCAAGCTCCATGTAGCTGTCTCCTGCTCTGAGCTCCACGTCCTGGTCCCAGGCTCAGCTCCACCTATTTTAGCCCATTCTAAAAATGATTATAATCTAAAATATTCATCCACAATTCTCTAATTTTTAGGAGCCCACGACCAAAAGGTCAAAGGAAGACGATGATTTTTCTGTTTTGTTGTTTAGTCTACATGTGCACGTGAGTGTGTTTGTCTGTTAGTTAGCAAAAATATCTGTTTCTTGATGAAATGTGCTCGAAACAAAAAGAATCTGTCCAGAGGACCTGACTTCACTTTGTTAGTCAGAGTCAGGTTCTTTATTGTCATTCGCACATGTGGTACATGTGGTGGAGCAAAACTATGTACACAGGGTCCCAGTTACTTCCAACAATAAAATGTAAAAGAAAAACAAAGATAACAGCTAAGATGTGAACTAAGAAACATGTGTGAGCAGATAAGCACACATGAACACAGCAACATTGAAACAGATCAGCAGCAACATGGAACAGATCAGCAGCAACATTAAACAGATCAGCAGCAACATGATGTGATTTTTCACAGTGATTATTCTGGTTAGAGATTCATGAGTCTAACAGCCTCAGGGTATAAGCTGTTCCTCAGTCTAGTGGTTCTACACTTAATGCTCCTCAACCTCCTTCCTGAGGAGAGCGGGGTAAAAAGTGTGTGTGCTGGGTGAGTGAGGTCCTTCATGATGCAGGTGGACCTCTTCCTGCATCTGGAGGTGTAGATGTCTGTGATGGTGGGGAGACTGACTCCAACATCTTCTGTGCAGCCTTCACCACTCTCTGCAAAGCTTTTCTTTCTGCAGCTGTGCAGCCTCCATGCCACACATTGATGCCGGAGCACATGATGCTCTCCACTGCACACCTGAGAAGGAGGTTAGAGTCTTTGTTTAGCTTTTAACTGATTTGACCACCCCTGTCTTTTCAGGAAATGTTTTTTTTACTTTTCCCAACCAAATCAAATCAAAAAGCCAATGCTCTGATCATTGTTTATAGTAAATACCAATGTTCAGATTATCTTTTCTAAATTAATGCCCAGTGTTGCGTTGCTGTTTTGTCTCTATTTACGTGCATCACATCTTTTAAAGTTTTTTTTTTTTAACCAACTGTTGCTCTCTTGAGCAGTGATGTGACATCAAAACGCCCACGTGTGTCTAAATAAATATATTGAATTTAAATTGTGTTTCTTGCTTTAGTAATGGCTTTCATTCTCGCAACATGAGATACCTGTCTGTGATACAGCGCCATATTATACCACGTTTCTGTGTATTTATTGATAGTTTCTGAAATCGTGGCATCACAACAATGTATTAAGAGGCGGATAAATTAAAGCAAACACCTTTTGAAGTCCTAGGTGTAAAATGCACATCCTGCCACTGCACAAAACAGAGTGCCTGTATACACAGGCAGCACAACTTGTGTTACTGTCATTGTCTTCAAAAATATACATTAATATCACATTTACATAAAAAGATATGACCAGTGAACACACAACTGTAATGATTCAGAAAACTTTAGAAAATAATTGAAATATGAATGTTTAAAGAAGACAGTCATATATGGATACATGGATACAGAGACTCTGCTTCTTCAGGCGGCTGAGTCGAGCTGGTCTGGGAAGCTCAGTCCTCACCTCCTTCTACTGGTGTGCAGTGGAGAGCATCCTGTGCCTAAACTGATGCCCTAAACAGGTTGCAAGTCCATCACAGGGAAGGCCCAGTTAGGATATCCACATTGGGTCTGAGGCAAGAGACCGTCTCCACCACCGGTGAGAAGGACGCAGTTACATCGTCCGTCCTCAGCGGGTCAGAGCTGGACGAGCCTTCCTCTGCCTGCAGCCGCTCCACGTAGCTCTGAGGGTACAGCTCGGTGTAGCAGCTTCCATCTTTGTCAGAGGAGGGGGCGTCCTGCTCCAGCTGAGGTACGTTGAGATGCTTTCTGTGCAGAGTGCTGCTGGGTGAGGACATAGATCTGGTTGTGTCTGAGCACCAGGAACGGTTTGGAAATGGTTTCACATCGGCTGCCTGGCTGCTGTGGGGGCTTCGAGATGGTGAGGCTGGAGATGGAGGGAACAAAAAACACCGGTTTTGGTGGCAAAGCTTCTAAAAGACAATCACAGTGTGTAGCTTTACTTAAAGCCTAATAGTTACTCTTCATAACCAACATTTTACTTTGCTTATGTTGCTGAGGAAAGCTGTGGCTGCAGAGCTCCAAACAGGGCTGAGTTTGCTCGTTTTTTCCATTGAAATTCAACAGATAGGACCAGGGACGTCAAACTCACCTACAAAATGGGACAAACACTAACATCTTTCAGACCGAGGGCTAGTTTCAGTCGATTCGTGACCTCCAGTCAGAAACCTCACATCTTTTCTTGGTTGCAGGTTCCTCAACAAGAGATATGTTGGTCTCAGCAAGACATTGTTCCAATTATATTTTTAACATCAAACTTGGCCTACTATCATGAGAAGTCTGCACTAAATGAGGCGATAAAACTATTTTACTTTTAAAATATCATCTTGGGGGCCAGATAAGACATTAACAAGGGCCCTATTCGGCCCCCGGGCCTTGAGTTTGACACGTGTGTAAGCCAAAGTTTTCATGTGTAATTTTCATGTTTTTTTCCAAATCTGTGGAGCCTGAAAACAGACTGATATTGTGAACAGAACAAAATAAAATGGCACTTCAGGATTTATGCATCAGCATAATTTCTACCCTAAAAAAAACAAATAAAGTAATTTGCTTTTTATTTCCTCTTGGTAATTCTTGGTTTCCAACCATCTTTTTGCACCAGGTCATGTGTTTTGAGGAGAAACCCCCATGACTATTCTCCTCCCAGCTAACTAATCTCGCTCTTCCAGGGGAATGTTGAACGGTTTGTAACAGAGCTGTAAAAAAAGGCCTCGTCTTGCTAAGACTTGTCTGAAAAATCTTTCTAAAACAACATCCTGATGTCAAAACAACGACAACATGGCAGCAACTCCACTCCTGAATAAAAGCCCATAGAAGGAGCGTCACCCGCTTCCTTTCATGACAGAGATTTAAACCAAGAGCAGCTGTGGTCAAATATGGAAAATTACAATTTATGTGTTTTCAAGCTACATCTCTTGTGTGATCTGTTAGCGGCTGTATGCTCAGCTACTACCACGCCAAATTTTAGCTCAATATTTGTCAAATTAACCAAGTTTCTGTGTTGACTATGATTTGATAAATTACTTTTGAGTGCCTAATTAAAATCTGAGATGAGATATTTCACTAACAAACACAACGATGAACAAAAACACCTCTTTTTTTCAGCAGCAGGTGATTTTTAGTCAACAGTTGTAAATAAACAGAAAAGATAAAAATCTTACTTTGCACGAGAGCTGTTTTTTTTGTTTTGTTACCACCTTTTTTATGACTAACAGTCAACCGTTGCAGCATAAAGTCCATAAAAAGAGTCCGTGAACTTTACTTTCAGTTAAATATGTCATAAAGTTCTTGCATCTAAAGCACAGATCTAAAGATGAACATGCAAAAATCAGACAAGAAGGTAACTTTCATTATAAAAAGGGGATTTTATTTGTTCTTTGCTCACACATCTAAACTTTAAGACACAGTATGTAGTATTAATTATTAACTTTGAAAGTAAACTATTGCTTAAAACCTTTTGTGTGTTGTTAAAAACGCTTCATGTCTTCTTCCTGCTCAGTCCTGTTAACATAAAATCTGCTTTAACGGAGTTACACGACCGTTCTTTTCATGATCTTATCATTCCCCTTAACGTCTCTGATTCAGTTTATTGTTAATTATCTCGTGCAATCACTTATTGATTGATGTTATATAGTCTTTGCATGTGCAGAACATCCAGTCTGTTTGGTTAAACGCTGACCTTCAACTTACACTCATCTCACAGCACCTTTACGTACTGTACTACCTCCAACTCTTTCCTGTTAGGGAGATGATCAGAGCCCTAAACCCCAGAGAACCACAGAGAAGATTCAGGCAGAGACACAGAGGTGCAGATGTCTGCATCATCCCTACCTCAGTGAATCCACTGACCTGCTGGTGGGATGTGAGGGACAATATGTCAGTGCTGTCAAACTGACAACCAGGTATCTGTGTGTGCAACAAGCATCATCTACACCCTCAGAGTGAACACTTCCTACTGCTGGAGACACCATCAGCCAGGAGCAGCTTGTTTGTGTCCAGAGAAAACAGACATGTTGATTTTTCTGAAGAAAAACTGTGAAGTGAAAATGTCCTCAGTGTGTAGCAGTGAGCATTAGACACTGACCTGTCACTGGTTTGAAACTGTTCTTTTGAACTGGAAATGATTTGTTTATTTTAATGTAAGAAAACAGCTTGGAATAGAAATGCCAAAGTTAAAAAATAAAATTCACAATATGTACTGTAATGTGTAACATAACTTTATTCTTGTTAGAATTAATATTAATTACAAAATTGGTATCGAAAAAAGAACCGTCCAGGAACTGACACCGAATTGAAGGTACCGACACCGGTACCAATATTTTTAGAAAGGTACCCAGCCCTAGACTTGGCGTTGTATAAATAAACTGAATTGAATTGAATTGAAAATAATGTCATTTCAAAAATTTTGTTAAATACACAGTAAGTTCATTCCTTTTCATCATAAAGTGATTTTTGGTAAAATGTATGAAAGGCTTTTTACAAGCAGGTAGATGTTTAACAATCCATTAAAATTCACCAAAATGCAGGAAATCACATCTACTTTATTCAAAAATTTATAGAGAAGGCCTGGCAATACATTTATTATGTTCCTTATGTGAATAAGTGGCTTTTGATACTGTTAATTTTCTCAAAACTAACTTTTGGAAATTGAAATTAAAAATGTTAATTAAGTCTGTCTTAAATGAAAAATGCCCCGTGTTTAAAAGTATAAAAACTGTATTAACACTTAAAGAGCAGGTCTTCAGTATCAATGTTACACAAATATTTTCCATTGTTAAAGAGACAAATTGACTCGCAGAGACTCTCAGTCTCAGTGCCAACACCCACTGGGTTGCTCTGACTGTTAGAGAAGGAAGTCAGACCAACATCTGCCGTGACGGAGACTGGATGCACTAACGACGAGCTCCCGCTCAAACGTGACATTCCTGCTGGCTGCAACGCTCTCAGTAAGTTTTTACATAAGACAGTGACAGGCAGCGGTAGAAATGTAGGGATACAGCAGTTAGGCAAAAAGATCTACGTTACATAATATTTTTAAAAGCAAAGTTTTAATTGTGTTTTTAAACCATGTTTTGTAAAATGAATGCAGTTAAATCCTGATTAGTTACAGTTTTGAATGTCACACAGGACCGGAGATTTTAAGTTGACGAGTCTGAACTTGCGTCTGAGCAATCCCACTGTAAAGAACAGATTTCATTAATTAAGAAAACAGATTAAATGTTTTGCAACAGACTCTTGGATACTCTGAAAATGGTTTTCTGATGCAGAAGATTATGACTGCCTCATGTTTTCCACAGGGCTCCTGGAAAAAAAACTTAGTTTGGTTTATTAAAACTAAATGTTCCAGAGTTTTCAAATTTTTTTTCCATATGTTTAAAATTTGTGACCTCTTTCTGGTGTACTGTTACATTTTGGTTTGTAGTTTCTTTAACATTTCCATATCCACATCTACTTTTACATTAAAGTAAGATTTCTGTAGAAATACACAGCGTTGACTGGCTGCTGAAATCTGCTGACGAAGCTAAAATTAAAAGCAGCAAGAAAGATGCTGAAATGAGCAAAAAGTAGCTACATTTAGCAAAACTGTAGCTAAAAGATTAAATATATGCTTAAGCCAAAATGAAACAAATAGTAGATGAAATTAGCAAAACAATTGTTAAACTTAGCAAAACCGCAGCTGAAATTAGCAAGCAGCTAAAATGAACAAAGAAAATGCTAATGTTAAACACAAAGCTGTAGCTACAATGAGCTAAAGAATAAAAATAAAACCAGAATGATATCTAAATGCTAACATGAGTGAAATAAAGGATACAGTAATGCTAAAAAATAAACAGTATCTAAAATCTATAAGTAGAAAAATGACAGTTCAAAGCTGAAATTAGCATAAAAATAAACCAAAAATTAGGAAAGCAGATTTCAAATAAAATGTTTTGAAGAAACTGAGTTAATTTCAATGTATCTATAAAATATTTTTATTTAAAATATATTTTTTTATAGTATTAAAGTTACAAAAAGCTAAAGTCGTAGCACATTATTCCAGATTGAGCTGAACGTTTGATGTAAACATCAAAAAGCACAAAGAATTGCTGACTCAGCATTCACACGACATTATTACTGCCTTTAGGGGAACAGGGAACATTTTGTTCATTAAGTATTACATAACATCACGAGTCCTTTGGAAAGCTGCAGCTGCATTTTTTTTTTACAGTTTACTAAGAATAAAAGAACCCTTGAAACTTTATCTTTAAAACATAAAAGCACAGCTTCTAAACCTGCTTTCTGCCTACTAAGGCGTCTGCTAGGACACAAGTACATAAACATAGCTGTGAAACTTGAAACATCTAATAAATGCTTCTGTAAAGCTGCTGGGTTTTTCATGAATTTCTCCATTGTGGTTGTGTAATCAGTAAGCTGATACCGATCTGGAAGGTATGTCATTCAAACAAAACACTAACGTTTAAAAAAAGTGCACAAACTAGACACGTATTAATATCCTCATGCATGCTCATAATCCAGGTAGAACAATCTAAAAACGTTAAGTCAGGTCGTCTGGATGGGTTCAAAAACAACCCGTAGGCACGTATTAAGTTTCATTTAGACATACTGTACTGAACACTCCTGAAGGATAGATCCATAACAAAAAGACGGGATAAACCTCCATATTTTGTTATCAAGGTTAGTTTGGATTTGACTACTTGACTAAAGGTTAAGGGAAAATTTCACAAGGCATCAAGTCTGGATGGTTAAGCAACAGAAGTCTCGGTACAGTGAAGGTGAGGGCGGCTGTGGCTGAGTGGTTAGAGCAGTTGTCCTCCAATACAAGAGTTGGGGGTTCGAATCTACCAGCAGTCACTTGCCCAAGAGTCCCTGGGCAAGACACTGAACCCCTCATAGCCTCTGATGTGTGTCCCATCGGTGTATGAATGTGATAAATCACTGATTAGTCTCTTTGGAATGATTTGTCCAATTAGCTTTGTAGAAATCCAGTAGAGTGCTGTATGAATGGGTAAATGAGGACACAGATTATACTGTAAAGTGATTTGAGTGTCTTGATAAGATTAAAAAAGTGTTCAATACAAAATAAGATACTTGATAAGATAGAAAGGTGCTATATAAGAACAGTCCATTTACCATTTAATGTCTTCACATCTCTTGTCAGAATTTCTTTCAGGAATGTACCGACTGACCCTGGCGACACTTGCTGTGTTGCTCTGCAAAGCACTTTTGGTAAACAGTGGGAACGTCCTGGTGTTTCCATGGGAAGGAAGTCACTGGGTCAACATGAAAGTTATGATCAAAGAGCTTCACGCCAGAGGCCATGAAGTGACTGTGATACGTCCTTCAAACAGTTGGTTCATCGACGAAGACTCTGCTCTTTACAAGACAATCACTATCATGTCTCCGGGTGGTTTTGATTTGGACCTTGAGTCATTCATCACAAGAACACTGACAATGAGACGCCAAGGTCATTCATTGTGGACTCTTTTATCTCTAGTGTGTGATGAGATGACACAGTTCTATCTGATCCATAAGCAGATAATTGACATGATGGAAAATTTTTTTGAGGATACCAAACTGATGCAGAGCCTCCGTGATGCCAAATTTGATCTGGTTCTTACTGATCCTGGAACTGGTGGAGGAGTACTTCTAGCTCACCGTTTGGGTCTTCCACTTGTCTATAATGTCAGATGGACTATTCAGGGTGAGGGGCATCAAGCAATTGCACCCGCCCCTCTTTCTTATGTCCCAATACCAAGAGCAGATCTAACTGATAAGATGACATTTAGTCAAAGGGTTAAGAATTTTATGTTTTTCATATCGAGTCACATCTACATTTGGTTCATTTTAGATCCAAACTACAAACCTTTTGTCAGTCGTTATTTTGGCAGTGATGTACATTACATGGAGCTTTTTCAGGCAGCTGATATCTGGCTGATGAGAAATGATTTCACCTTTGAGTTTCCACGACCTACTATGCCTAACATCGTATACATCTCAGGGTTTCAGTGCAAACCCTCCAAACCTCTCCCTCAAGAGTTAGAGGATTTTGTACAGAGCTCTGGGGAACATGGTGTCATTGTGATGACACTGGGGACTCTGGTGGATAAACTTCCTGAGGACATCACTGAGGACATTGCTGCTGCTTTTGCAGAACTTCCCCAAAAGGTGATCTGGAGGTACAACGGCAAGAAACCATCCACCCTTGGCAACAATACTTTACTCTTGGACTG
>NC_056505.1:6293826-6303838 GCF_014905685.2 Nematolebias whitei
GTCCACAATCCAGTACTACTCAATAGATGTTATGGCATTTCTACTGGCAGTCGTTGTGCTAGTATTTACTGTTTTCATTTATGTAGTAAAGGTTCTTTGTCAGAAAGTTTTTTGCAGAAGTAAAGCAAAACTGGAATGATGCAAGTGTCCATTGACAACGTGTTTTCAAATGCAGATTGATATTTTCAACTGAGTACCAGTACCGTTCATATTTTCTGAAGTATGACAACAACTTCCTGATTACACAGCTACAAAGAGATTCTTCAAACCCTGTATGCAGTACATAAACATTTCTCATCTATTAACTACTGAAGAATGGAACCGTCCCACTTGTAACCTTGAGTGACATTTTAAAACCTGTGTACTTGTACATGTATCACCAAGTAAAAAAAGCACTCATAACAAAAGTCTAAAAAAGTTAAATCTCCTTTAAGCTCTAATAATATTCTTATATTAATGTTGACAGCACGTAAAAGCATTGTACTAACTTACTTTGTGATTTGTTCATATGTGGATGTGTAAATAAATCCCATAAAACCTAAAGAATTGTGTCCTTCAGTTTCTTAAATGTAATTTCAGGATTTCAGGGCCTTCAACTAGTTTGAGGAACGTAAGATTGATAAGCATAACTCAAGCTAAAGCTAACTTCTAGTGTTGTTTTGGTTTATGCTTAATTTAATTCAATTTAATTTAGTTTATTTATACAGCACCAAGTCACAACAGAAGTCATCTCAGGGCTTTATACAGATACATTCATTTGAACAGAGGATGTAGAGGGCAGAGTGAGATGGAGGAGGATGATGACTCACTGTGACAATCCCAGATGAGGGAAAAAGAAGAAAATGCAGAAAATATTTTATGCAATTTTAGTTAAATTTAAGGTTTTTAATATTTGACATATTTGCAAAATATTCAAATAGGTCTTTCACTTTACTGTGGGCTTAGAAAAATATTGGACGGTGTGGCTGTGTCTCTGTTTGAGAGCTGGGTGGCTCCAAGGTTTCAAAACATGAGAGTGGCAAAATGGCTCATTTATGTGCCATTTTTAACAGTCCATGTGGTAAATTAAGTGTGTGATGAATGTAAAGTAATATTGCTTTGTATTATAAGGTAAGGTTCATACAAGCAGAACATTCTGTTTACATAAGTACACATGTGTAGTGAACTAGACCTCCGGCATCAATCTGCCTCTGAGGACCTTCATGGGACAGAAACTGTTATTTCATTGATTTGAATCCAGAAATACACATTATCTCATCAAGAGACTATTTAATTGTATCCCGAATTAATCAATTGAAAGAACACTCTTCTTTTTTATATTATCATTACTATTTTACAATATCTTGATAATCAAAAGTGTGTTTAGTTCATACCATTTCTAATGTTGAAAGTAAACCACTCATTTAAATCAACTATGAAACAGTATTAATGATTTTTAACCCTCATTAGACTTGGATCATACAAGTTAAATGTCTATTTACGAAGTAAGTGTGCATTTACTCTTCTGTCTGTGTGAGGAGTGGACCTGATGTCGGCCAAAAGTCAGAAGACAAGTTATGAGAACGAAGTGCCTTGTTTTAAAACTCTCAGACAAGAACTGGCTGGCACCTGCTTTCTCTCACTTCTTCAAAATATTTCTCTGTCTGTACTAAACGTTCTTAAAACATTTCTGCTGTCTGCTGACTCCTAATAACTCTCTGACATCACTAAAACTACACCCCTGCTGGTTGTTTCAACCAATCAGGAAGTACCAAGTGACCGGAAGTGGATACCCTTTAAAAGTCAACACTTCTTGGAACTATTCAGTCTTCCCAGTCTTCTCAGTCTTCTTGGAACTTTCAGCCTTACTGGAAGACTCAGTCTTACTGGAGTCTTCCAGCTGAACTAAGTAGCTGATGGATTGGACCATGTGCCAAGGGTCCGTCCATTCCAGCGGAGTCACAGCTGCCTCGCTGTGACTCACCCCGAGCATTAAATGCTCTCAACTTCGAAGGAAGCTAATTCTATTGAATGGAGTATATGGAACTACTTCGGAAGATTCTCAGCCACCCTGACCGGAGACGCTGAAAAGGTAGCGTGCCAATGGACCTCTGTTCCGTAGTCGATGTATCCTCTGCTCAGGTAACAAGTCGTTCACGCCCTGAGTGTACCAGAGGGCTGAGCTGGGGTCGGAGGAAGGGTGCCATTTCTGGTCAACACATGTTCCTTCATCCATCTAAACCTCCTCTTTAAATCTTTAAACCTCTTTACTCCTTCTCTTTAAACTTCTATTCGCCAGTAAATCAAGTTAAGTGCCTTCAGAGATGAATCATTCTCCATCAGTAATCGTCTGTTGTCTTGTTTAGTAAATCTTGCTAAGTTTAAACCTCAGAAACAGATCAGCAAATCAAGTGTACATGTTTTGATGTTAAATTTTGATTCTGTTAAATAAATGACCGCATTTATTCTGATGGGTCAAAGATAAAATTATGTCTCATGTCACTAATTAAAACTCCACTCTCAAGTTATCTTGGTCACATGGAAGAAATTTAATATATATATATATATCTCGAAAAAGAAAGAATCCGTTGTTAATTAAACAATTAATATTCTTTGTGCTTGAACTAGCTTTAAGAATAATTAATTAGTAGTGAAGCTAACAGCTAGCTCACTACACATGTGTTTTGTCATTTCCTGGTTTTCTCTCTGGTTTCTTCTCACAGACCAAAAGATGTGTCAGAGTCAGAGTTTCTTTATTGTCATTCGCACCTCATGTGGTACATGTGGTGGAGCCAAATTATGTACACAGGGTCCCAGTTACATCCAACAATAAAATGTATAAGAAAAACAGTAACAACATCTAAGATATGAACTAAGAAAAACATCAACTAAATATACACTAAGCACTCATAACATAAAAACATTGAACATCAGCACAAACATGAACATACCATACCATACCAATTTATTTATATAGCACTTAAAACAGCAACAAGGCCAACCAAAGTGCTGTACAAAAGAACCAAACATGCACAGCAGACAGGAAAACATAAAATAGAAATACAGGTACAAATAGCAGCAGAAACTAACTAAAATGGCCAACAGAGTAGAGAACAGACCGGACCAAAACAAATCACACCGTGTTAAAGGCAAGAGAATAGAAGTGGGTCTTCAAGCGAGACTTAAAGACTGAGAGTGTGGGAGCCTGCCGGACACTCAGTGGCAACTCATTCCACAGTCGTGGACCTGCAACAGAGAAAGCCCTGTCACCTCTGAGCTTACGACGGGTTTCTGGGACTGAGAGAAGCATCTGGTCTGCTAACCTCAGAGAGCGCGGTGGGACATATGGCTGCAGAAGATCTGACATGAGTCTGTGTGAGCGGATGTGCACGCATGAACACATCAACGTTGAAACTGATCAGCAGCAACATGTGGTTTTTCCACAGTGATTATTCTAGTTAGAGATTCATGAGTCTAACAGCCTCAGGGTAGAAGCTGTTCCTCAGTCCAGTGGTTCTACACTTAATGCTCCTCAACCTCCTTCCTGAGGGGAGTGGGGCAAAAAGTGTGTGTGCTGGGTGAGTGAGGTCCTTCATGATGCAGGTAGCCCTCTTCATGCATCTAGAGGTGTAGATGTCTGTGATGGTGAGGAGGCTGACAACGAGGTGCCGTTAGGGTGTTAGGTTAATGATGAATTTAACTCATCACTAGGTCTGAATGAGTTGGTTGTTTGTGTTGTATGTCTCTATGTGTCCCTGTGATGGACTTGCAACCTGTTTAGGGCATCAGTTTAGGCACAGGATGCTCTCCACTGCACACCAGTAGAAGGAGCTGAGGACTGAGCTTCCCAGACCAGCTCGACTCAGCCGCCTGAAGAAGCAGAGGCTCTGTATCCATGTATCCATATATGACTGTCTTCTTTAAACGTTCATATTTCAATTATTTTCTAAAGTTTTCTGAATTATTACAGTTGTGTGTTCACTGGTCATATCTTTTTAGGTAAATGTGATATTAATGTATATTTTTGAAGACAATGACAGTAACACAAGTTGTGCTGCCTGTGTATACAGGCACTCTGTTTTGTGCAGTGGCAGGATGTGCATTTTACACCTAGGACTTCAAAAGGTGTTTGCTTTAATTTATCCGCCTCTTAATACATTGTTGTGATGCCACGATTTCAGAAACTATCAATAAATACACAGAAACGTGGTATAATATGGCGCTGTATCACAGACAGGTATCTCATGTTGCGAGAATGAAAGCCATTACTAAAGCAAGAAACACAATTTAAATTCAACAAGTTTCCTTCAACTGCAGTCACAGATGCAACCCATATATATTTAGACACACGTGGGTGTTTTGATGTCACATCACTGCTCAAGAGAGCAACAGTTGGTTAAAAAAAAAAAACTTTAAAAGATGTGATGCACGTAAATAGAGACAAAACAGCAACGCAACGCTGGGCATTAATTTAGAAAAGATAATCTGAACATTGGTATTTACTATAAACAATGATCAGAGCATTGGCTTTTTGATTTGATTTTTCATTTAACCTTTATTTAGACAGGTAAATCTGATTTCAACAAAGAATGATGACAACAATGGACAACAGCAACAACAATAAACAGTTATAAAAAGGCATACAGATTTTTTTTTTTAATTTAACAAATACGATGGCTAAAAAAAGAAAACTAATATAAAAACAGCTAGATTTTAAGGAGAATGTGGAAAACTAAAAACAGGAACACGCCTGCATTGGTCCTTGCCTGGAGTTCAACTTCGAGATTCTCTGTATCCATGTATACATATATGACTGTCTTCTTTAAACATTCATATTTTAATTCTTTTCTGCTTGTTTGTCTTGTATGTCTCTATGCAATTTGGTTGGAAAAAGTAAATAAAACATTTCCTGAAAAGACAGGGGTGGTCAAATCAGTTAAAAACTAAACAAAGACTCTAACCTCCTTCTACAGGTGTAGTGGAGAGCATCCTGTGCTCCAGCATCAACATGTGGCATGAAGTCTGCACAGCTGCAGAAAGAAAAGCTTTGCAGAGAGTGGTGAAGGCTGCACAGAAGATGTTGGAGTCGGCCTCCCCACCATCACAGACATCTACACCTCCAGATACAGGAAGAGAGCCACCTGCATCATGAAGGACCCCACTCACCCAGCATACACTTTTTGCCCCGCTCCCCTCAGGAAGGAGGTTGAGGAGCATTAAGTGTAGAACCACTAGACTGAGGAACAGCTTATACCCTGAGGCTGTTAGACTCATGAATCTCTAACCAGAATAATCACTGTGAAAAATCACATCATGTTGCTGCTGATCTGTTTCATGTTGCTGCTGATCTGTTTCATGTTGCTGTGTTCATGCGTGCTCATCTGCTCACACAGACTCATGTTCTTGCTGCTGTTCGACGTAATGTTTTCATGCTATTAGTGCTTAGGAGCTTGACTGAAGATGAAGGTACTGCTGCAGGTTCAGGACTCTGGTGCAGCTCTGCTGAGGCTGGGCACCACACGTTCTCATAAATTTAGTTTTGGTTTGAGTTTCAGAACGTGGCTCTAACATCACACTCTGAAGGGGAAGTGGGAAAGGGAAGTGAAACCAAAGCAGGAACTAAGGCTTCTTAAATGCCCCCCCCCCCCCCCCAAACACATTTTTTCAGCTTCCACAAACAACTTAAATATTCTTAGAAAATATCACTCATCTGAGGTGAGCAAATTTATCCAGAAAGTCTTGAAATAGGCTCCCGTTAGAAAAATTACACTTGACACCAGGAAATGAAATCAATAATCAGGCTTTTACTTGAACAAGAGGAGCACAATTACAATACATATGAATTAAGAATAATAATCTTATAACTCTAAGTTTAGGTGCTCAGAGTTATTAAAGCCTAACAATGTCAAAGTCAACTTGATTTATATAGCACATTTAAAAACAATATTGACCAAAGTGCTTCACAAACAAGAAATTGGCAATAAAATAAATGAAAGATCAAACATGAAAACAAGTATAATAAAATAGGCTAAGAACAAACTAAAACAAGAGAATAGCGATTCTTACACAGTACCCGCCTCACCCGGAAAATGGAGTGCCTGGAGAAAACCCACGCAAGCACAAGAAGAACATGCAAACTCCACACAGAAAGACCCCAGGTCCAACCAGGGATTGGACCCAGGACCTACTTGCTGTGCGGCAATAGTGCTAACCACTGAGCCATCGTGCTGCATTCTGGACTAACTGCAGGTGATGGAGAGACGATTGTTCCAACGGTGAAACTGTTCAGTGATTTGTAGACATACAGGAGTATTTTGAACTGGATTCCAAGGTGAACCAGTATCCAGTGCAGGGAGGCCAAAACTGGTGTAATGTGCACTCTTTTGCCTGCACTGGTTAAAAATTGGGCTGCCTCATTCTGGACCAGTTGTAGTCTAGCAATGGAGGTCTGACTGATATCAAACAGGAGTGAACATAATTGCAGTGATGAACATAAACAAACCCCAGCGTCCAAAATGGACCCGTGCCAGGTTTTACAGATGTTGGTGACATTACTGCACTTCCTGATTGACACTTTCAACCATCAAGGCGTTCGATAATTTTGAGCTCTTTCAAAGTTTCTAGTAGAAATGTTGTCGCTCACAGACCAGTTTTGCTTCCTTGGCATGTTAGCATCTAGCCAGGCAGAAATATGGGAGTTTGACAGGTTGCACATGCACAATCAGGTCAGTTTTCCACAATCAGCATAAAATGATCAGGTTAAGTGTTGACATGCACACCTATAGGATTATGAATTGGCATAAACCACCCCTCTCATATGGATTACAGATGCATTTGGACTGAGCTGAACCAGCTCAGAATAATCCGAATGGGGCATTTACATGATGCGTTTTTATTCCAAATGACCGTTTAATGCGATTACTTATGTCCATGTAAACGTGGCTTCTCACTGGTACATTTTCATCTTTAAATCACTTCTTGGTCTGCTGCCTTCATACATCTCCTCCTACATCTCTGTGTGAGTGCAGCTACAGCGTGCGCTCTCAGGACATTATTACCTGCAGTGTTCCCTCAGTGAGGACTGAACTTGGAAAAAGGGCCTTCTCCTACTCTGCTCCTGTTTCCTGGAATAGCTTGCAAAAAGATCGGAAGCGCTCGACCTTGACCTCTCTAAGTGGCTTCAAACATCTGTTAAGTCCATGGCAAAAACCAATGCAGACATGTTCCTATTTTTAGTTTTCTACATCGCCTTATAATCAAGCTGTTTTTTTTTTTTTAAATACCATTTTCTTTCATTTGTTCTTCTCAATTTGTTTGCTTTCTTTTATGATTGTCTACTGTTGTCATCACTCTTTGTTAAAGAAATCAGGTCTCTCTTGTAAATGAGTCCCTGAGCCTCAGCGGGATTAACCCGTCTAAATAAAAGGTTGAATGAATCAAACAAACAAACGGAAAAAAAAAAAGTCTAAAAACTCCAAGATTCTTGATCACAGAGGAACGAGGAGCAAAAGGACCCAGAATTTCAGCACACCCAAAGACAGGAGTCTGGTTTTCAAATACAAAAACTTCAGTCTCCTAGTTTTTTTATGAGTTGTAGGGTGTGGGTTCTTCTCTCAGAGCAGCGGTGTGATGCAGGTTCCCCACATCTCTCGACAGTCAGTCATTGTCTCTAAACACACCTGTCTCCTGCTTGGGTCACGGGCCCAGCGCACAGTTTCTGTTTGGTCTTCTGCAGACGGAAACATTGAAACACAATACAAGGCTTAAAAGTGCTTAACAAAGCTGCACAAGCATTCTGAGAAAGTTTTTTTCTGCTTACCTATAACACTTCAGACATATGTGTACCTGTGTCAACGTCAGCATCGTTATAATTTACATAAAGTGTTGGATTCCCTTTTTTATTTGCTTTGGATGGCATCACCTTATCAGCATGTACACCATATGCTTTTGTGTCTGCTAAATTACATGTTTGCCAACCTAGCTGTTTTCTAACAAATTTGGCCAGCTGCAAAACATTTAGAAAGACATTTGTTTATCCGTTATAATACAGGAAAATCCCATTGAGATCGTAGATCTCTTTAGCAAAGGAGGCCTGGACCTGAAGGCAGTCCAACATGCATGTTTTGCACTGTGGGAGGTAACGGAAGCACTCAGAGAAAACCCACACAAACTCCGCACGCCACATTATTTAATTGTAGAGCATATGGTCCACTGACCACATATGGATCTGGAACCGATATGCCACTGTGGCAACGAAACACTTGTTTCAGCGTTGTCTAATGGTTTACTACAGATTTAGTGTTTTGAGTGTGCACAGTTATCTTTGACCAATCTCCTGCTCCTATGTAATAATCTCTGAACCAGCTATTTAGTGCATCCATGGCAGTACGATTGTGATCATCAAAAGGCAGTGGTTGTGGGGGTTCTGTGCATTTAGTGGATTTCTGGGGCCAAGATGGTGTGAAAGGTAGGGCAGCCAACTCAGGACCCAAACGTCCCAGGTTCAATCTCCAGCCATTCCCACATGTTGTGGCATCTCTGAGCAATACTCCTAATCCCTAATTGCTCCTCGGGCACTTACATAGCTGCCCACTGCTCCACCTGGGTGTATCCCAGGTGCAATGGGTTACAAGCAGAGAACCAATTTCGCCCTTGTATGGGAACATACAATGATGACAACACATAGCACTTTATTTATTTTAATCTCTCTGTACCAGAAACCAGTTTACTCACAAAACACTTCTAATGAAATGCCAAAGCTTCAAGCTCTACAGAAATTAGTTTGTAGCTTTATGGTAATATAAAAGTTTAATTTGTCATACTTTCAGGTACATTATCTCTTGTACAATCTGGATAATAATAATTCGGTTTATATGACCTCTGACCTGGTGTTGTCTGGACAGTGCCCCCAACAGTTGACTGCTGAGTGACCCGGGGAAGCCTTTGGGAGTTTTAGCAGTTGAGGGAGGTACAGTGGGGTGGACAGGGGTCTGGGACAGACATGCACGCACACATGCACGCACACACGCACACACACCAACAAATGTCATTGACACCTAAAAAAGAGTGTAAAGTTAATGCTATATTAAGATGATGCGGTAGATCAGGATTATTTCTTTTACTTGCTGGTGACTAATTAAATTATTCAAGCTAAGCTTGACTTTATTTGGTATCAGATGAGAGAATCAGCTCTGGATAGGTTCATCAGAAAAGTCCTCCTTCTGGTCTGTGAGTATTAAAGTACTTGGAGGACGTAGAGACACTTATTCAGGGGCATTTGTACTTCCTAAAACAAATCTTTGGCAGGATTTGTCTTCATCATACTGAAACAAGGATTTTCAATTTTTGGCTCGTCTTTTTAGCTGATAAAAAACTCTTTACTCATAATTCAGGTAAAAGGTTTCCGTATCTTTAGTGAATTTCTGGAGTAAATAAACATGACGAACTATATTTCCTTAACTTGAAATGTACTGAAATTCTTTACAAAACTTAAAACTTGTGGGTTTAATTCTGACATGCAGATTTACATTAAATTTGTCATTGCTGCATATTTATATGTAAATACTGTATATTAATTTAAGGCAAATAATCATATTTAACTCAAATCAATATTCATGTTTTTGTTTGTGCATTAAAATATCTCGTACGTCACCACATATTTGCTTATTAATTTTAACTCCAGATTAATCGTATTTACTGTCTAATACCTTAAAAAGGGTTTGTTTCATTCTCTATTTCAATCTGATTAAAAAAAAAATGTTTTACTCTTGTTTTAATTACTGCTGCAGTGAAGGAAGTACTCAGGACAAAAAACAAGGTAAACACACACACACACACACACACACACACACACACAGAGGGTGAAACTTCAGAAATGAAGAATTCAAAAGAAGTAAAACATAAGAAATGAGACGTGTTGTGCAAAATGATAAACATTTTAAATAAAAACCTAAGCACTGAAGTCTTCAAAGTTACACTCAGTCTGCCAGAAATCTAATGGATTTATTTCACAACAAACTACTAAATTATTATA
>NC_056505.1:6304238-6326225 GCF_014905685.2 Nematolebias whitei
ATATATATATATATATATATATATATATATATGTATATATATATATATGTATATATATATATGTATATATACATGTATATATATATAAACTTTTAAAGTTTTCTATTGCATTGATAAAGCACGAGCATTGAAAAGACAAATGAGTGTGTCCTGAATGTTCAACTACTTTTTAAAAATCCACCAGTTAAAATCTGTCAACGAAGACAGTTTGATGATTGACACGCAAAGTTCAAATATGTGCATCAGTTAAGGAGATTTTGAAAAATGATTATATAGAAAGAAAAATCTTGGCATACTTACAACAAAAAGAATGAAAAATTAAAGACTTGCTTTAAAGAAAGTTTTGTTCTCTCAGCAGTTTTGTAAATAAATTCTGTATTTGAGGAGCTAAAGTGAAACTCCCCAAACAACTGGTCATTTTTTTATGTTTATCTTTACAATTAGACTTAAAGGACACTGAATACAAATATAAAAATCAGCACATATAAATCATGTTATAATAAAATATATAACTAAGATAGATTTTAAATCTTTTTTAATTCCAAGTACTAGTTTTTAGCTTTCAACTCATAACTAAGACCATAAGTATCATTATTTCTTAATTTGACTCCCAGAATGGAAACAATTTTATATTTAACATTAGTTTGACTGAACAACTTTCAAATATAAATCCCCTTCATAATTTATATTGTTCTCTTCTAAATTTATAAAAGAGTGAATAAAACTTAATAAGCAGTTGTGTGCAACATGAAAAATAATTTATATTGTTTTAATAAACACAATATTAGTCAATTTTAAACATCTGGAGCGAATAAAAGTATTATTTTAGGAGGTTTTATGTTTTCTTCTAATACCTTCTACTCTACATATACATTTTGAGTCTATATACATTTGCTTAATAAGCATCTCCTAAAATTTTATCTCAATATATAATCTATATTTATCACGAGGACAGTTCAATATATGTGACCATTTCACATCACATTATGTGCTTCAGTCTTCAAGATAATAAACCTGTTGTGTGTCAAAATCAACCATAATTCATATTTTTAAATGAAATTATAAATAAGCACCAGTTTTATTGACTCATCTGTGGCTTTTTCTCAGATTTTGTATGAGAACCGTCACCAGAAGCTGCTGAAGACGCACGGCTGTGCAGCAGGAGGCAGCAACACACAAGAAAAACAAAAGTGAAGCTGCTGCTTCTTGAGATTTATTTAACTTCCATGTACATTTTGGTTTATTCTCATCCAAACCAACAGGATATCTGTGTTCTCTGATGTGTGTTTCCACAGATTCTAATTAAGACCTAAATATTAACATCGTTTAGAAGTGAAAATCACATTTTATTTTAATCCACTGAGGTCATGTAGTGCATTTGCAAGCTTTTTATCTCAGGGCAAAACTACTGCACGTGTAAAGCACTTGGAATTAAACAAAAACTAAGGAACTGTCATAAAACTGTGGCTTAAATAAATTAGAAAGTGTCCTAAATGCATTCAACGCGTCACAACATGGAAGCTTATCAGATGCCTCTTGGCAAAAAAACTATAAAAATGATGTAATTCTAGTGAAGGAAAATAATTTAAAATCATTACAGAAAGTGTTGTTTTTCTAATAAAAACAACTTTAACTCAGATAACTCTTCGGTGCCTCTGCACTGACAGGAAACAGATCTGCAGTGTTGCGCTCTCTGCTCGGGATCATCCGGTGAAATATTGTCGTGCAGCAGCATGACTGCAGCTCTTTCTGCCACTTACCCACAGATAAATCATGCATGTGCTACTTCTTTCTTCCTATCTATCTATAACTCTTTGTCTATTTGTCTCAAACACACAAACAACACGGCTCCGACTGGAGGTGCACATCTTTACCATTACACAGACCATAGTATAGTTTATACGCAGTTGGTAAACAGAACCAGCTTTATTCAGTTTTGAGGCGTTACGCTGAGAAGCTTTAGGGGAAAAACAAGAAAACGCTATTACTTACCTACACCATGTCAGCTGATGAAGACCACTTGATAAGAAAGTGTGAGGTCCTTTAATAAAGCAGGAGTTGTTGCTGCTCTCGAGCGTGCAGGTGTGTGTTAACACAATGTCAAGATGGAAAGACATCAACTTCAAGCTCAAGTTCAAGAATCTTTATTATTCCCAAGGAGCAATTTGTTTCACAGTCAGTAGGTGCACAAAACATCTATACTAGACATTAAAATAACAGAAATTATCACTGTTCCTTGAGAAGCCTGATCGCTACAGGGATGAGTGAGAGTTCAGTCTGTTCGTTCTACATCTGGGCAGCAGATACCTTCATCCACATGGAAGCAACTTGAACTCACTATGGAGTGGATGATCAGGATCTGCCAGAATCAGCCCGGCCTTGTTCACTGACCTCTCCTTGTGTATGTGGAGCTATGCCAGCAGTTTTGCTGCACATCCTGACAATCCCTGAGAGTTTGTTCCTGTTCTTGCAAGTCAAAAGTCCAAACCAACGGCTGAAGGTGAAACTTAAGAGACTCAATAAAACATTCTCATAAAAGTCGAATCAACATTAAAACCACAGATAAAAATACTTTCTCTGGTGGGCCTTCTTACAAAGTGAGTTCACATGGGGGTCAAAGGTCAGTTTGTCGTCAAGAACAGTTCCCAGATATTTATATTGATGCACCACCTCAACAGCTTCACCGTTATTGACCACAGGAGCTGCAACTGAAGAGTCTTTAAAATCAATGACCGTCTCCTTTGTCTTAGAAACATCCAGACTCACACCATTCAGTGAAGTCCCCGACCACAGGCCCGGGGCTTGGGTCATCACTGCTGAGAAGGGACAGGATGACAGAGTCATCAGCAATAATCCCAGACAAGCAACTATTATTCACAAGAAAAAGCAGTTAAGAAGACAGTAGTAGGAATGGACGTCATGGCAAACTTACCCCAAGGGCAGACTGTGCAATGTTTAGAAAAATGACATAAAGCTCCTTTTCAGACTCTACAGGCCTAAATAATAATAATAATAATAATAATCATTTTATTTAAAAAGCGCCTTTCATGACACCCAAGGACACTTTACAGTAAGAACAAAGATCAACAGGAATAAATTACATAAAGAATATAAAATACATAAAGAATATAAAATACATACAGCAAAGTTAAGGATAAGCGAGTCTAAAGAGATGTGTTTTCAGAGCAGTCTTGAATATAGAAAGAGAGGTGGTGTTTCTTAAGTCAGGGGGTAGAGAGTTCCAGAGATGAGGAGCAGAGCAGGTGAAGGCCCTTCTCCCCATGGTGGAGAGGCGGGCAGAGGGTACATGGAGGTGTCGTGAAGAGGAGGATCTGAGAGAGCGAGAGGGGATGGAGATGTGTAGGAGGTCAGATAGGTACGGAGGGGCAAGGTTGTGGATAGCTTTGAAAGTGAGAAGAAGAATTTTGAAGACGATGCGTGATTTAACCGGGAGCCAGTGGAGCTGCTGCAGGACTGGAGTGATGTGGTTATAGGAGGAGGTTTGAGTGATGACACGGGCAGCTGAGTTCTGGACCAATTGTAGCTTCTGGAGAGATTTGTTGGGGAGGCCATAAAGAATGGAGTTGCAGTAGTCAATCCGAGAAGTCACAAGACTGTGCACAAGGATGGCTGTGGAGCGGGGTGTGAGAGAAGGGCGGAGACGGTTAATATTTCTGAGATGGAAATAGGCAGACCGAGTGACGTTGTTGATGTGTGAAGTGAAGGAGAGAGTGGTGTCGAGGATGACACCAAGACTCTTGACCTGAGGCGAGGGGGATAGCAGGGAGTTGTTAAGGGGGATGAGAAGATTTTCTGATTTTGAAAGAGAGTTTTTGCTACCGACAAGAATGATTTCTGTTTCGTTACTGTTTAGTTGTAGAAAGTTGTTAGAAAACCAGTGATTTAGCTCATTGAGACAGTCGGTGAGGATGGAGGGAGGGTGGGTGGTGTTGGTTTTGTTGACAAGTAGAGCTGTGTGTCATCAGCATAACAGTGAAAATGGACACCAAATTTACGGAAGATGTGACCTAGAGGAAGGAGGTAAATGATGAAGAGGAGGGGTCCGAGGACAGAGCCTTGGGGGACACCCGTGGAAACGGGAGAAGGCTGGGAACGAAAGGATTTATGCTCACAAATAACTCATACAACTGGACTAGCATGGTGGTGGAGGGTTTATGATTTGGGCTCGTTTTTGGCACCTCGTCATTGAGTCGACCATGAACTCCTTTGTTAACCAAAGAAACGTGGAGTCAAATGATGGACCATCTGTGCGACAGACGAAACTTGGACCAGACTGGGAGAATAATCCCAATCACAACCGCTAATCTACTACAAAAGGACCCAAAAAGAAAAGAATCAAGTTGCTGAAAAAGATCCAGTCCCAGTCCAGAACCTCAACAACACCGTGGTGGGACCTGCAGAGAGCTGTGCAGAAATCTGCAAACCTTAATGAAATGAAACGATATTTGTGTTTCTGCATTTTGGGAAATAAATATTTGACACAGTGTGATATGTTGTGTATTGTTGTTCCTTTATGAATGCACTGTTTGACCTTATCAAGATGAAATAATTATTTTATTATGGTATAACATGTAAACTCTTAAAATAAAAATAAAACGTGTACTTAGTTTTTATTATGGCGAAAAATAAAAGGCAGCTTTTCAAGTGGATTGATTTGCAGATCTTTTCTTTGGACTTGTTAAGATCTTCAGCACTACACGAGAATCTTCTGATGCACAGTAGAGCGTTGTAAAGTTAGTGTTTGACCTCTGAAATTGCATTTCTCTGACTTTATAACATCTCCAGTTTCTCATTTAAAACCTTCTGCTTCTTAGATCAGTAAAAGTCGACCCACACGCAGGATCTGACTCTGGTCGGTGTGAGTTTGCTGCAGAGAGAAGCAGAAACTCAGCAGCAGATCTTGCAGACTGCTTTGACAGTTTGTCCACCAGAAGGTCGCAGAGGGCGACTCGCTGGCTGTTTTATGTGAGCCTGCACTTTGCTTCTGTGCTCCTGAAGGTCGTATCGAGCCTTCGGTTCAGCTGAGAGCGCTGTTCTGTTTGGGGTGTGAGGATAACTCCCTTGTGCTCAGGTTGACTGCTCGTTAGAGGTGGACCTGCTCACAGGTGCTTCCATGAAACACTGAGTGAGTTGCTCTCTAAAGCCACATGGGGTGAATTACAAAAAATGGATGATGCAAAATGATTAAATTAAATTTCATAAACAGATTACTTCAAGTGAAATGATTTGAGGACTTTTTTAAAAAGCCTGACTGTGTTTTCCTCCCTGCATCTTTTCTGCTCCGCTCAGCTCAGGAGCGTAACGAACGCCGCCCTGCTGTCTCCTCGGGGCCCATCTGCCCACTCTTCTCTGGGTGTCCTCTGATTCAGCTGCTCCTCTCCGGCTGGCGTTCGTGTCACAAGTATCCTGAACAATATGCTAATACCAGCTAATTAATATTCATCACCGGACTACTTTCAGGACGACAGCTGGGAGCTGGGACTTGATGTCATTGGAGGAACAACTAAACTGTTGGGGACGGAGATATGCAATGATTTAATTTGACCTCAACTATTCACGAGTCTTTGTCAAAAAGTTTTCTTTATATTTTTAAATACATCAAAAACTGCACACTATTTATTTGTTAATCTTAATCGATGACAACATAGAAGAAGCCTTCTTCCTGGTGGCCCAGCACATTGCCGTGTCCACATCTACACAGATCTTGATTTTGTAAGTGTAGATTTGTTTGGCCTTTAATTAACAGAGAAAAAAGTTCTTCAGTGAAACAATTCTTAAAGACGATCTGCAGAAACTCAGCTTGAAGTTTTGCCATGAAGGCTAAACTCTGCTTGAGCCAGTGTGACTATCTACAAAACATTGAGCATGAACATGTGTTCAAGTCTGTAACAATGACTTAATGCACATTTGCATGTGCAAGCACTGAACCACTATCCTGAAAATAAAGTGTTTGAATGCTGTAAAAAGAACCAGAAGCATCCATATATATATATATATATATGTATATATGTATATATATATAGTCTTTGTCTCTATATTTATGTGTTCTTAGTGTTTTATTTTCGAGATGGTGTACCACAAGGATTAGCCTTAGGCCCCGTTTTGTTCTCTGACTTGTCCATGTCATTCAAGTGTCATACAGGTGCAGGTGTGACAGGTCATAAATGGAAACTTGAGTCCACAGGAAACTGAATATTAAACAAACTGAAAGAACCAAACAAATACTAAAATGCAGAAGGAAAGAACATGAATATTACAAAAAAAAGACAAATATATACAAATGGCAATGCCAGCCTTTCATACAATAAAAACAGTATTGTGTGGAAATAATTTATTTATTTTTCTTATTTTTGACCTATCCAAACCTCAAGTGTGAGTCAGAAATACAAAAACTAACTGAAACTATACATGTTCTCACTAACTTGTTGATCGCCTCAACTCCTACGTTTGTAGCCCCAAATTTTAGTTGAGCAAAGTCGGCCTATAAAAAACAAATTCTGATTAGATAAAAAGTGCCTTAATCATGTCTCTGCCACGCATTATATGGCTAGTTTGGTTTGTTTGAAAGCTGATATATTAAAAATAATGAACATATTTCATGAAAAATGCACCTTTGTGCACGTGTATTAACAACAACTTGCCTTGAACTAAGTATTTAATGAATGTTACTGTTATTTTGCTGTTACTGATTTTTTTCCAGCGTGCATAAACAAAGTGTACAATATGAGCCCTTCTCTAACTTAAGGCCTAGTGAATTTAAAAAAAGGAGTTTGTGTCATTTTGTGTTCCTGCAGTTTGAAATTGTGAAGATTTGTGTAATTGTGTTCTCCCTCTTGTAATCAGCTCCACCACCTGTCCTTCCCCAGGTGTTTGTCATTGTCTGATCGTGAGCGTCTGTATAGAAGTGTGTGTTCTTCCTTGTCTGGATGTTGCTCCTGTGGAGACTTCCTGCTCTGTCCTCTCTCCGTCTCTTCCAAATGATTCTGTTAGTGTTGCTGCCACATCGGCCTTTTTGTTTTTCTATAAACAAACGTTAATTCTTATTTAACTTCCGAGTCTCCGTTGCTCGCCTGCACTTTGGGTTCAACTTTAAAACAGAAATGTGACAAAAATAATTTAAAAGCTATTAAACCTGTTGCTTGTTCTATCTCTCCCAGTTACTGAACACATCATGACTGGCATTAGTTTAATCTGACATTAAGTTCAATTTTTGAACAAGCAGCTCATTAAAACTAAAGTGCTCGTTTCTTCCTCGTGTTTCCAACCAGATCTGATCATATCTCCTGTTCATCAAGGTTTTATTTATTTATTTTTGTTCAGACACCTCATCCACATGAAGCTGAAACAGAACTCTGTGGATAAAGATAAAAAGAATCATCTCTGCAGTTGCTTACCTTTTTTTATTATTCTTTATGCAGTCGACTCTTTGTTAAACAAATACACTCTTCTTCCAACTACACCTCCTTGGCGTATCTTTAATGTCTATAAAGTAAATTAAAACGTTTCCTGTTTGGATATTCACACAGTTTTTAACCAGTTTCTGCCGGGTTGTCTTGCAGCTCACCAACACATCGTTTGATTAAGCTTATATAAATTCAGTTGGGACTCTAAACTGTTTAACACTCAAACTGAAATTATTTTGGGCTTGTCAAGCGTATGGAGGACGGAATGTGACAAATTTAAATAAATAAAGAGCACCATAAAACAATCAGGAAGTGTCTTTTTAATTACAAAACGTGAAAATATATTTGTTTTGAAACACATCGTGATCTTAACCTCTAACTTCGCCTGATCTTCTAATTGTTGCATCTTCTAATTGTTGCATCTTCTAATTGTTGCATCTTCTAATCGTTGCATCTTCTAATTGTTGCATCTTCTAAGTGAAGCTCTTTAGTTGCATCAAAACCAGCTTCACCTCCAGTTCATCTCTGTTTTCTGCCATGTTCTTACTGAGACGTTAACTCTGTGCCCTTGGAGAGCGTTCGCATGAAGCAGGACTCCTGCTCGCCTCTGACGGCTGAATGTTTGAACCGTTTCCTGCGGTGTCGGTGGAAGAGAAGAGCGTTAGATGGAGGGACGAGGTTCCTATAAAAGCCTCGAACAGTGATGCTCGCTGCACGCTTCACTGGAGATGAGCCGGAGTATTCTTAAAAAAAAAAAGAAGCCATTTTCCCTTTTTCTAAGAGCGAGGTCAGAGCGTCAGATAACCATAAACTTGAAATCCTTGTTTCATTATTTATAAAAATGGTGGTTCAGTTCTGGGCTCTGGAGGAGGAGGAGGTGGTGTCCCAGTAACCAGCTGGGACAGCATGTATGAGCACAAAACCACTGGTAGAACTGGGAGAATTGTATTTTTGTTTTAATGTGATTTTTCAAATATGATTTCTGGTTATTTTAAGAAATCAGACTTGTCCTTCAGCGTGTTTGAGATTAAAACAAGATGTTCATCAGAACAGTCTAAAATATCAAAATAACCTAAACTATTATCTGGTTTCAAGACTTTAAAAATGAATCTGATTTGTTCCGTTTAATTTAAATAAAAGTGACAGGGATTTTAAAACGTCAGCATCTGCTAAATATGCACCATTAATTGAGGTTGTTTTTCTTTAAATATAAATCATTTGCTGGTGTCAGATTTACTTAAAATGAGCCGCCCTGCCTCAGATCATCAAAACAGTTTAAATGACATCATCACTAACCATCCTGTTGTTTTGTGGGTCAAACTGACCCATTTTAAAGTAAAAAAATAAAAATAAAAATTTAAAATTAAAATGTTGAAAGTATTTTTTTTCTAAATGAAACATCATCTGGTTGGCTTAATAAGCATAATCAACATATAAAATCATTGTGCTTGTTTTGCGAGATTTTTTTTTTCATTATCATGAGAAGAAGAAAAACGTTTTAAAAAAATTCAATAAAATCAATTTCACATATAACCATTATTTTTTTCTGTGTAGGTTTTTTCCAGTAGACATAAAAAAACCATGCATTTAAAAAAAATGGACCCCCCCCCCCCACCCTCGAGTGATTTATCCCCATTTATCCTTCACCTTTGAGTACAGCTGTCATTCTAACCCGATCCAGCCCAACCCGGATTCAGGCCAGGCCAGTCTCTTGCTTTGATGCGGTTTTACAAATCATAGCACAAATAAAACTAAATAAGAATGCACTATATCAAACTGTGTTAATCTACTTGTAGAGGAGGAGGCACGTCCAAGCGGCCGGTTGAAAGAGGTAAAAAAAAGTTGTGTTAAGCTCAGATGGACAACCTGTCACTGGCAGCACGTGTCCGCTGATCCGCCGGTTGAAATGGACTTGACCTGTCCAGGGTGTCCCCCACCTCTCACATAGTGATGGCTGGACATGGGGACCAGTGACCCCTGCGACCCCAAAAGGAAGAAACTTGTAAAGATAAAGGATGGATGGATGGATCAGCTGATCACCGGCTGCGCGCATCTCTGGACCTGCTGTCATTTGCGGTGAAGGAAGCAGCAACATCTACAAACACCGAAGTGAGCAGCACGTTCCATTAAAATAGCCTTGTTCTGTATTTTTCCAAATGATTTTGCTCTAAAAATATTTTTGTTCATCTGTATAAAAGTCTATCTTTACAGTTGATTTTTCTAGGCTATTCGTTTTTATATATCCACTAAATGGATATTAAGCCATTTGGTGAAACAAGAAATCTTATATCTTCCTTTCTTTGAAATATATGTTTTTAAAATATTATGTCAAACTGATTTGTTTACAAAAGAAGCAAAAGCTTTAATAAAAACAATATCAGGATTTTTTTCTGGGTTCGGGCTTGTAATTACTTAGTTTGATCAGGTCAGGTTGGGAAAAAATGGCTACGGGTTGGGGCCGGGTAGGGTCGCATTTTTTAGGCCCGAATGCAACTGTACCTGTGAGAGGTTAAGAACATAATTGCACAAAATAATTGATTGAAATGGTTAATAATGGAGTTAATAATCAAACAATGTTTTGGGGGGGTTTCTGACCCTACTGCAAAATAAAACATTCCCTGGGTCAAATTGACCCAATGGCTGTTCCTCAGAAATGATCACAACAGGAGCTTAACGTGTGAAATAACCCAACATTTTTCAGTCAGGTCATCTGGACAGTTTCTTTTTTTTATACCTGGATTATTGAGCATGGACTTTGTTGTTTTCAACCAGTTTGACAAGACTGTCAACAAGGAAGAGGGCCGGCAATGAAGGAGGGATCGTACCAAAGAGACCATCTTATCACAAGCAGACCTGGTTTGTTCCACTTTGGAGTAAGCTGTTGGAGGAAGAATCAGTTTTGTTGTGTGTTTCCTTGACTGATGAAGCCTTCTGGATCGAAGGTGAAATGTTTTAGCACAAAAAAAATAAACTGTCCAGATGACCTGACTGAAAAATGTTGGATTGTATACTTGGATTATTGAGCATGGACTTTGTTGTTATGAAATAATCATTTTCTAAATAACATCAGTCCAGAGTAAGTTTAATTTTCTAACCCTGAATAAAATAAGAAAATGTGTTCACCTTCAACGTCAAAATTTAAAGGTTTTCAGTTCTGCTGCTACAGAAATTACCTTTTGGATATTGAGTGAAAATTGCAATGAACAAGACTTAAAATGAGAATAACAATCTAACCTCAATGACGTCTGCCTTCTCAAGCTCCACTCCCAAAACCAGCAGCCTTAATGGGCTTTATGTAGCTTTTTAAAATCTTATTATCCACTGGAAATAAATAAAGAGAACAGACCTGCCTGGATCTACAGGTAATCCTGCTCTTTCCTCTGTTTTGTCCAAATGTGAGGTTCAGTTCCTGCAGGGTCCAGGTTCTGAGGAGAACTTGAACGGGTCCAGACTCAGACCTCCGCTGATGACGCAGAGAGACGTTGTAGAGCAGCAGCCGAACACCACGAGCAAAACTTTAGACGTCTTGTAAACATTTGGGGTTTTGTGGGAAATGAGCGTTGGTTGTTAGAAGTGTCTGAACTCAGATTCCTCTTCATCTGTGGCTCTAAGGAGCAGACGTACGCTGAGGGCCACAAACGCACACCGAGGAGCCATCCTGGGGTCAGAATGTTCAAAAAGCTTATCTCTACCAGACTTTTCCCCCTCAAGACTAAATGATGGGAAAAAAATGAAAGATTCCTGGAAGTTCAGAGAGAAAATCAGCTGAGGAAACATCTTAGGACCTTTAAATGACCATTTTGACTCAAATATTGTCAAACAAGTGCTCAGTATGACAACTCAAACATAAATATGAAATCAGAGAAAACCTGCATGCAGTGAATCATCTCGATAATGTTTGTTGTTAGATGAAGCAGGAGCGATAATGCTTGTTTCTGTGTACAGTCAGAAAAATAACTCAAGAACCACTGGTCAAACCTGCATGAACCTCTTAGAAAGTAAACATGAACATCTACAACTGTGTAGGTTCTGGAAACAATATAATTTAAGATGGCCGTCACAGCTAAGTGGCGTTAGTAACAGCCCCTGTCCGGTGGAGTCCTCCCTCCTGGACAGCACAGAACTTCTCGAGTCTCTGTGCTCTCCTCCATGCACAGAAACAAACCCTGATGGATCCTGTCAGTGAGTGTCGTGGTCAGATGGTCGCTGTTGGATGGAGGGACGGGACGTCATCCGACGTACCACGCCGCTCTAACCTCGAAGATAGACGACGAGCTGGGCTCCAGAGGAGGAACAACCGGGACATCTTTATCTGTGAGCATCTTTGTGATGGGCGCGTAGGTGGAGAGCAGTGCTCTCAGATTCAGAGGGTCAGCGGCCGAACCCGAGAGGTAAGCTGGCACTGCCAGAAACCAAGGCCAGACTGGATCCTGGTGAGCGGAGTGCTGAGCGGCGAACCTTCCCACCAAGATGTTTGGAGGCAAAGGCGCTGATGCTCCCAGCACAGTCAGGTTGCTTGCCCTCGCTGTCCTCTGGATAATCCCCGGCACAGTGAATGAGTGCACCAATCGCCGTGAAGCGGTGATGGTTGACATCGGGAAGTCCTGGGAACCACCTGTCGATGGCAGCTCTGCCTCCAACTCTCTCGTCCGAGAGGAGGAAGCATGGCTGCTAGCCATCTCACCATCGGAGGTGGAAATGTCCAAATCCTGCCTTGTTTCGAGGAACTTGTCTGGTGGGTAGCTCTCTCGTGGCTGGGACTTTGCCTGAGGAGAAGATGGCGATCCGGCGTTGCTTCTCCTGGAGCGAGAGAAGCTTGCAGGACGGGCAGGATGGACAGGAGGCCTGAGGCGTCATGGCTTAGCCAGCATGTTCTGCTTCCAGGCATCCTTCACAGATGACATGCAGATCTGAGGGGAGGTTGTACCCCGTCCTGCACGGTGGGCACAGGAGAATCACTCCACTGGATGACATCCTCTGCTCTTTATTCTCGAGTGTTGTCTTGCTGGCTGAAGAAAATGGGGAGTCAATCCCCAGTCTCCAGCCTCAGAGGCAATTTATACAGACCATGGTGAACGTGGACTTGAGGTTTTAGTGTTGGCGCGCTGCGTGCGGGGATAAACCCACTAGCGACAGCCTTAAAGGGAGAAGCCTGTATGAATCTGGGGTTACAACACGTAACCAACGTCTTCTTCCATGAGTTCTTAGACTAAAAGATTAGATTATTATAAGTTTTACTGGAAGAGCTGTAAAGATGGCTGTATTTTCTAACAGCCTCGGACAGCAGCTCCACAGCAGAGCAGTTGAAATGAATTGAAAGCAACATACTGCAGCTGATTTTTACCATTCACACAGTATTTGACTCAGAAAAAGTTCTGCTTGGACTTTAAGCATAAAACTGTCCCTGGTGCTCTTGTGAGAACAGAATGATGTAATTCTCATCGCGTAACTACGTCAGTGAGAGCAGATTTCTTCAGTCCTCCTAAATTATCAAGCCTAAATCATAGGAATCAATAAAAAGACAAAGGACGTGAATATTTTTTAGTATTTAAGGGTTGAAGCATCACTGTTTGTGAGTTGCTAAATCTGACAGCTCGTCCCCCAACATGCACTGAACTTACATTTTTATATTTGCACATCATTTGTCACCTTCAAACAATCCGTTCAATATCAACAATTCATCTCACGTCAACATGAAAAACTAAAACCGTGTGGTTTGAGTTCAGCTTTGACATAAATCTGTGCTTTAATTCTAGGATGTGTCGAATCACAGCACAAACTGGAGGACACAGAAAAAAGAAAAATAACCTCTAAGTTCCAAACTCCATTAATATTCCAAACTCCTGTCTGTACAACAGAGAGGAATCTCCGCCGGCTCCGTCCTCTAAATAATTTACACTTTAAAATCTTTTCTTTCTCCTGAAGTCGACTGTTCTGAGACGCTCAACGTGAGGAGGAGGCAGAAACCACGACGAGAGCAAACGGAACTAAAACATAAGGATAAAAACATGAAACTGTTTTATATTTTTAAGTGTGTTGTAAAGTGTAGATTCATTTAGAGGACAAATGTTCAGAACATAGGAAGAATTAATTACAAGTTTAGCTTTTTGCTTTTTGTGTTGCGCAATTATTTCAAATTCAAACAGAAGGAACTCAACCATTTAATAAAGTATCTGTTAATATTTGTATGTGAAATATTAGCAAGAAGGTGATTTTTAGAGGAATATTGCTATTTTCTCTTCTGTCATTTCTGGCAGCAATTAGAAATTATAAAATTAGGCCTTTGATTTCATTTGGACCATTTTACCATTTCAAATCATCGAAGACATTTAAGTTAAAACTTGGTGCTTTGATTTTAAAGAAGCAGCCAAACTAAGAAAGAATTTATAAATGCCAGCTGTTCGATTTATCTTCTGTCCTTCTGTTCAAAGACTGAAATGACTTTTTAAAAGATTTGGAAAATAACTCCAGCAGAGGCAGGAAGACAAAGGTTTGATGTTTCTGTTCCCTGATCAGCCTGAAGGTTCCTTCAGTTTCTTTGTCTGACATTTGTAATTAACTCACCTGCTCCCACCAATTATACTTTCCTGTCTGATCTTCACATTTTACTGGTAGTTTTGTTTTTGGTTCCATGTCACCTCTGGTTTGGTTTCTACTTCATGAATGTCATTTTTTTTAAGTAATTGTTTTTTAATTTTTTATTTAAACTTGCCTCTGCATCCGCAACGCTGATGGTGGATCTGAAATTTGTGGTTTTAGAAGGGTCGACATTTTTCAGCAGGTTATAAATAAAACTATGGATCTGATGTTTCCCGGATATTTCTCCTGGTGACGCATTTTTCTGTCCTCAGCATCAGAAATAACGCGCTGCATCACACACGCGCGCACACATACACCAACCAACCAGTTATTAGTGAACCTGTTGGCATCACCCGGATCAGCTGCTGCTTCTTTAAATCCGTGCTGGACTAAGAGGAACCAACAAATTTGGACTTTAAAAAATGTTTTTAAATATATATATATATATTATTTTTTTTATGCATCTATTCTGGAGCAGTTTTGAACCTTTAATGATGGAAAAACGTGAGGGTGTGAGAGGAAAGGTTCCGACGCGTCTCCGTCTCCATCTTTGGAGCTAAAAACGGATTCTGTGATTTTTTTTTTTTTTTTTTTTAATCCACTCCACAGAAACTTCTGGTACAGCTTCAGCTCACACGTGCATGAAGGAGCATCCTTCAGAGGCAGCTTATTACATGTTCGGTTCCACCTCCTTCCAACTGAAACCCGAACCTCCTGCTGCGCGCACCGGCGCGTCCAGAAGAGCCGCGGGTGGAGCCATGACACGACCCGAGAATTAACGTGGCGGTAAGATGATCAGTGTAAATGTCTGTGGTTCTGATTCTGTACACAGGAGGGGGATGAGTGTAAGTGAAGCAACGTGCACCATGGCGTGATTTTAATGCGTAAAAGTGCCCAACGTGCGTAAAAAGGTCGATCACTTTGAATTCCAGGCAAACGTATTGAAGGATAAAATAATTTAATCCCGTTTTTGTTGGTTTGTAGATGGTTTTGCCACTTTAGTGCACGTAAATCAGGAGTTAATTTGTCTTTTTATACCTGGAAGTCTTTTAAAAATATCAGTGAATCCTGCTGCTGTGAAACTACAGTCTGACAGGAAAAAAACAACTAAACACTGTAAAACAACAGTTACGTCCACAATCAGTGTCTGTGCAAATCAAATCAATCATTTGATGCTTAAAGAATAAATACTGATTTGTCCAAACAGGTCAGCAGTTTATAACCTGCTGTAATTGAAATGTAAAACTTTGTGCTTCTTCATTTGGATTTTAGATTATTTTAGATCAGTTTAAAGCTGGATGCAGGCTGGCATGCTGCAGATCTGGGTGTGAACACACAAAGTCATGAATTTAGTGCAGAGCGTGGAACTGGAGATTTTTGAGTGACTTTAACTTCAAACGCATGTTCTCTTAGAATCAGGAGGCTCGAGTGAATCATCTCTTTTCCTGAAAGGATGTTGAGCGGATGCAGAGTTCAGGCGGAGAACTGCAACGAAATTTGCTGCAGACACAATTTCTTTCACTCCCGAAGAAACACCAAAGTTCATGCTCAATAATCCCGGTATAAAATCCAACAATGTTCCATCAGGTCATCCGGACAGTTTCTTTTTTTTGATGAGATGTTTCGTCCTTCATCCAAAGGACTTCTTCAATCTGAGGAGCCACCAAACAAACCCATTCCCACAAAGAGCATAATCCCATAGTGGATAAAACCAGTTTGCTTGTGCTAAGATGACCTCGGGGACCCACCTTCTCCTCCATCAACTCCTCTGAGACAGTCATGGTTCAAAACACCAAAGTTCATGTTCAATAATCCAGGTATTAGCACAGTTAACAGACCTCAACAAGCAGCGTGAAGCTTCTTGGAGTCGTAGATGTTGATTTTGCAGATGTTGGTTTCAGAAACGACAGGTTTCACCTTTTGGTTGAATGTTTTCTTTTGTCACCACTGAAGTTAGACTCGAGAAGAAGTCAGACCCCTTCAGGAGTGCGTGTGACCATGACCTTCACAGCTGTCTGAGTAAACACTCCCCTGAAGGAGCTCAATGGAAAAAAAAATGAAGTCAGACATTAAAAACAGTTTGAAAGAGTTTACTCCAAGAGTTTTCCTCTTCTGATGAGCCGGTACGCACTCGACGTAAACAAAGCACTTAGAAGCACGGGTCACGTGACCATCAGGATGGTTTTAGTCTGTGTAGATAAACAAATGTGGCTGAATCAGACAAGCTCAGGACATCAGAAGTTGTTTAGGTGGCTCGATCCCAGTCAGCTCTTCTGTGGACGTTTCCACTGTTGACCTCAGTCGTTACGGCTGTTTCTGCAGGTAAACAAACACTTGAACACTTGGTGGCATTTGGCCACAAAGATATTTTTTTTAAGTTGAAGACATAATTACCATTAATATAAGAAAAATATGGTGTGGGTTTGATTTCTTTATAATTTTCTTTTGTCCAGTCTGCACGGCTTTGTGAAATAAACCAGCAGCCGGGCTTGTTGTTTCCATGTCATTCTTGTTATGGATCAGTTTGTTCTCAAAAGGCTTCAGAGCTCAGTAAAAAGAAGTGATTTCGTTTGGTTGTTCAAACCAGAAGCTTCAAAAAGAAAATCTGGGAGGATTTTATAGGAAAAATGTTTATATTTTATCAATGTGCAAACATTCATTAGGTTTTTAAAGGTTTACCATATTTTCCGCCACATACGTCGCACCACCCTATAAGTGGCATCAGTTCAAATATGTCTAAAGTGGAAAAAGCCATAAATACTTTGCTTTGCCATATAGGTCGCGTCTATTATGCATCACCGCTGACACGTCACGTTTCTTATGTGTCACCGTTGACGACCCGGAAATGTGGGCCGGTGTTGTGCCAAAAATTGATTGGCTGCCAAATGGCGGCCGCGGGAGCGTGCACGGGAGGACTTTAACAAGAATTTAACAAGATTAACACGTAAAAACAATTATTTGTTTGCTCGAAATTATACTTAAGGTGTGTCTCAGTTGAACTTTTACTGAATGAATGCACGTTAATGGTCAAATTAGCTGCCTTTCATCGGGGAGGCTCAGCGAAATTGTTCCAGGCAGATGAAGGTGGCAAGCCGATTGTGTCATCAATAGCCACTTTTTACCTATTACATGACACAACGGCCTGCCATACACCTCGAGTGCCATGTAGTGGCTGAAAATGGTAGTGTTCAATATTTTCAGTCAGAATGAATGAAAACGGTCAGATCTTAGCCAAAAACTGTTTTATAAATATGGGAAACAATCCATAAATAAATCGCTTTGGCGTATAAGTTGCAGGGCATGCAAATTATGCAAAAAATTCAACTTATATGGTGAAAATTATGGTAGTCGTTTTGTGCAAAGAATGAATCAGAAGCTTTATCTTTATCTAGCTGGACTCTCCCTCAGAGATTGGGTGAGAAGTTCAGTTCTTTGGGAGAGACTCGGAGCAGAACCGCTACTCCTCCTCGTCAAGAGGAGCCAGTTTAGGTGGTTCGGGTATCTGGTAAGGATGCCCCCTGGGCGCCTCCCAAGAGAGGTGCTTAGGGCATGTCCAACTGGGAGGAGACCCCGGGGAAGACCCAGGACATGCTGGAGAGACTATATGTTTCTTGGTTGGCCTGTGAATGCCTTGGAATCCTCCCAGAAGAGCTGGAAGAGGAGGCTGTGGAAAGAGATGTCTGGGCCTCCCTGCTCAAGCTGCTGCCCCCGCGACCCGACTTCAGAATAAGTGGAAGATGATGAATGGATGGATGGGTCTTAAGATATCGGTCCTCAGCTTTAGACTGTCAAAGAAAGTTTTCTTTGCTAGAAAAAAAAGCTGGCTCCCGTACTGTCAGTTTAATTTGCCATAAATAATCTGGATTAACCTTAATCTGTTTTGTTTTTTTTGATGGCATGAACATTTTAAAATGGTAAAAATTGTAAATCCTCGCTCTTTCTTTTACTTAATTTCCTCTTTTGTCTTCTTTCCTTCTTTCAGTTCTCTGTTGTCATTTCTTATTATTTTGTTCATCAGGTTTGTTTAATCTTGGTCGCTCTTTTCTCCTTTCATCATCTCTGACCTTCCTCCCATCTGTTCCCTTTCCTAAACCGATCTCTGCTTCTGTCTCCTGTCTAAACCCCCCCCACCCCCCACCCCCCATCCTCTCCCTCCTTTCTTCCTCCGGCTGCAGGTGGTTGATGGGGAGCATTTCGAATGTCAGCCGGGACCGTGGTCATCGCAGGAGGAATTCTGGCTACAGTCATCTTACTGACCATCGTTGGCGTGCTGTGTTTATGTAGGTTGCAGGTACGATTGTTTCACTCTTCACTTCTCACATAAAGAGTTAAAAATCATGACAGACACACGTTTTGTAGCTGTGAGCAGCACCTTGGCACTTTAAAAAAAAACTAAGAACGCCACGAAAAGCTATAAAATGTAAATGAATAAGAAATATACGCAGCCACCTTTTTATGGCTGAGCTTTGAGCAAAGTTTCGAGACGTGTTCAGCGTGAATCTTAGATATTAACACGCCAATGTTTTGTTCAATATGTGGAAAAATGGCTTAATTTGACAGTGAATTTTTATTTTCATCTGCCACAAATATCTAAGTGTATTTTGATGTGGCACCACCGAGCATCGTCTCAACATGATGAGTTTGGAAACTTGTTTTGTTAAAAAAAAATCTTTATCAAAATTGTGTAAATTTAAAGGAGAATAGTCTGGTTGTGTTTTTTTCCATGTGGTAGTAGCTGAGCATCATCCCCAACACACTTAAGTACTACTCATAAGAAGGTTTGGCTTTAAACTTCAGCAGTAACTCTGTCTGTTAGTAAAATATCTCACATCTCATCTCTGTGCTGATTATCTTTGGCCTGCACATAAAAAGGCTCCGTTAGTTTTACAGATACTGAGTTAATCTGTGGTGTGGTAGTAGCTGACAGTCGTTCACAGCACGTACTCCGATCAGCAACAGATTCTGTGAGATGTCGTACAAGAGCGTGGATATTATTTTCAAGATTCACCCCAAACTGATTCAACTTTGTCATTCCTCAAAGTGAAATGTTCTCCGTCTGAAAGCTTTAAGGCAGCAGGCGAGTGCTACAGCTCTTTAATTCAGAATAAATAATTCCTTCATCCAGTGTAATCTGAGCACAGAGGAGATTAATGATATTAAGATTACTCTGCAGGAATAACAAGACAAACGGTGAGCTGGGAGACGAACAGAAATTCAGAATGAACCACAGAAAAATTAAACATTTTGCTTTAATAAACTTTAAAGTCAAGACATTATATGATTTTATGACAGTTCTCAAAAAAACAATCAGTTCTGGCACCAGCTGAGCATCGACCCTGAAGAAAAACATTTGCACCTCAGGTGAAAAAGAAAAGTGTACTACATGTATAGACTTGCAGTCAGACTTCTTATTAATGTGGTGAAATGAGTTTTTTATTTTGATCAACTTTATTTGTTCAAAGTTGCACAGAAAGTAGAAAAGCATGAAAGTCTGTTTGGTATGAATTACTCCAGCACTCACGGAAACAAAGTCGACTAGTCGATTCTAGGACATCTCAGGGGTGTTCCGACTAGTCACAGTGAGTGATTGTGTCATCAGGTGGAAGGTGAGGAGCAGGTCAAGTCTTTCCAAACAGGTGGAAATTCATGAACAGTGTGGAAGTATTTCACTAAGGATGGATCTTCTGGTTCAACCGCCCGTGGAGAATCCACCACCGCCATAGTGGTTTATTTCATTTAGTGGATTAAACTTTTGCAGCTTAATAATAGTTTTGGTTTTCCTGTGACTTATGATAAATGGTAGGATCATAAATATATGCTCCCGATGTTTTTTTTTTTTGGTAAATATTAAATTATGTTTTTTTTAGTCGAGTTCCTCTGACGTCACATCGACTTTTATCATTTTGAAGTCGACTTTAAAAGTAGTCGTTCAACCCCTGTGTCCTATATTTAATTAATTTTTATTTGTGATAGCATCACTTAAAACAAACATGGTGACTCTTTGCTCTTCTGTTTGCTGGCGGCAGTATTACTGCTGTAAGCAGGAGGAGTCTGAGAAGGGGGAAGAGGAGGAACCAGAACTGGACACCATGTCACCCTCTCGCCCCCTGGCTCTGTGCGCTCCTCCTACCCCTCCAACCCCAGAGCAGTACAGCGACGAGCCCGAGACTTACCCCCCCACCTTTCTGACGGAGGCCAACGGATCTGCCAGCTGCTCCCCGCCTCCTCCCCTTCCTCCTCCACGCAGGTGCCAGCGTGCGCACGCCTTCTGCCCGTCCTGCGCCCGCTGCTCGATGCCCTTCTACCTGCAGCACCCGGAGAGACTGTGCAACGGTGGGCGCAGGATCAGCTACAGGACTGTGCAGCAGCAGGACCTGGAGCTGCCCGACGACCTGGCCAGCTTCTACCACAAGCTGCTCCGGTCCTACACCATGAAGGAGATGATGACCCAGAGCTACAGCACCGACGTCTAGCTGCTACTGTCTGGAAGCACGCTGCGACGTGATGGAGACGCTGCATCTGCAGCATCAGGACCGCACCACGCTGCTGCACCGTCATGAAAGGCTGCAGCTGGCAGGAAATGTCTCTGCCAGATGTGAACTGAACCAACTGTGATCAACTTATCCAAACTTGTTTAGCTAGTTGAGTTAGTTAAAGTTTAAACAAATCAGTCTTCACTTTGAGCTCTAGTTACAAGATTTAACACGAGTTCTGTTTGTTAGCGAACGGGAAGCATTGAATATGTGACGGACTGGATTCTGTCCAGGTGATTTGATTCATCCAACCCTCATTGGTTTATTGTCTGTTCTTGAAGAGCTCCACGGTCTTTAGAAAACATCAGAGCACCAAGTTTTATTGGCACAGGCCACAGAGTTTATAGCTGCCACACAAAATCACTAGATGTCGAATGTTCAGCTGCTCCAAGTGTTTCTTCCTGTGAATATTTGATTATTTCTTATCTGCTTGTGGACGTTGTGTCACATAATTCTTAATGTGTTTGACAAGTTGCAGTAAATAATAAACACGACTGTAAATGCACCGCAGCTGTTTTCATACAGTCACGTTAGAAACATTAGGATATAAAACGTAATATCACACACAGAACCATATGAAGTTCTGTCAGTGAGCCCTGAGGTCAACTTGTGAAGAAACGGATCAATCTGTATGGATTATTTGTAATCTCTCGCTTTTTATTTTAGTTTTGTACAAATCCTGACGGTCAACTCGGTGCAGAAACAATTAAGTTAAATGTTTTAAATGAGGGAACAAAACACGAGTGCAGAGTAATTTTTAAGGATCTGTTAGTTTTAGGCCTTTTTAGTTTGTTTTAGAAAAGATTTGGAAGTGAGGCACATGTTTGTGTTTTCAGGATGTTTTAGTAGATTTGATGTTTCCATCAGCAGGTGAGCCTCTCAGCGTGAACGGTCTTTTAAACTGTTAACTAAAAAACTAAATCTGTGCCAAAAACATCAGAGAAGTTTAAACATTAAAGTCAAATTTGTTTAACTTTAAAAAAAAATAATAATTCTGTGAGAACACTGAGGTTTTTCAACTTTATGAAACCCCATTAAGGCTTTTATTTTGGTAAAATTAGACATTTGAATCCATGAGATACAACCAAAAAGTTGAGACATTGTGTAAAATATAAACTAAAACAGAATGCAATGATTTGCATATTTCATAAACCCAGACTGTGGAACACAGGAAACAAATCAAATGCTGAACTTTTATCTGATGGCACCAGCACGTCTCAAAGTTGTTCCAGATTCCCACAGAAAGCTTCTTCTCTTCTTTTGACCACAATCTGCAAACATTCAGGACCTGAGGAGACCAGCTGCTGGAGGTTTTGGAGGACCTGAGGAGACCTGCTGCTGGAGGTTTTGGAGGACCTGAGGAGACCAGCTGCTGGAAGTTTTGGAGGACCTGAGGAGACCAGCTGCTGGAGGTTTTAGAGGACCTGAGGAGACCAGCTGCTGGAGGTTTT
>NC_056505.1:6326235-6357210 GCF_014905685.2 Nematolebias whitei
GAGACCAGCTGCTGGAGGTTTTGGAGGACCTGAGGAGACCAGCTGCTGGAGGTTTTGTTGTCCCATTCTGGTCTGGTGGAGGATTGTAGCTGCTCAGCTTTTCTGTTTGTTGTTGGGGTTTTTGCTGGATGGAACAGGTTCTAAAACCCATATGCACGTTCTACATTAACTGTAAACTGCCCATGCCAGATACAGTAATGCACCCCCATACCATCAGAGAGGCAGGCTTTTGAACTGTGTGCTGACATCAGGCTGGATGGTCCTGCTCCTCTTTAGTACTGAGGCTGTAGCATTCTTGGTTTCCAAAAATAAAATTTAGATCTGACCACAGATCAGTTTTGTCCAGAGGAGACAGTAGCGGTCCTGGACAGTATTCACACATCTTGTCTTCTTTGTATGATAGAGCTTTGAGCAGCATTTTTGGATGGCATGGTGAACTGTGTTTACAGAAAATGATCTAGTGTTCCTGAGTCCAGAACAGAACCAGACCTGTTTTTAATGCAGTGGCCCCTGAGGGCCCGAACATCACGACCATCCAGCCCCGACTTTCAGCCTCGTCCATTGAGCCCAGACTCAAAATATTTTCATGATCTGCAGATGATGAGCTCTGCAAAGTCTTACCAGTTTCTTGTTGAACGCTGTTCTGAAGTTGTTCCAGTATTTTTAGGTGCAGGTATTTGCAGACTGCTGAACCTCTGCCCATCTTTACTTCTAAAAGATTCTCTTGAAACTCTAGAAAGATGCTCTTTTTATACCCGGTCTATTTACTGAACTAATTAGTTGCAAAAATCTCCTCCAGCGCTTTGTATTTGTATTTGTACCACTTTTAATTCTTTGTTGCCCCTTTCTCAACTGTTATTGGACGTGTTGCTGCCATCAAATTCAAATCACTTCTTTTATCTTAATTCAATATATTTACAAAGTCCCATTATGAATAAAACAAGTTCATCACATTTGCAAATCTATGCATTCTGTTCTTGGTCATAACTTCAATCTGAACTGGGGGTTCTAGTTTGAGCCCGAACGAGCAGAAATTTTAGACTTCCTGTTGAACTTATGCAGCAACACAAGATGAAAAAAACAAGTTTTGATCACAAGCATCAACTTTAAGTTTTCTTAAGTTTTGTAAAGTTTGAAATTCTGCTACCATTTGTAAAATAAGGGCTGAATCTTCTGCACGTCTTAAGTAATGGAGACCTGCTGTTAATAAAGTCAAATAAAAAAATGACATGGGTGAAATCCTTCACTTGAGCTGTTTAATTAAAATACACATCAGTACTATCAGGTTCTCAGTTTACATCAACAGTACACGATCGCCATACTTCCGTTTTTCTTTTTGTACAAAGAGGTATCAGTTATATAAAAACACACGACAGTTTTAAATGAGACATACATGAACACATTTCAACCATACTTCAAGTGTCAGGAATCCTTCGGCCTGCGCTCGTGTCGGTGCACGTGCACAGAGCAGAACTGGCATCAGTTGACCCGAAGTGCAACAGGGACCTGGCATCGGGACCGTCGTGTTTTAAATGAAAATGTGCTATGACTAATAAATATGCTCCCGTGTCCTGCAGGCGTGCTGGCACCGCTCCAAACAGAAGGAGGTGAAATGGAAATGAGTCTGTTTCTTTGCTGCACGCTCGTGCCGGACACTCAAATACAGTTAAATTATGCTCCATAAACAGAATTTGCATTAAATATTCTAGCCATGCAGTATATTCGGTTGAGAAATAACTTAATGTTTGTGTCGCAGCGATGAACACGACAGAAGATGTAACTCCACTTCGTCTCTGACTCCACATTGCAGAGGCTTGATTCACTCCAATGATAAATAGTCAAAAACGGTGGATACAAAAAAAGCTAGTAAACTTAATAAAAATAAAACAAGCTGTTTTTTTTGTTAAATTCTGCTTTTTTTTGGATCTGTTAAACTTATTACTTAAATCCAAGATTATCGGAGAGTTCTGCTCCCTCTCAGTATTCACAGTAGCTGCTGTACAATTATAACTCCTAGATTGCACAACTACCAATATTTTTTAAAGCTAATACTTTTCTATCTGTTTGAACAGAAATATTTAACAAACATACAAGAATGCAGAAATTCTTACAAAAGCTGAAATAATTATGCCAAGCCAGTAGGTGGCGGCAACGTCAACAATAACTATCAAACAAAACAAAACAAGAAAACAAGTTTTCTGATCTGATTCTTGTTTGGTGGCAACTTTAAAGCTTAACTAGAGAAATTATTATTGCAGAAGAACTTGCTGAACAACAGCTGAAATAAGCTAAACAACTTGCTGAAATGTAGCTGAAATGGAAGAACAATCCTAAATTGCCAGAAGAAAGCAGAAATAACACATATTTGATGAATTTAGTTTAAATGAGCACAAAAATTAGGAATTTAGCTAAAAAATATTAAATTAAAAACAAAACATCTAAAAAGTAGCTGAAAAGGCAGAAAAAAAGCTTAAATTACCAGAAGGAAGTGGAGAGAGCTGAAATGAGTTTAAAAAAATGTGGAATCAACTGAAAAAGCTAAAATTATCATAAAATAGCTAAATAATCAGCTGAAATAACAGAAACTAGCAGAAATAGGCTGAAAGGAGCATAACAAGCTGAAATTAGCATAAATAATTTAATTAGGCTGAAAGTATCAGAAATTACCACCAAAAACTTGAGTTTATCAGAAACTAGCTGAAATTAGCTAAAAAATGCTGAAAAGGTAGAACAAGCTTAAATTAGCAGAAGAAAGCAGAAGGAACACATGGTTGCCCAAATAGGCTTAAAAAAGCAAAAATGAGCACAAAGAAGTGGAAATGATCTGATAAAAGCAAAAAAAATTGCCAAAAACAGCTGAATAGTAGCTAAAAAAGACATTGAGGAGCTTAAATTACCAGAAGGAAGTGGAGAGAGCACATTTTAGCTGAATAAGGCTGAACACAGTTGAAATGAGTGCAAATAATGTGGAATTAGCTGAAAAAGCTCCAAATTATTATAAAAAAGGCTAAGTAGCAGAAAAGGCAGAAAAGGCTGAAACTTGCAGAAACAAGCTGAAAGGAGCATAACAAGCTGAAATTAGCAGAAAGAAAGATGCCAGAAGAAGCACAAAATGTTGTAGTTGGCTGAAAGACCCTGAAAGGATCAGTAAACAGCTGAAAAAGCAGCTGAAGTCAGCTGAAAGTCTCTGAAAAAAGTTAAAATTTGCACAAGGAAGCTGAAAGAAGCTGAACCAGAACAAAATGTGAAAGGAGCAGCAAAAGGTTGTAAACAGATCTAAAAATTTGAAGGATGTAAAATGAGCTCAATTCATTTTCTATGAGGGTAAAAGTGACAGAAAAGGCTAAATATTTCAAAAAGCTAAAGTTGCACCAATAACAAAAGTTTTAGCAGGACTGTCCTGAATGAGCTGAATGTTTTTGATTTATGATTTGCTGAAATAGCACAAAAATTGTGGAACGACAAAGATGCTGAAAAACCTACGGATGAAAAATGGATCTCATCAGTGAGAATGCTTCATGAACATTCACAGAATTAAAAGCTGCTAAATGCATCTTAGAAAACCTTGGTGATCCGATCCGGTCAAAGCAGGTGTAAAAATCTAAAAAGTCCATATTCAGTAATCCAGGTATACAATCCAACAATTTTCAGTCAGGTCATCTGGACAGTTTATCTATTTATTTTTTTTGCTGAAATGTTTCACCTTCCATCCAGAAGGCTTCATCAGTCAAGGAAACCCACAACACAAAACTGATTCTTCCCCCAAACAGCTTACTCCAAAGTAGAACAAACCAGTTATGTTGGTGCCAAGATTGTGTTTTTGGCACGCCCCCTCCTCTGTTGCTGGCCCTCTTCCTCATCGACAGTCATGTCAAACTGGTTTAAAACCAAAAAGTCCATGCTCAGTAATTCTGACTGAAAATTGTTGGATCGTATACCTGGATTATTGAGCATGGACTTTGTTAGTTTTGAACCAGTTTGACATGACTGTCAACGAGGAAGAGGGCCGGCACCGGAGGAGGGGGCGTGCCAAAGAGACCATCTTAGCACCAACATAACTGGTTTGTTCCACTTTGGAGTAAGCTGTTTGGGGGAAGAATCAGTTTTGTATTGTGGGTTTCCTTGACTGATGAAGCCTTCTGGATGGAAGGTGAAATGTTTCAGCAACAAAAAGAAACTGTCCAGATGACCTGACGGAAAATTGTTGGGTCAGGTGTAACAATGTTACAAAGGCACCGCCGTTGTAGTTTCTAGCACAGGCTTAACGCACAAGGCAAGGCTGCAAAATCATCGTTTCTCAAAAACCTCAGTTACATTTTGACAACGCACTAATGAACTAACTAAAAAAATAATCTCAGATTTTCTTACCAAAAATGCTGTTTTTGTTTTTGTGTGTATAAATGGTGCAAATGCAGCAGGAAAGTTTGTTCTGTTTGTGTGGACAGACACTTCTCGTGGTTCCTCCTGCTGGAGTTAAGAGTCCGGGTGGAGCGAGGCTACAGTGGCGTCCGGGACTAAGAGGTGGAAGGTCGGAGCGCGCGGCAGGAGTGGCAGCAGGCCTTGCTGTAGTACCAGTGGCTGCACAGGTTCACCTTCAGGGCCAGCAGGCAGTTGGTGGAGGGTCGGTCCTGGCAGCTCTCATCTGGGACAAAATCAGAGTTTAAAGTCCTCTGCTGAACTTAAATGTTTTATCTAAACCAGTGGTTCCCAAACCTGGTCCTTGAGGAACACCATCCCCTGCATGTTTTAGTAATTTCCCTGCTTTGACACACCTGATTTGAATGAATGGGTGCTTAGCAGGCTTTGGCAGAACTTGAGGAAGTAATGAAATCACTGAATCAGGTGTGATGGAGCAGGGAAACGACTAAAACATGCAGGATGGCGTTCCTCAAGGACCACTGTTGAGAACCATTGGAAACTCACAAGCTGATGCTACATTTGGAAGCAACATACATATTTTTATTAGCTTTGTCTTTTTTAAAGTTCCTTTTGCAATTATTTTTATTTGTCTTATAACCTAGAAATCAAATGAGTTCCTTGAAGGTTTGAATAAGTTCATTAGCGATGAATAAAAGTTATGTAAAACAAAGCAGATGTAACATATCCAGAGTTATTTGAAGCTCAGAGAAAACTCAACTTTCTGACTCTGAACATGAGCATGGTACTTTGAAACAGGTGGAGCTGGCATCAAATGTCTAATGACAATCACACAGCAGATAAAATACAGAAAATATGTTTATTATTACTTAAGTATCAAAGATTTCTTGATATGTAGGAGCTTAACAGATGTGCAGCAGGATCCCTCTCACTAAACTTTCACATCCATCTTACTAAACATTTTGGAGATGAATTTACTGAAAATTACAGGTAAAAAAAAATGTGTAAAATTCTGGAGTCTGAATGACTGAAAATGAACCTAATGGATTAATCGTTTTGTATATTTTCATATATTATGAGTTGGATTTGTTGGGTTGTTCATCTGATGCCACCTTCACCGTGCACCGAAGTTAGGAAGCTTGGGTTGATTCACAGAGTTGACAACCAGTTCACCGGCTGAAGCTCAGGTGTGCGGTGTTACCTGGCGGCTCGGTGGGGCAGGGCTGCAGGGTGCAGGTCTGTTTAGCCACTGGTTTGGTGAGGGGGTCGCAGCCCCGAACAAACTCCCTGCCCTGGTAACACTTCACATCCCTCATTCTCACTCCAACGCCGCACGTCTTTGTGCACTGAGGAAACACAAACACGTTACAGTTAAAGGGGGGAAACGGCTACATCACAGACGATTCTACAGATAGTTATCTAAAATTCGGTGTGGTGGTAGCAGAGAGTCTTTGCTGACACATGATCATATGAGAGCGGTGTGTCTCTATTTTGTTTTGCTTTAGTTGTAAATCCCTTTTAAAGCGCTTCATAAATAAATGCAATTTTGATTAAAAAAAACAGTCTATTTGAAAATTAGCTCAAACCTCAAATTTTCTGAAGTTGTTTCAATATAAAATGGTTTGTAGAAGAAATTTTAAATAGAAAGTTATAGAATTAAAAAGAAAATACATCACATGTTTGCCCTTTGTGACGGACGGCCCTCGATGAGTTTCAAATAAACGAACAATTTCATGAAAGTTAGAAACAAGAGCATGGAGGCGGAGCGAGGCGTCGGGGCTTTGTATCCTGTTTCTCTAAAGCTTGTCATCAAATTTGATGAAGACTACACCCGATCGGTTGTAAATCAGCTGTGTTTACCTCGGACCAGGGGGTGGTGTACCATTTGAAGCACGGCCTCTCAAAGCAGGTGGCTTCCTCTTCGGGCTTCTCGCTGCTGCTGCACGCCTCCTCATCAAAGATCTGAAACTTTCCTCCGCTGATGCTCACGCACAACACGATCCTCCTTTTCACTCCGCGCCCACAGGTTGTGTTGCACTGCAGAACAAAACAACAACAGCATATTGAGTTATTTAACAGGAACTTTATTTTATCCCTGAAGCATTTTGCAGTATCCCTGTGAGAGCTTCAGGTGTGGATTTAGAGTCGTGGTTTCACCCGTTCCCAGTCTTGGCTCAGCCAGTGTGGAGCGCAGTCCCTCTCCCCGCAGGGCTGCACGGCCAGCGGCTTGTTCTCTGGGGAGCACTGGTTCTCAGGAACCACCCGGCCTTCAGGAGTCTTGCAGTACACGTGACGAACCATCTTCCCATGGCCGCAGGAACCAGAGCACTGCAACAAACACGGGTCAAAGGTCACGCTGAAGAAAGCTGATAAAAGTAAAAAAATTGCCATAGTTTGCCCTTTTACTGTTTGTCACCAGGTTTTTGGGTCCTCCTTATCACACAAGCTACTCCAGACAGACACTCTGACATTATTTTTCATATTTAATTCTGCTAATCAAATAAAATATAGAAACCCATTGCTGCCACTAAAAAACTGTAAAATCACGAGTTTTAAAAGCACATTCATGAGGATGAAAGTCATTTTTATGACTTTCATCCTCATGAATGCTTAAATACATTTAACTCTGCAGGTCATCCCTGAAACTCTGACACACAGAATCACAAGTCCAAGTGTGAACGGTGTCGCACAATAAAAACATGTATTATCTGCAGCATTGTTCATTAAAATGGCTCAACACTATTAATGTACTACAGAAAATATACATACAGGCACACTTAATGATATTGTAGAGTATTGCATTAGGTAATACATTCAGCAAGTACTTTTACTTTTAATACTTTAAGTATTTTTAAATGCAAGTACTAATTTACTTTTACTTAAGTAAAAACGTTAATGTGGTACTTCTACTTTTACTAGAGTACATTTTTGTCTGTTAGTTTGTACTTTTACTTAAGTACAGTGTTTGAGTACATTCTCTACCCCTGATGGTGATACTGAGACAAGATGCGAACGTGTTCTTGTGTGTTTCACTGCGTGCAGCTTGTGTAAAACGTACAGGACCCCACTCTGACACAGTCCACTGGCGTTCGCAGGGCGGACCCGTGCAGTTTTTCACGTTTGGCGGCTGGGTCATGGGGTCACATGGTCTGGTCTCGTCAGAGCAGCGAACATCACGGGTCACCTGAGCTTTGCGGCCACATTTAGCAGGGCACTAAAGAGAAAGAATCTTTGTAGCGAACTCTTTCCGTACGTTTTTGCACGAGAACAGAACTGGAAGTGATTTAATTCAAATGAAACGGTGTTTGAGCCTGAGCAGGGTGAGTCATACCTCTGCCCACTCTGCTACCTCCCACTGTGGACCGCAGGCGGGACTCTTGCACGCTCGTCTCTCCATGGGTCTCTCCAGGTCGGCCATGGTGCAGAGGTCGCTGTAGACCGAGCTGTCGAGGCCCGGCGAGAGCATCTTCCAGCAGCGAACCTGGCGAAACTGGAAACCCTCTCCGCAGGTCCGGGAGCACTCGCTCCAGCTGCTCGCCTCCCATCTAGAAGAACACATTGACCTCATCAAACAGATGTTCTGGTTTTATTGGAACAGGAAATAAAAGCATCAGTGGGTTGTACCTCGGCTGACACTCTCTGCCGATGCAGAAGTCATGGACCGGCTCTGGTCTGGTCAGCGCATCACAGTACATGTCGTGAACTTCGACGCCATCGTAACGAACGCACGAGACGAAGGACTTTGACACCCCTGGATCATAAACAAGAAGCCAAGACGGCCTCATTTATACAACTCATGAAAGAAAAGAGTTTATCCAGATCACAACATGTTTGATTAAATAACTATCAAGGTGTTGACAGAATAAAGCGTCTGTGTTGACTCAGAGCAAACTTCAACCATTAGAGTTTAAAAAGTGACACAAAAAGAACCAGTTTGTGTATTAATCTGGTTTACATCAGTATTTAACTGTGTGTGTTCCTGCTATTGTTTTGATTTTTGATATTTTTAATTAGTTTAATAAGTTTATTTGCTTTTAAACCCTAACTGGGAACAAGGTCTTTATACTAACCAAGTCCTGTATATGTTGCAAATGTTGCTTTATTTGACATAAAATGTTTTTTTTTTTTTAATGTTTTTGTTTCTGTCAAATTAATTTGAAGTGAACAAAACTGAATTCAAAGGAACATTTGACTATTTTATAATAAAACTTCACACTTCATTGGTTTGAAACTACCATTTCTCGGACTCCACTGTGAGGGCTAGATAAACAATGGAGCATAAACTAAGTTTTTTTTTTTAAATAAAACGTTACAGTAAATATTAATTTACTTTAAATTGATAATGTAAAATGATGACCTGCATTCAAATGTGCCTGCAATAAAGTGACAAACCTAAAGACAAATGGGTTGTAAATCAGTCATTTTTACTAATTTTGAGTTAAAATGATGTGGAAGTAGCTGAACACATAATCCAGATCACATCTTTGTTAAAATCAAAGCATAATCCTTCAGTGATAGTATTTTTTTTTATATTGCTGTGTTTGAAAAGTTTGTTGTCAGAACTAAAAACAAAAGGATGTTATGAGGTTTTCAGCTTCAACTAGAAAATGAAGATGAAAAAACGTAATATTCCTAATCTGAGATGAGTATTGGATTACACCTTTCGCTGACGACACAGTTGTTTATTGTCGAGCTAGAACAGTTGTTAAGGTTTTCCAGCTTTTGCAATCCGCTTTTGACATCATCCAGTCAGATTTGTTCCATCTTAAACTGGTGCTAAACGCCGACAAAACCAAAGGGATGTTGTTTTCAAACAGGAAGTAGGTCCCAGCAGTTCTTCCTTCTATTTTATCCTCAAATGGTGTCCCGATTGAGTTTGTCGATTCTTATAAATATTTGGAAATCTTGGTCAATTCGCATCTCTCTCTTAAGCCCCATGTTAAAAACTTGGTGAATAAACTGAAAGTTAAACTGGGTTTCTTTTTCAGAAACGGATCCTGTCTAAGTCTGAATGGAAACACCTTGTCACTGCGACTTTCCTTCCCTCCATTGATTACAGTGACATTATTTACATGAACGCTCTTGCAAGCACCCTGTAGATGTTGGATGTTGTCTGTCACGGTGAGCTAAGATTCATAACTGGCTGTAACTACCATACCCACCATTGCACCCTGTATTCACTGGTTAACTGGTCATCATTAACTTCACGCAGACTCTCTCACTGGTACATTTTCATTTTTAAATCACTTCTTGGTCTGCTGTCTTCATACATCTCCTCCAACTTGTCTCTGCGTGAGTGCAGCTACAGCGTGCGCTCTCAGGACATTATTACCTGCAGTGTCCCCTCAGTGCAGACTGAACTTGGGAAAAGGGCCATCTCCTACTCCGCTCCTGTTTCCTGTAATATCTTGCAAAAAGATCGGAAGCTCTCGACCTTGACCTCTCTAAGTGGCTTCAAACATCTGTTAAGTTCCTGGCACTAGCAGACAGACATGTTCCTGTTTTTAGTTTTCTACATCTCTTTGTAGCTGATTTTGTTCCATTTCTATATCATTTCTTCTATTTACTTTTCATTTTATATGCTTTTTATACGATTGTCTGTTCCTCATCTGTGTTCGTTGTTAAAACAGGTCTCTCTGATAAATGAGTCCTCGTGGCTCAATGGGACTAACCTGTATAAATAAAGGTTGAATGACAAAAAGTATTGAATTACCAATGGAGCAGGTCATGCTGCAGGGCTCCTGAGAGGAAAGTTTCCAGCGGTACATGTCTGCAGGGCTCAGCTTCAGGTTCTTCTGGTAAAACCTCTGATTCCCCCTGTGAAACGTACAAAAGGTGAGGGGAACTGGGAGTTTTTATCTTCTTTACCTTCAGCCACGTCTGCAAACGCAAACTAAAACCGCTGCAGATAAAAACTTGTCAAGGCAATAATTATTTCTTCAAAACGTCATTTTAAATGGATATTTTTAGGACTTTTAAAGATACAAACAGGGCAGGCAGTCACAGTGTGGTGGCTGATTTACAGCCTGCAAACCTGCAAATACGTTATTTCACCACATCACATAAAAGCTGTACGCACATTCTTGTCGTAACGCCGGTGGTTCCTTTTGCCAGAAGTTCATATGAAACCTAACCTCCCCTGAGTTTTAACTCCATGTCAGCCGGTCCAATTCTAACTTTTGATTTCCTCCCAGAGGTGACGACAGTGTTTTCCCTTCATGCAGTATTTCTCACTTTTCTTACGAATGCCTGGAATTGTTTGCTTCTGAGTGCAGCAATGTTTCTTCTGCATTCCCTCCACGCTCATCTGCTCTGTTCATTTACTGTTTGTTTTTTTAGATGAAAGTGTGTGTGTTATACCTGCAGACTGCAGAAACAGTGAAGCCACCATGAATTATTAACATGATCAAGGTAAAACCTGCCCAGTGTGCATGTTCGTCTTCCCTCTTGACTGGATCTGTCTGTAGCTCAGGTGAATTTTATGTCCTGGTCCACCTGCTTACGATCCAACTGCACCGATTTATTGTCTGCATGTCTGCCTGCTTTACTGCTGGTATATAAACTTCACTGACAGCTTTACTGCCTGTCTGTCTCGGAGTCCACCTGCTTTCCTCTGCAGGAGAAACTTCATGAGAGAAAAACCGACTTTGAGTGAGTTCTGTCTGATAACCTGGTTCTGTTGGAGCGGCCGGAGGTCCTCCCGTTGAACTGAACCGTTCTGTTCTGGTTGTCTCCGCTGTCGTTGCCTCTGTGGCCCAGAGTGGACTCCAGCGTCTCGTTCAGGTCTGTCGGGTTGATCCGTTCCAAGCTGCCCAGGTCCACCTCAGGTGGGAACAAGCCGTCTCCCCCCGTCAACAGCTGGTTGGTGGAAATGTTGATGAGCAGCTCGTCCGGGCTGATTTGTCCATCCAGGAGGACCCTCCATATGAGGTTTGTTGAGTCCGGCTCGGTGTCCAGGGGTCCACCGTCAGGCGGCGGTTTGGCAGTGCTCACGGTTTGGCTGCTGTTCCCTTTACATGCATTACAGAGGAGAATGTGAAATAGAAGTCAGTATGAGGCTAAAATAGTCACTTTGTTATTTGCACAGTCAAAACCTTCACTTACATTTTTTATTAACAGAACTGGTTAAAATTAACGGCATAAAGGAGGGATTTAAAAAAGGGACAAATCAGACGGGAGAGCGGGAGCGCCATGACAGATGAGACGGTTTCAGTATGATGTCAGCTTGTGTAAAAGGTGCGCAGCGACTCTTTCTGTCCGCCTCGGCCCTCCACACAGAGCAGAAACATGACGACAGTCAGCTGAGCGAGCTGAGAGCCCGCAGGAAGGCCATTACTGCTCATGTTTGGGATGCAGCCATTTTTAAAAGACCAAAAAGCCACAAAATTCTGAATTTTTCATCTGCTGCTGATCCCCTTTATGTGTTCATGTCATAAATAATTCACAGCTTCAAAAGGCCCTTTTTTTTTTTTTTTTTTTTTTACACACATGCAGTAAACGGAGCAGGAGAGAGGATCTGGTTCAAATCTGACCCACCGTTTCCAGCCCAGTGGGACATGGAAAACGTATACTGGTATATTCTTACACAAAGTTCAGGGTCTTGTTTTAGATGTTGCCTCATGATGCTCAGAGGTGAACAGGTTAAATGTGAGCTCATCTGCAAGGATAACGTTTGAAGAGAAGGCCCTAACCCCCCTGCTGCCACAGTGAAACAGTAAATTATTCAACTCTTTGACCACAGTCGTTCCCAGAACACTGAACCTCTTCCCATCTTTATTTCTGACCGACTCAACCTTTCTGAGAGGAAGTTATTCAACTTTTATATCTCTGCACCATTACAAAACCTCTCCGGTCACTTTTCTGGCCTCCCTTCTGACTCTTTCGATGCGAGTCGGTTTCATCACAGAATTTCTTAAATGTAAATTATGGATAAGTTCAAGTTGTTTTTACCCGTCTGCTTTGGGGCGGCTGCTTTGTCCTGGTCGCAGTCGATGGCCGCCGTCTCTTCGTACACCTCGTTCGTCTCCTGGCCCTTCTGCCCATCAGCGCCACTCGTTTGCAACTGGTCCCCCGGAACGTCCCGGTTATTTACGCTGCCGTTAGGGGCCAGCGGGCCACTCTCCTCCACAGACACCTCCCCGGCTGAGGAGTCCGAACCTGTGTAGACAGGAGGAGGTGGGACAGGAGGCAGGGCGTCTCGGTGGACGGTGTATTCGTAGGTGATGTAGGGGGTTCGGCCGTTCTGGTTCCAAACCTGAAATTATAAAAACAAGTTGAGGAAATTATTTCAAATGATTGATTTTCTTTAACTTAAGTCGCACAAGTCAGAAAATTGCCATTTCATACTGTAAATACATCCTGGGACATTTATCTGATGGACTGAAGTACTGCTGTTTAATAATGTGCAATAATTAAACAACAATAAAAAACAACAAGTGGTTTATCAGTTATTTTCATTCAGGACTTTCTTTGAGGTTATTGTGAGGCCTGTGGTGCTTCTGTAAACCATGCAGACATGTGTTAAATCAACAACCAATTAATTTTCTCATTGTCCTCAAATTTTAAAATACAAAATTCTTAAAATAAAAAAATAAAAATGAAAGAAAATGATTTTGGGAGAGTATTTGTGAAGCTCAGCCTGTGAAATGACATGGATCTACATGGTGATAAACAGAAATTAATTATATTTATTGGTTTAAACCAAGGTTTCCTTTAATACATGATTTGTAGTCTAATTTATAAAGTCCTAACAAAGATGTGTCAATTATTTTTCTTCTTTTAAACACTTTATTGTTTACAAATAGTATTATTATTATTGTTAATATAATAATAATAGTAATAATAATAAAAATAATAGTAATATAATAGTGATGTTGATGATGATGATGATGATAATAATAATAATCAACACTAAATGATGATAAACATAAACAGCAACTAAAAAAAATGGAGCTCTCTTAAACAGGACACCAAAAAGTAAATAAGAACAAATAAATAAATATAATAAAATATCAAATTTAACCAAATTCAGCAACAGCATAATCAATAAAACTGTCCAAACATCTTTACTGTCAGATATATGTCCCAGGACATCATTACAAGAGATTAATAATCTCAATGGATTACTTTCATGGTAAAATAAAGGTTTAAATAAAAAACATATGTACCAGACAACCCTGTATTTTTGTTTTATTTTACAAAAACGATATAAAAAAAAAGCTGTTTCTAGTTATTTTCTGTCATATTATTTTACATAAGTCATGATACTAACTTTAGTTGCATTTTTCTTTTGTTTCCATTCACCTTTTGTCTTTTACCTGCTTTTAGCTCCTTCATCTTTTTAACCCTTTTTAAACAACCATAAAAGTGCCCAATCTATTTTTATTACAGCCAGTAGTCTTTAACACATGAAAAAGGCTGATCAAGACCTGGAGTTGCTTCAGTGAAAACAGTGAGTCGATGCAGAGAAATTAGTGTACCAGGATATTTATGGCCTGGTCAATGGGGCCTTTGGCCACAATGTATTCGATCCCAGTCTCATAAACGTCCATGGGTCGGCGGTATTTGAAAACGGTTCCTGCTGCGTGGAAGTTCTGGGGACTGTCCAACTTGTAGGCACCGTTAAAGAAGAAATTCCCCGCCTGGTCAGTCACAGCTGGGGAGCAAAAAGCAAAGATCCGTTTCACGGTGTTTAATTTTTCACTGTAACGTGTCTCATGTTGATCAGAAGGAACTGGACGCACCGAGAACATCTGCAGATTTTTTTCTCTCAATGATCTGGATGTCCCAAGATCCTTCGGGAATCTGCGTGATGAAAGAGTAACCTAAACAGCAAGACACAGAAATGTAATCAGAAACTTCATGTTTTGACGTTTTTCAAAGTAACGTTTGAAATATCTTTACGTCCAAACAACTTTATAAGATCGTAACGACAAAAACTGGCAACAAAACGTGCATAAATAACAATAGATATTAATTATTTCACAAAACGTTTAAAGACAAATTGCTCTTTAGTGAGATTTGATGAAATCACAGGATCAACAAGGTAAAAAACTGAAATTTGATTATTTGTTTAAGCCAAGGATTCCTTAAATATATAAATTGATGATTAATTTGACTCTCAGTTAGCTCTTGTGCATGAATGCCAAGCCCTGCTGCTAAAATCCTCAATATTAATAACTTTTTTTAAATCTATTTGAGAGAAGTTTTATTAATTTCTGTTGTCTGAAGTGTTATTAAATTAAAAAGTAGTTTAATCTCAAACCAAAATGGTTTATCTTTTTCTAAATGGTAACAGTCACCTTACTATTTTTAGGTTTAATAAAAGTATTTAACTATCTGCAAAGTTATGTACCATTTATTAGGTAGTGATTGGTAGTAGAAAATCGTCAGTAATGAAATGGACTTCTCGCCGTTGTGTTCAAATAATTATGTTTATTTGTCATATGCAGGTGAGCACAAGGTCAACCATGCAATAAAATGTTCAGGATGAGAAGAACTGATTCTACTCGCTAAAAGCAAAGAACAAAAGCCTGCAAGAAAAGTACAAAATAAAGTACCAAAACGTGAAAAAGAAATAAAATATTTACAAGGTCCAAAAGAAAAATGGTCATCAACAACAAGGTCGACTATAACGGTGCAAGTATGAATTTGTATGAATAAGTATTTCAAGTAAATAACACAAGCTAAAATATACATGCTATATATTGCACATAACATATACTGCACAGATTGTGAGACAAGTGATACAAGTTTAATGTTTTGGTCTTCTCTGCCATGTTCTGCACTAAACAAACACTAGCACTAAAAAAAAAAAAATGGTCAGCATTTTCTGGAACATGTACAAATGGACCTTCTTTCAGCAAGAAAGTCGCTGGTTCAAATCCCAGCCCGGGACCTTTCTGTTTGCATGTTCTCTCCGTGCATGCGTGGGTTTTCTCCGGCTGATTGGTAACTCTAAATTGTCCCTAGGTGTGAGTGAGAGAGTTAATGGTTGTTTGTCTCATTTGTCTCTATGTGACCCTGTGATGGACTGGAGACCTGTCCAGGGTGTACCCCGCCCCTCGCACAGTGATTGCTGCTGGATATAGGTACCAGTGATCCCTGTGACCCAAAAAGGGATAAGCAGGTGAAAGATAATGGATGGATGGATGGATGGATGGATGGATGGATGGATGGATGCTCACCCAGCGTTGTGGCCCCACGGCGGAAGTTTCCAGTGACTCTGCTGCAGCTGCTGCCGTCCCCCCGACAAACACCACATTTATCCAAAGTGTTGGACGAGAACAGAACGCCATCGCATCCGATCGGCTGCGCAAGAAAGTGAGATGTAAAAACAGACACAGAAAAAGGGTTAATCTCTCTCCTAAAGAAAAATAAATAAATTGACGAGCTGAAACAAACACACACAAAAAAAAAAAATTAAATTGTATTAAACTAAGTGCAAAGCAAAAACAAACATGCTAATATCAAACTAAAATATTGCAGGTAATAAAGCAAAATGACACGTTTTGCACTTGACTTTGATTTCTTTGCAACTAATCAAGGCTCATAATGGAAGAAAGATTTTAAATCACTGATGTGACGAGTGATTTTGATTTTTCCTGCTCAGGAAAGTGAATGTTGTTCCAAAACAATATCCATGAAAGTGTTACTGAGTTTTTAATAAATCAGTCTATGAACAGTTCAGACAAAGACTGCAACTTGTTTATTCAGAAAAAGGCCTGACCCCGACAGAATTAGTTGATAATTTAGAAACTATGACAATTTTTGTGATATTGGACATTTACAGATATATTAGCAAAACAAATTAAACTAAATGACACTTTATTGCTTGTTATCACTGAGGCCTGAGTTAGGTGTGAGAAGAAATAACGACATTAAAAAGTGGTAAAAGTTTTTTTTAATGGTCCTTTTTGGAAATAATTCAAAACGAAGAAACAGATAATGAAATGAAGTTAAGTAAAACATGAAATATCTTACTTTCATGCTTCTCAGGCTGCTCAAAAAGTATAAAAACTCTTTAAAGATTTTAAAACGAGATGGCTGGAGGACATTCAGAGTTGCTTCACGTGTGTTTCCTTGCACTCGTCTCGTCACTATGACTCTGACTGATGCTGACTTACAAAATCCTTAATGTCAAATACTTGAAAGCTGTTAAAAATGTAAAAAAGTTCAATCTTCCTGTCAGAACGAGCCTGAAGCGTCATCACATCAAGCTGCTGACAGATATTCCACCGTGCTGGACTCCTACTGGGAATGAACGCCCTGATGGTTGTCAGGTTAAAACCTGGACCAGAGCGATGAAAGCGTGGACTGACCTCACACGTCCCGTCCACGCAGACGCCGCGGTAGCTGCTGTACTTGCAGGAAGTGCCATCTCGTGCCGTCACCATGAGCTGCCTGTGGCCGTCAGTCGTGGTGCAGTGAAGGTCGCAGGGGTTACTGGAGATGTGAACGTAATCATCTAAAGACAAGTGAAAGATCACAAGTCAAGGATCAACGCTCCAACCGTTTATGCTTTTCACATCACAGAACCCCCCCCCCCCCGATAAACTCATTTATTAGTTTATAAAACTCATAATGGGCTTGTTGCTGCATTTCAATTTAGTTTATTTCCATAGCACCAAGTCACAACAGAAGTCCTCTCAGGGCACTGAACAGAAACATTCACATACATTAAAAAGTCAGTTAATAACGTTATTTCTCTGAGGAGCAGACTGCGTTGAGTCTCAACTTTGTCACAGACTCTCATCCTGAGCAAGCATAAAGGCAACAGTGGAAAGAAAAAACTCCCTCATGAGGAAGAAACCTCCAGCAGAACCAGGCTCAGGACAAGCGGCCATCTGCTTCGACCAGCTGGTTTTGAGAGGACAAGGAGGAGGAACGGACACAAAATGACAGGCCAGTGGCAACGTCATGGGTTTCATGGACAAATATAACTGAGTATCATCAGCATAACGACGAACATGCATCACATGCTGTTTAATAACTTTATCTATAATGGAAGGTCCAAGCACTGAACCCTGAGGAACTCCGTGACTAATTTTGTTGTAAGAAGAATATTCATTATTTACATTTACAACCTGGAAACTATCGCATAAAGCAAGGATTGTCAGAAAATATATTTTTTGCATTGTCTTTACAGCGATGAGACTTTGGGACATATTTTTGGACATTCCTCAAAAGTGAATCTTTCCCTTGTCCATTTCTAAACTTTTCACAAACTTTTAAGATCTAATAACTTCTTCAAAAAGAAATGTTTCCATATCAGTAATCTCCACATCATTTTAGGATTAATGCTGATCCTTTAATACGTTTGACCTTATTATCTAGTATACTTTTATATCTATTGCAACCGTTAAAATATTTAACTCATTCAGGATGTTACAGAAAGGTCTTTTAGCAACTTTCACACTTGTGAACTATTTAAATTTAATTGCATTTGGGGGTTTTTTCCCCTTAAATTGCAAAATTCTGTGCACAGCTCTGTACTAAGCTGTTTCAGCACAACTGAATTATTTATATTTGTAGTTTTTAACTACAGTTTTGCTGATCTTCACCTTTACCATTCTGCTGGCTTTAACTTTAAGCTACTGTTTTGTTGGTCTTAGCATTTAGCTAATGCTTTGATAGTTTTATCTTTTTGATCATGTTTAGATTTTAAAGGTTTGCTCTGATTGTTTGAACTTCAACAATTCAGTTTTTTCGACAAACTTGAGCAAAGTGATTCAGCAGCACTCAACATTCATACAGAATTTTAAAATAAAATAGTTTTTCTGCTCATTCCATAAATTTCAGTCATTTTAATGGCACCACTATTTTAGCATCCATCCATCCATCCATCCATCCATCCATCCATCCATCCATCCATCCATCCATCCATCCATCCATCCATCCATCCATCATCTTCTGCTTGTTCTGAAGTCAGGTCTTGGGGGCAGCAGCTTGAGCAGGAGGTTCAGACATCTCTTTCTACAACCACCTCTTCCAGCTCTTCTGGGAGGATTCCAAGGTGTTCCCAGGCCAACTGAGAGACATAGTCTCTCCAGCGTGTCCTGGATCTTCTCCAAGGTCTCCTTCCAGTCTGACATGCCCGAAGCACCTCTCAGGGAGCATCCTTACAAGATGCCCAAACCATCTCAACTGGCTCCTCTCAATGTGGAGGAGCAGTGGTGCTACTCCGAGTCTCTCCTGATAACTGAACTTCTCACCGAGTCTCTCCTGATAACTGAACTTCTCACCGAGTCTCTCCTGATAACTGAACTTCTCACCCCGTCTCTAAGGGAGAGTCCAGCTACCCTGCGGAGGAAACTCATTTCAACTGCCTGTATCTGTGATCTCATTCTTTCAGTCACTACCCAGAGGTTGTGACCATAGGTGAAGGAATGTAGACGGAATGATAAACAGAGAGCTTTGTCTTACAGCTCAGCTCCCCCTTCACCGCAACGGACCGGCACAGAGTCCGCAATACTGCAGACGCTGCACCAATCTGTTTGTCAATCTCACGTTCCATTCTTCCCTCACTCGTGAACAAAACCCAGAGATACTTAACCGCCTCCACTTGAGGCAGATCCTCACCATCGACCTGACGAGAGCAATCCACCTTTTTCCAGTTGAGGACCACAGCCTCAGATTTGGAGGTGCTGATTCTCATCCCAGCCGCTTCACACTCGGCTGAGAACTGCTCCAGTGAGAGCTGAAGATCAGATGATGCCAACAGGACCACATCATCTGCAAAGAGCAGAGAAGGAATCCTGAAGCCACCGAACCAGAATCTCTCCACCCCCTGGCTGCACCAAGAAATTCTGTCCATTAAAGTTATGAACAGATTAGGCGGCAACGGGCAGCCCTGGAGGAGTCCAACTTACTTCTGGCAACGAGAACCAAACTCTCGCACCGCAGGTCTGGGGGCTTTTCTGCGTGGAGTTTGCATGTTCTCTGCTGGACATGGGCACCAGTGACCCCCGTGATATAAAATGGTAGAAGCGGGTAAAAGATAATGGATGGATGGATTTTGTTTCAAATAAAATTTTTATGTATACAGTATTTAGATTCATCTTTTTACACGCATTGACTGTCTGTGTGTTTTTTGGCTGTTCCTACCAGGATACAGAGGTTTCCAGTGGTAGCTCCTCCCACTGTAGAGCTGTGAGTTAAAGGACCAACACTGCTCCTCTCTGAAGCTCCTCCCCGTGGCGGGACATTCCTGTTTAACAGAGCATTCAAAGAGGTCTTGTCACTCTTCTTAAGTCCTGGTTTTACAGCTTGTTGGACAAGTTACTTCCTTTTAAGTCGTTATCTGAGCACAGATGGGTTTTCTGTGACTCCATCACAGTTTGGAGCACTTCACTGACCACAACCGCGGTCCCTCTGCTGTCAGCCAGCTGGAGAGACTGTGTTTGTGTGAACAAAGATGTGAAGTAAAGTGATGAGAACGGGGAGTCTGAGACTCACTTTAGTGTTGCAGAGATGGTATTTCTTGGCTGTGCCTGTGCAGGTCATGTTGTCCTTTCCAGCAGCAACTTTCTTTCTTTGGACAGGAGACAAATATTTGGACATAAAACAACACGGTAATGCTTGATGAACATCAGGCTGGAGTTAAGTCAACCTAAATGATTTATAATGAACATTTTAATGTACGTATTAGGTGATTTATCCTCTGACTTCTGCATCGGTGCAGGTGTAACAAAGCACAAGACCTTACTGAGCACGCCGTCTCCTCTAGCTCTCGGTTTTGTAAAGTTTTCACAAAGCTGTCATAATGTTCATGAGTGCTTAGATGTAAAACATGGTGTTCAGAGTGACTGACCTCTGTTTGAGGCAGTGTCTCTCCTGGGACATCACCCCCCCTCCGCAGGTTCGAGTGCAGGCTGTCCACTTGGCCCACTCGCCCCACCAGTAGGTGGTCACTTCCAGCTCCTCTTCAAGACTGTTGGAGGCAGTGCCCTCCTCCTGCCCACCCTTAAACACAATAAAGACCCACAGAATATAAAAATGTATTTAATGAATATCAATAACTGTTAATTCTTGGATGTCGTGCACAAGTCATTTATTGTGTGTTTTGCTTTCAAGGAGCCAGAACTTCATGACAACAGAGGCTTTTGTGGATTCTTTGGGTCTTTTTAAGTTGGTATCTCACTGGGCTGCAACTGGTGAACATTATTCATGAGGGAATCTCCTGAATGTCTCAAATCATCTTGCAACTTTTGTGGACGCCCTTAACTTCTCGCATGCATCACAGAAATGTGCAACCACGCTGCTTGAGTCATGTTTAGAAAGACTGTGCAACTACTTTTCTCTCAAAATAGTCTAGAAGTTGTTGTGGGTGTCTCCACCTTCTCCAGAGTTGTACGTTAACACCTGCAGGAGATGTCCTCTGACAGAAAACATCTGAGGCGAATGTCTAAAACACACGTTGATGATCAGTAATTATTCATGAAAAGCTGGTCCAGATCTGCCCGTTTGTTTTTATTTCAAAAGTGTAAAAATCAGAAACTAGGGGGCGGGGCTAAGCTGGGTTCAAGGCTAGCAGAGGAGGGCAATAAAATAATGTGCACGGCCAAGAACATTGTTTTAAAACAGCTGCACACAAAATCACCATGACTTTCCAAAACTGGACATTTTAAATGTGGATCGCCGGTCACTTGATTGCAGAACCTCAAAATCAGTAACACTTTACAATAAGGTGCACAAAATGTGATTAACTACTAGGGAACTAGTAGGGAACGAGCTGTGTTCATTCGTCCTCATCTGTTGTTTGGAGCATTGTTTTGTACTTTTACTGTTTAGTGTATTTCTTAGTTCATGTCTTAGATCTTATTACTGTTTTTCTTTACAATTTGTATTTTTGTCGGATGTAACTGGGACCCTGTGTACATAGTTTCGTTCCACCTCATGTACCACATGTGATGTGAAAGACGACAAAGAACCTTGAATCCATCAGGAACAAATTAGGAGCTAATGGGTAGTTAATCAGTGCTTACTGGGACACACAGACAAGCCTTATTAGGGGACGACTGGTTTGTTACTAAACCTAGTTAAGATGACAGCAGTACAAGATTATGAAATTGATCGTATCTTTCATCAATAGGTTTAAAAAGAAAATCCAATAAAACCAGTAATCACTAGGAAACAGGTTTTTGACAATTACGAGCTGTGACCTCACTGGTGTAGGGTTTATTCAGAACCCACATGGAGAATTTCTCCTCTTTCTGTGGTAACTAACCAGTAGTCCCCTAATAAGGCTTGGCTGCGTGTTTCCCAGTAAGTACTGGTTAATTACCCATTAGCTCCTGATTCGTTCCTGAGAGGTTCCTCAGTAGTTGATCAAATTTTGTGTACCTTTGTTGTAAAGTGTTACCTCAAAATCCAGCAAGGCCACAATAAAAAAAATGTATTTTCTAGTTGTCCCTGCGATCTCGAGTCACTAACTATTCCTGCGACAGTCGCAGCTCAGTGAGATACTTCTTTTAACTCTGACCTGTAACTGTTCAAGAGAAAAATGCTCCTAACTCAAGGGCTGAGCCTGTTTTGTGTGAAAATAAAAGAAACAACTTGGAACTGAACACATTTTCTAAGCGGATGTTTAGATACTCGTCACAAAAACGCAACGTGTTCCTAAAAGCTGTAAAGAAATAGTGTGAACTGTAGTTTTGTAAGTGACAGTGACAACAGCAGCTGTGTGATTGTTGGACCGTCAGAGGAGCGTGCGTAAACGAGCGTCAGCGTTTTGTGCCGAGGCTCCAGTGTGTGAAGATGCGCAGCATTTCCCACATTCCTGATATGGATTAACAGCATTAACTGAGGCTGAAGCCTGCATCCATTTATTCAGACGGGCTCATCGGAGTGACCGCTGGAATGTGCGCTGAGCTCCTTGTAAAGGTGTGAGGCAGAGCAGCTGCGAGGGAAACTCTACAAAAACCAGACAGGCGGCGTACGTGGGACAGAGCGACAGGCACGCGAGAGGAACGAAAGTGAGGATTATTTAATGTTAGATCATGACAATAAAGGCTGAACGTAATGATTTGCTCATCTCACAAATATATTCTATTCACAAATTGTAAATATATGAAATGTTAACATACAATAAGGTGATTTTTGTATTTTTAGGCAGCAGGTGTCATCAAAAATGAGATAGACGCAGCGAACGGCTGTAAAAACAAGTGGCATGAATAAAAAACAGCTGGAAGAGCATTTGACGCTAAATAAACTTGCAAAATAAACAGCTTCTTTATCTCTAATATAAATATTGAATCTTTCCTTTAAAATGCAACAAACACATTTCCTCCTTCCGTTGTCTTTAATTTATTTAATTTTTATTGCGCATTTATTCATTCGTTCACTTTTGTCACCGAGTGTGTGACGGCTCACACCCTCAACAGGTTGCCGGTTCACCATAGCACCACATAGACTAAAATAATACATTTTAAAATAAAAATCTGTTTTGTTTTAAACTGTCATTTACTTTGTTACCATTTCCTTAATGAAATAATGTTTGCAGCGCTACGTGTTTGGTGGCATCTTCTACTTATTGATTGTGATTCATTTGCCTGATTTAATCCCATTAATAAAAACTGACTAAAAATATGTGATTAAGAAAACAAAGAGCTGCAGCTCTGTGCTACAAAGAAGCAGCTAAACAAACTATTATCGGCTGACAGAATCGGTGCCAACGTAAACAACTGACTTGTGTAAAAACGATGATGTATTTTTTTATATTATAGGTTTTGTTCAAACTGCTGAGGGAGTTTTGACTAAACCTTCACTGGGTTTCGCTCTGAGCAGCTGATAGCTTGATGACCACGTGAGAATTTCCACGCGATTCTCCAAAATGATTGCTGTCTACAGCAGGAAGGACACTGACTGCTCATAAACACTCCACAGAACCCCTATTTGAAAAAGCTAAATGCATTTTTTTTTTTTACTGTGGAAAGAAGTTAAAGTACCAAAGACATGAAGGACTAACATTCAAACCAGAATTAACGATTTACTGAAGTCAAAAATAAAAATAAAAGATTTAGTGAATCTGAGTTAGGTAAAAGTTTGTTTTGTACCTGTGAGCCTCGGGCGGACAGATTTCCCATAGACACCACCAGAGTCAGGAAGCCAAGGAGGACCACACCCGTCTCCCCAAACTGCTCCCACGACCACACCTTCATCCTAACAACAAAAAAAGAAAATGTTGTTGAAAAAGCAAACTTTTTTACAAAAATGTGCGTGTTGTCACCGACTGAGGGGTACAAAGGGAAATATCAGCACCACTAAAGATTCTGCAGCACTTATGAGCTTTTTGCTGAGGAGTACGGGGTTTGCCCCAGCTCCAGTTTGAGGATTCTGACTTCCTGTCCATTATGAGAACACGTGCATTTTGTTTCCTTTCCGACCCTGAAGTGTTTTTTAAGAACATCTGTGGTGACACCTGACGTGCTGCTGGACACTTTACCTGCACAGAAACTCAACTGTTTTGAGACAACGGGTCTAATCAGGAAACACCAAGAACATGGGCTGAATAAAGCTCGTATCTAAACATCTGTTCGCAGAAAGTGAAGGGTGTGTTTTCAGACTACACAGCTGCGCGTCGGCTGCAGGTATTTGAACGTGCTCGCAGTCGAAGCAGGCGTCTGCTGGCAGGTGGAGGGCTGCCGAGAGGCCTCAGGTGGTGAAGAAAAGGGAGTTGGACAGCAAAGGGGCCCATTAAAAAGTTAAACAAGCCCCAAAGTGCTGGAAGGATGGAGGTAAGTTTCCTTGGACGCTACACAGGTAGGTCTTTGTTTGGCTCTTTAGACTATAAGGAAATGTAGATGTCTGAAGGTAAAGGCTGGCGAGAACATCAGACACAGGAAAGGGAGGGTTCATAAAGGACGCTGCACAAGCTTCGTAACAGAGTCGAGCCTCGGACTCTTTAAAGTAAAGTAACCGTTTCGGGTGGTGTTTTGTTGGAAACGCACAGGAAACTTCAAAACATTCAAACAAAATCGAGTGTTTCTTTGCGAACTTGCATGTAAAAAAATGTACAACTACGAAACACGTAGAAAAGTATTATATTTTGATTATTTCATTTCTCTTATTGTCAGCTTTAAACGTGCAATACTGTTTTTAACAGTTGATTTTCATGTGCAAGTTTAAGCTGGATTGTATAATTAATTATCTAATTAAATGATCTGTCAGCCCTGAAAAAAGATAAATTTCTCACAAGCACTTTCCAAATAGCCAAATTATAAACAAAGGTTTTACTGATCATTCAAGCAAATTAATTTTATTAGATTTTACTGCAGATATTGAACACAAACCTATTGATCCGCTTGTAAATTTTTAGCACAGAGCTCCACGTAATGTCTTCAGGTTCAGTAACCCAGCCTTATTAAAATAAGCAAAGAGCTCGTCTCGCCCTCTTTGCAGTCTGGCTTTTACTAAATATTGGTGACAGGTGTCTTAAAGCAGCCACAGCAGCAGCACCTGGACTTCATTATCCATCCAGACACAGCTGGAGCCCAGCCAGCTGCCAAACACTCACATTCACAGAGGAGACGGACACTTTGTCCAACACAGCTACGCGTCTGTAGACACTCAGCCAGTGGCGGGACTCGTGCACAAACACTCTTTGCCCTTTGTGCTTGCTGCTGTGCACAAACGGGTGTGCAGATGTTTAATAATAACACAAACAAACACCAATTTCTTACTCTTGCTGCTGCCTTACATTCCCTCTTTCTGGTGGGGCTGAAACGTCAAATTTTGCTCCAGATCTGAACTTAGAGGTCCCCGAACTCTGTGACCATGTCAAGTTTAGCTGCAATTACAGGTCCAGAGTTTGTTTATAGTTTCTGGGCACCGTATTTTCCGGCATATAAGACGCAGTTTTTTGCATAAATTTGTCAGCCCTGCAACTTGTACGCCGAAGCGACTTATATACGTTTTTTTAATGCATATTCATAACGCAGTTTTTGACTGATGCTTTAACTTTCTAAGAATTGCAACAGCGAGTCCTCCCATGCACGCTCGCTTCACTCGGTTAGTGCAGGCGACTGGAGAACTAGCGGCTCTATCCACGATGGATGGAAGGATGGATGGATGGATGGATGGATAGCGCCGTGCCGCCCAGGTGAAATGAAGCTGTTTTGACCATTAAAGTGCATTTATTAAGGAAAAGTTAAACTGAGACACACATTTGCTATAATGTTGAGCGAACAAATAATTGTTCGTCTTGTTAAATTTCTAAGAAATGCAACAGCGAGTCTTCCCGTGCGTGCTCGCTTCACTCAGCTGGTGCAGGCGGAGGAAAGCTGGAGAGCTAGCGGCTTCGGCCGCGATGAATGGATGTCACTGTGCAGCCCAGGCGAAATGAAGCTGTTTTGACCATTAAATAAATGCATAATAAATGCGACTTATACGCCGAAGCGACTTATATGTGTTGTTTTCTTCTTCATGATGTTTTTATTGACTGATGCAATTTATACTCTAGAGCGACTTATACGCCAGAAAATATGGTAATCCCTCTTTTTCAACTCACCAGTAGAGGCAGAAATGATCATACAAATTCTGGCATGATGGTCTTAGAGGCATAAAATCACTTCAATGTCTGGCATTAATTTGGCCTCTGTTTCTAATGTAAAGTAAAATAAAAAGTAAAATAATGTTATTAACTGACTTTTTATGTGTATGAATGTTTCTGATCAGTGCCCTGAGATGACTTCTGTTGTGACTTGGCGCTTTATAAATAAACTGAAGTGAAAATTTAAAGAATCCAGGCGTTAATTTGAATGTTGTTACTGGGACCGCTTTCTTCCACCAGAACAATGTCATTAAAGTGAGAAACATCTTGTTCCAAAACGAAGCAGAAACACTGCTCCAATTATTTATCCCTTCTAGACTGGATTATTGTAATTCTTTATGGGTGTCCAAGAAACTCTAAAACGTCGACATCTGATCTAAAATGCTGATGAGAGTTAGGAGAGATCACGTTTCTCCAGTTTTAGTTTCTTTCCATTGGCTTCCTGTAAAATTCAGAACATAAACTCCTACGTTTAACATGCATACAAAGTTCTCAACAACCTAGCTCCATCTAATATCGAAGAGCATTTGGTTCCATATTTTCCTAACAGAGCACTTCACGCCCAGACTGCAGGTTTACTTGTGGTTCCTGGAGCATCTAAAAGGCAGAGCTTTCAGTTTTTTTGACTTACAGAACTGTTTCTGTCTGCGAGGCTGACAACTTGTCTACTTTATAGACTAGACTTGACTTTCCTTTTTGATACTGTAACTCCTACAGTTAGTGTTGGGTTTCCTGAGCTATCCCTTAGTTCTGCTGCGATGGGCTTAGACTGCTGGAGGACAAACTGACCATATGTCCTGCTGCTGTCTGTAAAAGGAGTTAAACTGACTCCTTCACTGCCCTGAATATGATTAAAGTTTCAAATCACTGAAAGGGCTAACAGATGAAAGCTGGAGGGGGTAATCAGACGGAATTAACCCATTCTTCAAAGTTTCTTCAGAAATGTTCCAATATTTAAAAAAAAAAAACTGCTCATGAAAACAACAACAAAAAACAATTTATGTAAATCCTCATCATAGATTATTGCAATTTGGGCAGCATCCTTCATAACGACCCAAAAGTCATTCAGCAGGTAGACAGAGATTCAAGTAGAAAGCTTTTCCTGAATAATGGCCCAACTGTTATTCTCTGAGTTCATTTATAATCTGAGTTTGACAAGTTGTTTGGTTTATTGGATAGATTTAATTCACTGGCTGCTACATCATGAACTTTAACGGTTCTGGAAAGCTTTTGTTAGTTTAGTATGTGATTCATTCTTATTCAAAGGAACAACTTGTCTGTGCAGTTGCAATTATCCAGTCCTTGTCTTCTCAGGATCACCTATAGCTCCACGTTTTGCTACATGTTCTCTTTCTAAAGCACTCTCTTGCTGTAATTCACAAAATCCCTTTTCTCGGTATACACTGCTTCTTGGTTTATTTAGCTTATAGCTGGATCAGTCATGCACAGATTGTCATGCGAGCCGTCTTTGATTGTTCTTTTTATTAATTCATCAAAACTGGTGTTCCTTAATCTGGTGCTTCACGTGCATCCTCTCACCATGCCACCAATGATCCATCTCCAGAACCAAAACCACTACAAAAAGTGTTCTTGTGTTGATAAATTTAGACTTTTTTTTTTTACCTTTTACCTGTATTACTAAATTATTCTTCTTTGCCAAAATAGCCACCTGAAAAACATGTTTTAATCTCATTGCATTGTCTATAATTAAAATGTTTTCATCTTTGCCACATGTCCACATTTGGCTGAAACCTTCTCTTTTCCTCATGCTGTCAGGATGCTCATGAGACAAGGGGGGAAAAACTTGAATGATTGCTTTGGGAAGATCCTGTACCTTTCCACATTCAAGGACTACGAGCGAGGACATAAACCGAGTTGAATTCCTGCTGAGAATTCACTCAGACATTTGTTTTGTAGAAACCGTTGCCAAACCAGCTCATTGTTGCTATCTATTGGAATTAATTGTGAACCAACAGACTAATGAGTTAAGCACTTGGGTGCAAAATTGGAACAGACTCTCGTGGATTTGTCTCATAGACTCTGAAATTATGTAGTTTCCTTTAGTTGAGGTAGTTGTCAAGGAACATGAGACCAAGGAAACTAAAATAAAAGCATCAGAGTCCAAACAGCATAAACTAATGAACTTGCTCTCATAGAAAAGTGCACCTCATGTTTCCATCTCTCGCTCTGTAGGTCTCCATCGTTTAAACACAAAATTGGCCTGCTGCCTCACTTTGGTCCAGACAGGGTCTTCCTCTTTCCTCTTCCACTCTGCTGTCGTTTCCCAGCAGACGGGCAGGGCAGAAAAAAAGTAAACAGTTCCCTCATCTTCCCCGCCGTCCCCCTCCCTGTGGCGTCCCCACCCTGGCGGACCCCTGGGGCCCCTCGCCTCTCCGTCTTGTTTTTATAACACTAGTAACCTTAGCAGGCAGACAGACAGCAGAAGTTTATCCCTTAGAGGCTGGATTGAGGCCGATACATCAGAGCAGTGCTTAACATTTATTATCTAACACTGGCTGCCATCCAGGTACTGAGGGACACCTGTAATATGAATATCCCTGGTTTTAAATGAAGATGTTATGGAGGTTTAGAACACTGCACAGCTGAAATTATACAATTAGTGAATGGACCACTTTCCTTTAGGTTCTGTCTGCATGTAGTGGGTTTCTCATGTACTTTTAGATCAAATAATTTCCAGAGAAATAGCATTTTCTGCAAAATCCTGAATCCTGAGAACACCAAAGGCTCAAGGTTCTTTCTGTCATTCGCATCACATGTGGTACATGAGGTGGAACGAAACGGTGCACTCAAGGTCCCAGTTACACCCAAAAATAGCAAGAATATAAAGTGTAAAAAGAAACAGTATACAAGGATCTAATATTTACTCTAAACACTAATAACGTAATATAATACAGTGTATTAAGCAGCAGCCTGAACATGAGTCTGTTGTGAGCAGATGGGTATGAATACAGCAGCTAAGGCAAGAAATCAGCAGCGCAGATAGAAAGACATATCACCAATTAAAGTGACATTACTGTACAGTGATTATCCTGGTTAGAGAGTCATGAGTCTAACAGCCTCAGGGTAGAAGCTGTTCCTCAGTCTAGTGGTTCTACACTTAATGCTCCTCAACCTCCTGCCTGAGGGGAGCGGGGCAAAAAGTGTGTGTGCTGGGTGAGTGGGGTCCTTCATGATGCAGGTGGCTCTCTTCCTGCATCTGGAGGTGTTGATGTCTGTGATGGTGGGGGGGCTGACAAAGGTACCTTGTTTCACAACATTTTCCTCAGTCTTTCCTGTTAAATTGATCCGATCATCTTTGATCATTGTTAGTAGTAGCGTTGTCATTTCATTCAACCTTTATTTATACAGGTTATTTCAGTGTGAGAAACTGAAGTTGCATTCAGTAACAAGCCCTTCCTGTGCCTGAGACACTTTTTTTTATTGCTCTGAGGAAATTCACGTAACAAATAATGTGGCATGGGGGGGGGGGGTGTCTAAAGTCAACCATTCCACTGTTATGCCTCTTAGCAGGCAAGGTACATCATCAACGAGCTGTTTCTGTAAATGCATAATATGTAAACAACAGCACTGAAACTGGTGTGATCAATTCAATTCAGTTTATTTATACAGCACCCAGTCACAGCAGAAGTCGTCTCAGGGCACTTGAACAAAAACATTCATATATAAAAATTATAATAATTTAACATTTTTTATCTGAGGAGCAGACTGCTTTGAATTTAACTCCATCGCAGAACTCTCATCTTGAGCAAACACGAAGGCGACAGTGGAAAGGAAAAACTCCCTCATGAGGAAGAAACCTTTAGCAGAACCAGGCTCAGGACAAGCGGTCATCTGCTTCAACCAGCTGGGTTTGGTAGGAACAGATACACAATGGCAGGTCAAGAATCACATGTTAATGAAAACTATTAAATTTTTACAATTTATTTAAGGAAATTGGGTCAATGTGTCCTCCAGTAGTCTAAGCCTATAGCAGCATAATGAGTCAACCCTAACTAGGATTTATGAAAAAGGAAAGTCTTAAGCCCGGTCTTAAAACTGGACAATGTGTCAGCCTCACAGACAGAAACTGGAAGTTGGTTCCACAAGAGAGGAGCCTGATATCATCAGGAAGGGCATCTGGCATAAAACAATTGCTAAACCACTTATGCTAGTTTGTTAGCCGTGGTGACTCCTGCAGAGGGCAGAAGATGAAAGAAAAACAAGAAACTTTCTGGTGTTTTGCAGAGAGGTAAGTTCAGTCCATCCGGACTCTGTTTGGAACTGACAGTAAAGCAGACTCACCAAGTCTCATTGTGAGATGTTACGGTTAGTAAATGTGTTTGTGTGCAGCACCTCCAGAGAAAAGTAGCGTGTTCACTCATTTGTTCCTGTTTGACATTAAATCAAAGCCAGAGAAACAAATCATCTGCTACTACAGCTGAGCATATTGACATGGAACTAAACATCAATGAAACACTTTCTAATTGCTTTAAAATCACAGATTGTTTCTTGTAGTGTGCTTAAACTTTCTAAAACTTGCTAAATAAGGGAGGAGTCACACTTTCCAGATACTTTGTTTGAAAAATATTTTAAAAATTATTTTTGAATGGCTTTTTTAAAGTACACAAAGTTATCCTCAGAGGGTCATTATTAAGATCGCTGTCACTGTGCTCATCTCTGCATGACATAATGACAGGAAAGACAAATGTCATGTTCCCATGAGAGAAAGCACAAAACAAAACTCCCAGCAGCAAACTGCTGATCAGCAAATGATCCCTTCATCAATGTGGGCAGAAGAGAGATGAACTACATTTGAAAAACTGTCTTTGTAATTCATCGTCTCTTCGATAAACTTATTTAAGCATTTATTTATCCAGAATCAGGTGCAATGGCAGAGCCGGGAGGTGGCCAGAGGTGGCCATGGCACCATAAATTAATCTTCAGTCACCACAATCATTTGAGGAAACTATACTTTAAAGCAATTTGAAAACTAGACAACATAGTTTCCTCAAATGATAGGGTTGGCCAATTTATGTACTGTGTATATA
>NC_056505.1:6357610-6405467 GCF_014905685.2 Nematolebias whitei
TATATATATATACATATATTTACATACAGTGAGGAAAATAAGTATTTGAACACCCTGCAACTTTGCAAGTTCTCCCACTGAGAAATCATGGAGGGGTCTGAAATTTTCATCTTGGGTTCATGTCCACTATGAGACATAATCTAAAAAAAGAATATCTGGAAATCACAATGTATGATTTTTTAAATAATTTATTTGTGTGTTACTGCTGCAAATAAGTATTTGAACACCTGTGAACATCAATGTTAATATTTGGTACAGTATTCTCTGTTTGCAGTTACAGAGGTCAAAGGTTTCCTGTAGTTTGTCACCAGGTTCACTGCAGCAGAGATTCTGGACCATTCCTCCACAGATCTTCTCTAGATCAGCCAGGTTTCTGGGCTGACGCTGAGAAACACGGAGTTTGAGCTCCCTCCAAAGATTTTCTACAGGGTTTAGGTCTGGAGACTGGCTAGGCCACTCCAGAACCTTGACATGCTTCTTACAGAGCCACTCCTTGGTTCTCCTGGCTGTGTGCTTCAGGTCCTTGTCATGTTGGAAGACCCAGCCATGACCCATCTTCAATGTTCTAACTGAGGGAAGGAGGTTGTTCCCCAAAATCTCACAATTCATGGCCCCGGTCATACTCTCAATAATACAGTGCAGTCGTCCTGTCCCATGTGCAGAAAAACACCCCCAAAGCATGATGCTTCCACCCCCATGCTTCACAGTAGGGATGGTGTTTCTGGGATGGTACTCATAATTCTTGGTCCTCCAAACACGGCGAGTGGAATTAAGAACAAAAAGTTCTATTTTGGTCTGATGTGACCACAGAACTTTCTCCCACGACTCCTCTGGATCATCCAAATGGTCCTGGTCAAACTTCTGACGGGCCTGGACCTGTGCTGATTTAAGCAGGGGAACCTTCCGTGCCATGCATGATTTTAAACTATGACGTCTTAGTGTATCACCCACAGTAACCTTGGAAACAGTGGTGCCAGCTCTCTTCAGGTCATGGACCAGCTCCTCCCGTGTAGTTCTGGGCTGATTCCTCACCTTTCTTAGGATCATTGATACGCCACGAGGTGAGATCTTGCATGGAGCCCCAGTCCGAGGGAGATAGACAGTCATGTTTATCTTCTTCCATTTTCTAATAATTGCTCCAACAGTTGATCTTTTTTCACCAAGCTGCTTGGCAGTTGCCTCGTAGTCCTTTCCAGCCTTGTGGAGGTCTACAATTTTGTCTCTGGTGTCTTTGGACAGCTCTTTGGTCTTAGCCATGTTAGTAGTTGGAGTCTTACTGGTTGTGTAGGGTGGACAGGTGTCTTTATGCAGCTAACCACCTCAAACAGGTGCTTCTAATTTAGAATAATAAGTGGAGTGGAGGTGGACGTTATAGAGGAGGACTAACAGGTCTTTGAGGACCAGAACTGTTGCTGACTGGCAGGTGTTCAAACATTTATTTGCAGCAGTAACACACAAATTATTTTAAAAATCATACATTGTGATTTCTGGATATTTTTTTAGATTATGTCTCTCACAGTGGACATGCACCTAAGAAGAAAATTTCAGACCCCTCCATGATTTCTAAGTGGGAGAACTTGCAAAATCGCAGGGTGTTCAAATACTTATTTTCTTCACTGTATGTATGTATATATATATATATATATATATATATATATATATATATATATATATATATATATATGTAATGTGTGTATACACAGACCCTTTCCAAAAAATTAGAATATTATGGAAAAGTTGTTTAACTTCCATAATTCCATTCAAAACGTTAATCTTTAATAGATGATAGATTCAGGGCCCACAATTTAAACAATTTCAAGTATTTATTTGTTTATTTTTTACAAAATTTGGGCTTCCAGCTCATGAAACCCATGAAAAAAAGGAACTCAAAAAATTAGAATACTGCGAAGACATCAGTCCACACTTCTCAGTTTTTGCAGAAAAAAAGAAATAAATTAGGATCACAACAAATCATTCAAAATATGGTACTTTCTAAACGATGTCAATCTTCAGCACTTGGTTGGGAATCCCTCTTAATCACTGCCTCGATGTGACATGGCATTGAGGCAATCATCCTGTGGCATTGACTGGGAGTTATGGAAGCCCAGATTTCCTTGATGCTTGCTGTCAGCTCTTTTTTGTTGTTGGGTCTGGTGTCCCTCATGTTCCTCTTGAGAATACTCCATAGTTTTCAGTGGGGTTTAGGTCCAGCGAGTTGGCTGGCTAGTCAAGCAGTGTGATGACATGGGCATCAAACCAGGTTTTGGTGCTTCTGGCGGCATGGGCAGGGACCAGGTCCTGCTGGAAGATGAAATCTGCATCTCCATACAGATCCTCAGCAGAAGGAATCATGAAGTCCTCTAAAACATTCTGGTAGTCTGTTGCGGTGACCTTGGATTCAAGAAAGCAGAGTTTACCAACACCTGCACCGGACATTGCACCCCAAATCATGACTAACTAGATATTTCACACTGGACCTCAACCAGTATGGGCTCTGTTCCTCACCCTTCTTCCTCCAAACCCTTGGACCTTGATTTCCAAATGAAAGGCACACTTTCATCTGAAAAGAGGACAGAGGAACTCGACAGTTGTAGTCCATCTCCTGGATGCGTCTGAATGTGGTGGTTTTTGAAGCTGTGACTCCCGCCTCATTCCACTCTTTCTGGATCTCTGTCAGATTCTGGAATCTTCTCTGTTTGATGATCCACTGAAGCCCACGGTCATCTCTTTTGCTGGTGCATCGTCTCCTGCCACATTTTGCCCTTCCACTAGACTTTCCATTGATGTGCTTGGACACAGCACTCTGTGAACAGCCAGCCTCCTTAGCTATGAGCCTTTGTGGTTTACCCATCCCATGGAGGGTCTCAATGATGGTCTTCTGGCCAGTTATGTCTGTTGTCTTCCCCAAACCGAACTGAGACAATTGAACCAAACTGAAGCAATTTAATGACACCTGGGGAAACCTGTGCAGGTGCTTTGAGTTTAGTAGATGATCAGTGTGTCACACTCAGTTTAAACATTCATGCCCTGAAAAATCTGGGCTTATTTCTTCACAGTATTCTAATTATTTGAATTCCTGTTTTTTGTGGGTTTCATGAGCTAGAAGCCCAAATTATGTAAAAATAAACAAATAAATATTTGAAATCGTTTAAATTGTGTGCCCTGAATCTATCATTTATTAAAGATGAACTTTTTGCCTGGAATTATGGACGTTAAACAACTTTTCCATGATATTCTAATTTTTTTGGAAAGGGTCTTTATTGTGTCACAGGGCCGTTATATTACACATTTTATTAGTAAAATAAAATCATATAAACTATTATTGACTGCAAAAGATCAAAGCCGAACACAAATAAAGATTGTTTGACTAAGTAAGCAGCTAACACAAACAGATATGAAGCAGGTCTTGGACCATGTGTTTCCTCTAAGATGTTGCTTGTTTGAAAGAGACTTTAGATGAAGCATCTGTTAAAGAACCGTAATGAAACAAGGTCCGAGAAACTGTTAAATCCTGACAATAGCTGCAGCTAAGGGTTGGTTAAGAGACCAGCGAATTCTTAAAATTTCTTAATAATGAAAAGCTGTATGACACACTGGTGATTAGAGATCTCCTGGTGAGTGACTGTCTGCCTTCTGAGGCTCATACTGGTCAGACTGTGTTGGTCTGGGTGTCTGCCTGTCCAGACGCAGGCTCTGTACTTTTGAGTTTCACTTTGTGAGCCTAACCCTCGGTGGTCGCTTCCTCGAAGCACACATGATAACCGAAAAAGGGATGGTTGCAGAAGAACAAAAGACAGAGTGAGAGGAGGGAATCGGTGAAGAAGCTGAATTCAGGTTGGAGGAGTTAAGTTGACCCCCAGGGGTAAACACAGACTGTGTTAAATTGCTCACAGTTGAACTCTGAACTATTTATTCACTCTGTTTTCCCCAGGAAGACGACCACATTCAGTTCACGTTAATTAAAAACCCTCACAAAGAAGGAAAAAACAAAAAAAACACCAAAGTGGTTTAAAGCTGCAAAGGAACAGATCAGAGTTTCATGTTCAGGTCTGCGTCGTTTAATAACAGAATCCAGCCACTTTAATGAAACCTGTACAGTTTTATTGAATAAAGTCAGACTGGAAGTTGTTTTTAAGTTTGTTACAAAGAGAGATGAACGGTTTTATTGTCACATTATCATTTATCAAAATCAGCAGAATAAATAAAACTCATACTGAATGTTCATCCGTTGATGGAGGAACAACTTTTTCAAACGGTAGGATTTTTGTCTTTCACTACCGTATTTTCTGGCATATAAGTCGCTTCGGCGCATAAGTCGCATTTATTATATGTCACCGCTGACCCGCCGCGTTGATTATGCATTTATTTAATGGTCAAAACAGCTTCATTTCGCCTAGGCAGAGTGGCGCGGTCCATCCATCCATCCATCCATCCATCCATCCATCCATCCATCCATCCATCCATCCATCACAGCCGGAGCCGCTAGCTCTCTAGCGTTCCTCCGCCTGCACCAGCTGAGTGCAGTGAACGTGCACGGGAGGACTCGCTGTTGCAGTTCTTGGAAATTTAAAGTGTTCGTTAAAAATTGCGTTATGAATATGAAAAGAAAAACATATATTTGTTGTTTTGGAATATAAAAAAAAAAACAGTGACTTATGCGCTGGAAAATACGGTAAATCAATGAAGAATTGTTATTTCTCAGATAAAGTACTACTTAAATGTCAGTACTTCTAATGAAACAGAACCTGAAAGGCATTAACGCAGTGATATTTGTCCTGTTTGTTGAACATGTTTTCACGACTGTTTAATTTTAAAGATGTACAAATGATATACTGAATTGTAACATTAATTGTTATAACTCTTCACTTTAACAGTTTTTTTTAAGTTGAGTTCAGTTTTAGTTTAAAGTGGGCGATGTTTGCTCTTGAACGGGTTCTGGTAATAATCACAAATGTATCTAAAGTCTGGTTTTACAGAAAATATATTAAAAAAAATTAAAGCCAGTGTGGTGAGGAGGAGGAGCTGAATGTGACTGCAGTCGTTTGTAACTAAATGATGTTTAATAAAGTTTTAAAGTGTGTTCAGGTGAGGAGCAGTCCAAAGGGTCAGGGCAGAAACTTTGAAAGATGTCCCACAAAAAGTTTTCAGTCAGAAGATCCAGGGCTCTCTTTAAAACATTTGTAGGCATGTAAGATGTTGTGATGGATCTGATCTGTCTTTGGAAGTCCACTGAGATCTGCTGCCAGGAAATGACATAAACGAGGAGAAAGAGTTCGGGACGTAACCTCTTCCAGCTCTTTACCTTCTTTCACCGTCAGGACTTGAAGTCACATGACTGACCTACATCAGACGCCGGAGTCTGTAAACAAACGTGGCTGAATCGGACAAGCGTCGACTCTCGGAGGAGACGCTCAGGTGGAGTGAATCAGCTGCTAAACATGAAAGAAACTAGGAAGAATGAGTAAGTGACTCTGAAGAATAAATATTCGGGCTTTAAGAGCAAAGACGGAGCTCGGCGCTCAACCACATGCAGATTTTGATCAACTTCTACTGGAAGGCAAAGTCCCAAATGGCTCTTCCTGACCGTCCAGATTGTGAACCTCAGGATGGGCAGAAGGCAGCGGTGGAAGTAACGAATTACAAATACTCACATTACTGTAGATTTTTTTCGGTACTTGCACTTTTATGAGTATTTATTTCAAGTGTGTAATTTACTCATACTTAAGTACAATTTAAACCATGTAATCTACTTGGCTACTTTAAAAATCAGAAGTCTCTACTGAGTACGGCCACAATTTGAATTAACATTCAAACTGTTCATCTGCATCTTTGTAGCCAATAAGGCTCTCGGGTCGCGAACGCACCAATTATCTATGACGCAAGCAAAGGACAACTCCGTAGAGTAGAGAGTCATTTATGGACTGAAGATTTGGAGAAAAAGTCAAAATGGAGACAGAGGACACTGTCAACAGAGACAATGACGAGGTAAAGGCTGAGGACGAGCGCCCGTGGTCGTACCTGGAGGAACGTTTCGTGTACAGAGGGTGAAAAGGAGACAGAGTCCAGATGCAAACTGTGTTTGATCTCTACGGTGACAGCAGCTTACATTCAGCATCTAATCTCAAAAAAACATATTGAGGAACACGAGGTTTTACAACTGCCTGTATGATATTGCTTTTTTTATTGTATGTGTGGGTTATTAGTTTGGCTAAGAACGCAAAGATCTTAGATCCTGGCTCTGCCATCGGTTTGCCTGGTACTAAAATAAGACGGAGCTTCTGAGAAATGTGCTTTGAATGTAGTTTTTATATTTATACTTCTTATATACAGTAACTCAAACTGAATGACTTCTATTGACAACACAATAAAACATTGTGGTTAATACTCGGAGTAGTTTTTGAGAAGAATACTTTGTACTTTTACATAAATATTTTACAACACCATTGCTTTTACTTGTAACTGAGTACAATTTAAGCAGTGTGACAGTACTTGTACTTGCGTACAAATGTTCAGTACTCTTTCCACGTCTGGCAGAAGGAGCGTTCATCTACCTCCAGAAGCTCCCCACCCTTCCTGAGGACCTGCTGAGGGCCACAGGGGCTCCGTTTCATAGGCACCGAGTTTGTGAAGTCCTCCCTGATTCTTCAGACTGAGACTGCTCGCTGTATGTGACTCAGTGCAATCCATTTTACGCAAGCGTCAAAAAAGCTGTGAGGAATGTGTTAAACTCTGGTCAAACAACAATTAGATGCAACCTTAGTGTTTTTTCTTTACAGAAAGCTGCAGCTCAACAGATTTACATATACGATTGTAAAACGTCCACCGCAGACTCATTCTTTGACTTTAACAATAACTCGAACCTCCTCTACTCAGCAACAGGGATCCTCCAGATGTCACTTTTCTGCTCCACGAGGACTATGTTTGGTAAATCTTGGAGACGCGGGATGATGAGTGGAGATTTTATCCTTGCAACTCTCTGCTGCAGCTGAGCCAAAAAGCCAGAAACTACAGTTCAACAAGCAGCGCTGGCACAGATGTGAGTCTCTACCTCACCAGTTTACACACACACACACAGTTGCACACATCTCCTAACAGCTGACAAGCTTCCAACCAGACTTGGGCCTCTCCAGGAACACACATGCACACATGCCTGCACAAAAACTCACACTCCTCTGAGGGCGAGTCAGCATTATTTTCTGAATTTGTTTTGGTCTGGTGCAAAACACAAGACTCTCTGGCTCTGGTTTGCCTTGTAAACACACAAACACACACAGACACACACACAGAGCAGGAGAAAACCACAACAGTTCTGGCAGCCATTCAAGGGGCCAACACTAAATTACACAAACTTTCATGCAACGCACTCAGAGGAGGTAAGTAGTTAGGCACTTACCTCGCTTGCAGCAGTCCAAGGGCGTCTCGGGCTGTGTTGAGGATGCCTCTCAGTGTGTGTGTGTGTGCGTGTGTGTGTGTGTGTTAGCCTGCCGGTGACAGCACCGTTGTGTTACGGTGCTCTGATGAGTGCTGCTGTTGCTGAGGAGTGAACAGAAAGAGGGATGAAGAAAGTAAAGAAGGTAAGGTGTGCTTTCCCTGCATCCCTCTTCTTCCTCCTCCTCCTCCTTCTCCTCCTCCCCAGACAGCAGGAGCAGCAGAGTGGCAGGACAGGGAGGAGGTGGGAGGAACAGAGGAGTGACTCTGACTCTGCTTTGTCTCGGACTGTTGCCTCCTAAATCAGTCGGAGTTTATTGGCCTCTCCACTGAAGCACTCAACAACGTTGTTGCCCTCCTCTAATTCTTTACGTCGTTGATATAAACTTTTTTGTTGCCTGAACAGTTCTTATTTCGTTTTGCTTATTTTGTTTTACAGTCACGACACAAGACCTAATGATTGAAACGTTCAGAGTCATCAGTAAATGTAAATCTAGATCTGAGAAACTTTAAAAGTTGCTCCAATTTACATTAAAAAGCACAAAAAATGGCTATAAATCTTCAATTTGTACAGATGATGAACTAAAACTTGATGTGGTAGTAGCTGAGAGTCATCCTTAACAGACTCTCAAAGCGTGGGATTGCATAAGAGCACACAAACGTTTTTACAGTTTGACCAAAATGAACGGCAGCAGCACCTTTAATTTTATTTGTGCTTGTTGCAGCTTTTTTACAGTAATCTTGAGCAATATTTCCCGCAGCTTTCTGCAGGACTTTTAAAACTTTTCCTTTCTTTTCAGTCCATTACCTCATTATTCTCAGAGGAATGTGCTGAGCCACTAAACTCTTAACTCTGAATCAGTTGGGCTTAAAAAATAAATGCACCAAAACTCACTTGAATCAGTGTTTTGTGTTCATAAATAACAGACAATTAAGCAACGAACATTATTTTAATTGGAATGTTTTCATTTGAACCTTTGACAGAAATAATAATTCAATAAAAAAATGGTTTTGTTGCTTCTAAAAATAGAACTTAGCTGTAAAAACTAGTAAATCAGGGTGACTTTATTACAGCACGGGTGTCCAAAGTGTGGCCCGAGGGCCATTTGCGGCCCTTGGAGTGATTTTGTGTGGCCCACAGCTGCAGTTTAACTGTTTCATTTTGTCCAGCAGACTTGAGAGGTAGATGCAGACTTTCTGCAAATTTGTTGGTCATCCTTTTTTTTATAAAATGTTTAGGTTCAACAGGAAACCAGATGAAAAACAGTCTTCTCAAAATGAGCAATATTAAATAAAATGCAAACCTTTGGCTATAATCTTTTTATTTTCACTTCATGGTACAAAGCACCACAAACATCACAGATTTCTACCAGAAAGGAGACTTTTGGATAATGATTCATAAAACTTGGCTAAATGTTACAGTTGATCAAATAATCAAGAGGGAAAGTGCACATTTTAAAATGAATATAACGTGGTATCATCTACATACGAGTTGATCAACTTCATCAAATCTTCTATGAATCTGTTGCAGCGACTGACAGCTGGATGATTTTCAGAACTTCTATCAAGCTTTTGGGTCGTCCATGGTCCAAAAGGCTGATCGACCTCCTTTTAAAAGGACACTTACTCAAATTACACTTTTATTGCTGAGAACAGACTAAAATTAACTTTACAAACACAAGAAAACAACAAACATAAACCCAACAAATCAAATAAATTGAATCATTAAAAAAAACCAAAAAAAAAAAAAAAAAAATATATATATATATATATATATATATATATATATATATATGTATACAAGCTGAGTGTTTGTGAGGCTTTTAATGTTTTGGATCTACCGTATTTTTCAGACTATAAGGCGCATTAAGTGAAACTAAAACATTTCAACAGATTTTTGAGCGCTGTGTACCACATAAAATCAGTTCGAGGTCAGTAAGCATAACCAGAATTAGGCGCACTGGATTATAAAGCTCACTGTTGATTTTTTGAGAAAATTAAAGTATTTTAAGTGCGCCTTATAGTCCTGAAAATACGGTACAACAATTGAAAAATGTCTCCACCAAAATGAGTAAACTTTTGTCCTTTCTCCAAAATATTGCTCACATCGAGTTAAATACACATTTTTGTGGCCCACGAGTTCTTTCATCTGGATCGTTTTGGCCCATTTATGAAAACATTTGAGCACTCCTGACTTACAGTCTGTCACAAAAACATTAATTTTTAAATTTCAACTAAAACAATGGGGACAGGTGAGATGCTTTGACCGGTGATTCCAAACGAATCCTCCAGATTTGGAGCATGGCGTTCGGTTTGAAAAGGTGATGATGCTTCACTCGAGTCCTGTTTCAGGTCTTTGCAGGAGTGTGCTTCAAAAGCAAATTCTGAAATGTGAGTTTGAGTTAGTCGTCAATCAATTGATTGTTGCGTCTCTGAACAAATCCTCTGAGACGCACAAAGCCCCCTGAGAAACCCAGAGGCAGCCAGAAACAGATGGAGGGGAGGCCGGTTCAGGAAGAGGAGGAGAGAGAAGAAGAGTGAATGATGAGGGGAGGACAAGGAGACGTTTGAGGACCACCATGTCTGCCCACCAAGTCATCCTCCCCTCTCCTTTCTCCGTCCGTCTGTCTCACTCCTTCCTGTTTTATTACAATTTCTCCTCTCGTGGATCTATTTTCTCTTCTGTTATTTCTCACCCCTCCCTCTTCCTCTCTTCATGTTTCCTTTTTCTTTCGGTCCCTCTTCTGTTTTCACAGCTGTCTTTTCAGGGCATCGCACTTGTTCTTTCTTAATGTCTTGTCTCTTTCTTCTTGTGTCACAGAACGTAAACAGCTTTATGAGAGTGCACGTGCTGAGCACATTTTAAAGGAAGTTTTTACGCAGGACTTGAACTCTTGTACAACAGTCATGGGCTGAAGTGCTTAAAACAAAAATGGCAACGCAAACCTGAAGCAACACAGAAGATAAAATCGTTAAACGCAGATTAGATTAAAGCCTGAGCATTCCTTCCATGCCAGAGTTTTAGATTAAGATCATTTCGTGGAGTCAAAGTTGACCGCAAAGTTTAATGGCAAACTTTAGAACAAAGATCTCGTGCCGTTAGAGCTCCGAGTATTTTCTGATGACTCTCAGCTATGGACCACATTTTAGCTCAACACCTGTAAACCTGACTGAGACGGATACGGTTCACGTCAGTTTTATTCTTTTCACGTGTGGCACATGAGGTGGAACGAAATTATGCACATGGGGTCCCAGTTACACCTAAAAACAGCAAAATGTAAAGTATAAAAAGAAACACTAAGCAAGAATCCAAGATACACACTAAGACATGACAAACGGTATGCTAACAGATATACAAATGTGCTAAACACAAATAATGTAAAACAATATGGCGTAACAACAGCAGCCCGAACATGAGTCTGTGAGCAAATACGAATGAATACAACAGCCTGAGATAATCAGCAGCATGAGATAATCAGCAGCACAGACAAGTCACACACCACCAATGAAAGTGGCATTACAATGACTTTTCTTTTTTTTTTTTTGAATAATAATAATAATAATCACCTGTCGTCAAAAACGACTTACAGTCTTCTATAGATCCCTCCTTGGTCTGCTGGCTTCTTATAGCTCCTCCCACACGTCACGTCGTCAGTTATAGCATGCGCTCTCAGGACAGCATTACCTGCAGCGTTCCCTCAGTGCGGACTGAACTTGGCCAAAAGGCCGTTTCCTCCTCAGCTCCTGCACCTGGAACACCTGGCAACAGGAACTGGAGTTGTACACCTGGATTACTTTAAGGGGTTTCAAACATTTGATAATGTCAAAAGAAACGTCAAAGCAAACATGTTCTTGTTTTTAGTATTTCATCCTGTTTTACAGCACCCTGACTTATTGTTTTGTACACTACTCTAATTTTAACTGCATTGTTACTGTAGTGTATTGTTGTTGTTTGCTGTTATTGTTGCCTGTACTTTATATGTTCTGTCTGGAACAGGTCTCTCTTGTAAAGGAGTCCTCGTGGCTCAGTGAGACTAGCCTGTATGAATAAAGGCTGAAAACAAAAAAAAAAAACACTAAAGCTGGAAAAGAAAAGAGCCAACTTTTTTTTTTTTAAGGTGATAGAGTTTAAGGAGGCTGCAGACAAAAGCGATCTGGTCCATATACCACCATCAAATAAAGCCCCCCACCCTCCATGAGACAAAAAAGCCTGTTGAAAATAAGCTGTACGAGGAAGTACTACCGTCCTGTGTGTTTCTGTGTACCCATTTGTAACGTAACAGCTGTCGAGGCATTACGGTGACTGAATGCAGACAAAGGGCAATTAAATTAGTCATAAACAGAACCAGAGGGGAGAAAGAAACATGTTTACTTCTGAAATGTGTAAAAGAAAACACAATTTAACGCACAAGGTAATGTATTATTGTAGGGTTTCTGTGGTTTTTGTGTTCTCCTGCGCTCCCCTTGTGTCAGCTCCTGTCTCACCTGTCTGTAATCCCAATCCCCCCAGGTGTTTCTCATTCTGTCTCTTTAAAGTCTGCATCTCTTCACTCCTCTTTTGTCCAGGATTATCCTCTGTTGGATGATGTGCGTCTGCTCCTTTTGTCACGTCAGCTTTTGCATTTGTTTTGTAAGAATAAATGTTATTAATTTTTTACCTGCACGTGGGTTCAGCCTTTAATACCAGATCATGTCAATGACTGAGCTTTAAAAACTACATTCACCGTTCACGTTTATCTGAGACACTCATTTAAACACAACCCCAAATTCAAAATAAATATAATTGAAAAAAGCTGCATTTTCTGCAGGAACGCAGCGTGAATGTTGAGCAGAAAGGATCTCACTGTATTTCTGAGGAATATATTTGTAAATAAAGTAACGTGAACATTTAACATGTGAAAGTAAAAAAAAAAATAAAATCAGAGTCCCCATCTCCTGAATAAGCTGGACATTTATAAATATCTAAACTAGCACAAAGTACGTAAAAATAGTTAGATCATTAAAAAAATCTCTCCATATTTCTCCTCATCTTCTACCTCTTATCTGTAGTCGGGTCTCTGAGGCAGCAGGTCCAGGAGAGGAACCCAGACCTCCTGGAGGATCTCGATCATTCATTCATAGATCAGAGAAGATACACAATCGCTCTGGTGAGTTCTGGGTCGATTCCAAGTGGGACATGCCAGAAAATGTCCAAGGGAGACATCGTAATCAGATGCTTGAACCGCCTCAACTTACTCCTCTCAATGCGAAGGAGCAGCAGCTCTACCATGAGCTCCTCGGATGATGGCTCTCCTCACATCTTTCATTATCCAGGATCTTGTTCTTACGGTCATGAAGCTAGGTGAGGGTTGGAACGTAGACGGAATAGCAAATTGAAAGCATTGCCTTTCGACTCACTTTCTTCACCATGACTGACCGAAGCAACGCTCTCATTACTGAGGAAGACACCCCAATGAATCGATCCATCTCCTGCTCCATCCCACCATCACAAAATACAAATGAAAAAAAATAAAAATGTTAAATAAAAATAAGTGTGAATCTGCACAGACACAGTAATAAACAAACCTGCAGACTCTTACATGTTCATGTCAGGCTTTATTTAATCAAACTCCCAGATTTTCTTTGTACACATCCACACACATCTACCCTCCCTGTAAAACACGCCAGTTGGCAGAAGAGTAAGTATGAAAAACAGATCTTCCAGCAAGTGATTGTCGCATTTATAACAGTTAACCTCTATTTAAATACCTTGCGCTCAGCATCAACAAGGTCTTAAATATTTATTGCATGAACCCACTGTCTCATGTCACGGACAGCTCAAGCAGAAAGTGAAAAATACTGGACAGCCATCAGATTAAAATCAGAGCTGGAGTTGACATCACGGTCTTCACATTCCTAAAAACAGCTAAAGCACTAAATGATGCTTCCAGCACCTTTGAGGATGAGCAGAAGGCTCATCTGGTCTCAGCTGAGGCCTGACTGATGCTGCTGGTCCTACAGATGAAGACTCCCTCTGGTGTCTCCGTTTATCGGCGTTTCATCCACGGATGAGTGGACAGGACTTTGTTCGTTCCAGAAAGACAAGAGAAAGGGCAACAAATCAAATTAATCTTTTTCACATGCAAACTGGAACATCCATTTTTTCCAGGATTGGCACGTGACGCTGACCAGCCTCAGACAGGAACATAAAAAAAACTTGTCAAATCCATCAGGAGGGTTGAAGTTAAAGTTCCCGGCAGAGGGCGTGGTTTGGCCTCAGCGAACCATGAGGTCTGAATGCACCCCCCCCATCCTCTGCCCTGGCAGCTCTGGTTACTAAAACATTCTGTGAATCTGTGGCCTGCAGTGAAACCCCGAAGCCATACTGTAGCCTTTGTGTTGCTGCGTGGAGCCCCTGAGCAGGTGTAGCAGCTGAGTGGAGGGCAACTGCTGCCACACCACCATCAGGAATACTTGCCGAGCAAATATGGCCTCGTGCGCAGAGGCGAACAGAAATGAAGCTGATGTGACACATGAGTCAGGACATGACTCAGCTGAGATCAAACTGGTTTAGGTCTAACTGGATCAGAAGGTTCTTGTCTAGTTGGTTTATCTCCATAAGACTGATCAGATCAGCCCTTTTACTTTTTATACTCCGAGTCCAGGAAGTACGCTTTATAACTTGTTTTGGAAAGTGCACAGTTTTCAAGGTTTAAATAAATAAATAAATAAATAAATAAAGTTAATCCCAAAGCTTGTAAAAATGCACAAATCCATCTGGTTTTGCTCACTCAAGCATGTTGCTGACTCAAAAAGAAGCGTTTGGCTTCATGCATAAAGATTGTGGAACATCTGCAGAAAAGGCAAAATATAAAATGGTCTGGCTTTTGCTAATTTGATTTAATTTGAGCTTTTTTTTTTTTAAATAATGAAAATTATATTTTCTAGCCATGTGCTATTTTTCCAAAAAGTCCATCCTGCAATCCTATTTTAAAAATACTAATAAACAGAAAAACTAAAAATAAACACCCGTAATTAAATTTTATATTACACAAGCTAATCAATGCCTTAAAAAAACACAAAAAAGATAAAATAGTTTTGACAAAAAAACATTTTTCACAAAGAGAAACAACTTTTATCACCAAACAAAAGCATTTTAGGAGCATATTACTAATGATGCATATAGCTCTCTCACTGATTATGTAAATCATTTAACCTTGTTAGAAAACTTTTTTTACTTTTTGCATTAGTCTTGCAGAGCTGTGAGGCCAAAGTAAACTGATAATTTATTCAACATCATTTATTTATTTAACCACAGGTAGTCTCATTGTAGGAGAACTCATTTTCTAGAGAGACCTGTTTAAGAAAGACAATATACAACAACCAGAAGATAGAAACCAAATAAAGATAGATATTTGTGAACAAGTATGCATGTGCATATATATAAAAAAAATCAACTGCAGTTGTATTTATTTTGTTGTTGTTCTCATAAATAAAAAATATTGTAACAAAAAAAGCAGCAGTTTGAGAATCCCGCAAAGTTAAATTTGTGTCTGAATCATGATAAAATAAAATCCCACATCCCACCCCATGTCCTCACCACATCTACAGAGGAACCATGGGGAGCATCATCATCTGCTGCATCTCGGTTTGGGAAGGAAGCTGCCCGGCTGCAGACTGGATGGATTTGAGGAGGGTGGTGAGAACGGTGGAGAAGATTATTAATACACCCCTATTCTCCATCCAGGACATTGATCAGACGCTGAGACAACTCACACCCACAATGTGGACTGTCTACTCTGTTGACCTCTGGCAGGAGGTACCGCAGCCTGAGGACCAGAACCACCAGGTTCTGAAACTGTTTCATCCCATGAGTTATCAGACTGCTGAACTCAGGTCACTAATGAAGTGACCACAACAGAAACACAGACACCGACATACCTCAGTAAAATACAACACCCAGTATGAGCAGAATATGGGAATTCACTCAGGCGTGGATGCTGTGTGTACTGTGTATGTACGTATTTATACATATAGGTAGATGTATGTGCATGCATGTATAAATGTATCACATGTCTCGGTGTATATAGGAACATTCGCTAACATTTGCACGTGTTATATCGGGACAAGAATTGCATCTTCTGCTCTAAACAGCCAAAGTCTATAAAACTCATGTAAATGATGTAGCCTACTCCCACACTGCTGTGGAGAAAAGAAACAAAATTTCATTCAGTTTTGCACTGTACAGTTTTGAATGACAAAGTTTATAAAGGTAAAATAAAATCTGCAGCTGAAAGTTAATTCAGCTGAATGTTTCAGTCATCCTCACAGCTGGAGCAGCAGATGTTTTGATGGTGCACGTTTGACGGCCTTAACTCAGCAGGGTCTCAGCTCAACGTGCCACGGCTCCAACGAACAGAAACACCAGTTTTAACATCATCTGCAACATTCCATGCATCAGCTTTGAACTGAAGCTTTGTTGGAATTAAATTTATTTAAAACAATAGTCTGTCATTATTAGCTTGTTTGAATTTACATGTTTGGAGTGTTGCCAACAGACGCAGTGTAATAATTAAGACATACAGTCGTTAGAAAAGCCTTAGAGGAGCAGCCTCGGAGAGGGGCCAGACATAAAATCTGCTCCCTGACAGGAAGTGACAAATAAAAACTACAAACTGTCTCCAAGTAGCGGTGAGCTAACACACGGTCTGTCGAAAGCTGGACTCGCTCGCTGCACATTTTTTCGTCTGTTCTCCAGTTGAGATAAATTATCAGACTGACAACAAAGCATTTCTGAAGAATGACAGACACGCCACCTCTGAAAGACACATTTTTGTCTTTATTTAAATATATTTTCTATCAGTTGTGGCAAGCAGACTCTTCCTGCTGGTCTTTTAAAGCAGAGTAGACATTTTTATTATTTTAGTGGACAAAAAATGACCTTAAACGTGAAATAGATAAAAATCTGAGCTTAAAGGCTTTGACTACACGGTCGTGGAATGGAACATCCATCCATCCGTTCTCTTCCACTTATCCGGGGTCAGGTTGTGGGAGTAGCAATCTAAGTAGGGAGGCCCAGACTTCCCTCTCCCCAGCCACTTGGGCTCCAAGGCGTTTCCAGGCCAGCCAAGGAACATAGTCCCTCCAGCGTGTCCTGGGTCTCCTCCCGGTGGGACGTGTCCAGAACACCTCACCAGGGAGGCGTCCAAGAGGCATCCTAACCAGATCAACGAGCCACCTCAACTGGCTCCTCTCGACGTGGAGAAGCAGAGCAGCTCTACTCTGAGTCCCTCCTGGATGATCGAGCTTCTCACCCTGTCTCTAAGGGAGGGCCCAGACACCCTGCGGAGAAAACATTTTGTCTGCTTGTATCCGTGATCTCGTTCTTTCTGTCACAACCCAAAGCTCATGACCACAGATGAGGGTAGGAACGTAGATCGACTGGTAAATTGAGAGCTTCGCCTTTTGACTCAGCTCTCTCTTCACCACGACAGACAGCGCCCGCTTCACTGCCGACGCCACACCTATCCGTCGATCTATCTCTCGCTCCATTCTTCCCTCATTCGTGAACAAGAACCCAAGATACTTAAACTCCTCCAATTGGGGCAGGACCTCCTCCCCGACCCGGAGAAGGCACTCTACACTTTTCCGGCTCAAGGCCATGACCTTGGATTTGGAGGAACTGATCCTCATCCCGACCGCGTCACACTCGACTCGACGAACCGCTCCAGCGAAAGCTGTAGATCACGACCTGATGAAGCCAATAGACTGGAACAAATATGTTAAAACATTCTAACTTGTAAAGTAAGAAAATATATCCGCACAATATTTTTCTCATCTTGATGGTTAATGTGTCCTTACATTAAAAATTAAGTAAAACGTATGACCTGATGCCAAATACAATGTGCATTTGTTTAGATTTGGAAACAGCCAAAGTGGCTAAAAATAGCTCAGCAAGAGCAACATCCTTAGAAGAGCTGTGAGGGGTGCAGAAGTCCAGCAATTTGTATTTATACATTAATATTTGTTAAGTAAAGAACGTTAGCGCTGAACTAGAGCTCAAAAGACACTGAAACGATACATTTACTGATTTATAATAAAGCAGACAGCTGTCTCGCTCATTCTTTCACTTTTCTGTCTCGTTTAGGTGGAAATATAAAAGTGAATGTGCTGCTAAACATCTGAGAGTCTACGCTTGTCCGATCCTGCCTTATTTATTTACCTACGCAGACTACAACCAACTCAAGCTGACTCGAGCTTTTAGTGGTTTTTGGCGAGTTTCGGACCAGTGCTTCGTTCTTTCGAAATTGCACATCGATAAATCTGAAACAACTGTTTCAAACTGTACCGTGATTTGACACCAGTCAGGACGACCCTCTTTCATCCTGTGCAATGATGACGAGGCTCCAGTCTTCATTAGGAGCTGGTCAAATTTAACAGGTTAAATCCTGAAAAATCTACCAAAGACTAAAAAACAAGAGACTAAAATAAAAATCTGCAAACTGTAAAATTTATTATTGCAACCAAAACCTCACTGACCCTTAACGTTGATCTAAAGTAGTTCAGATATGCTGCGGCTCGTCGTCTCGCCCTGACCGGAGCTTCAAACACGACGCTCTGGCATGAAAACAGCTGTCCTCTGACGCCTCAGTGGGCCTGCCATCCTGTGGGACATTTAATCTTTAAAGGTCCACAGTGGACAGCTGGGTGTGTTCAGTCTGGGAGTGTCTGCACCACTCGGGCTGCCTACTACAGCTGGACCCAGCCACATTCACAACAAAGAGATGGAACTATCATAGCTAGTCACTTGTTTTATTAAAAATAATAAGTTTTATTAAAGGAGCAGAGGCCTGCAGAGGACGTTCGCATCGATTGGATGTGCTTGAGTTCATCTTGTTGGTTATCATGGGGGCTTTCATCGCCAAGATGCTGCTTCCGACCGTCAGCAGCCTGGTGCTCCTGCCGACAGCCGGCGTGGCCGCCAAGAGGGGCTTCCACATGGAGGCCATGGTCTACTTCTTCACCATGTTCTTCACTGCGGTGAGAAGGTCTTCCAAGTGTCCGCCTCACATCGTGATAGCTCTGACGTATCTTACTTTTTTTTCTTAATTAGCAACAAATCTTTAAAACAAATTGTTAGAGGCTGAGATGTAACAAGTCTACGCAACGTTTCAAGGATTTTATAGAAAATAATTTGCATAAACTTCATCCGGTCACAGCCATATCTTGTCAGAACCTGTGAGATAATTAGCAAATAAGTAACCGCAGTAAAATAAATCAGTAAATAAAATCCCATCTTAGAATTAAAGCCTTGTAATCAAAGTACAAAATTGTTGCCGAGCTGTTCAGATGAATGTAAAACATTTTAAAAGTTACCATCGAAGCCCTGACAAGTTTTATGCAGCACATCCTGAAATTATAACCACTTGTCTGTTGTTCTGTAGATTTTTCACGTCTGTGACGGTCCGGGTCTCTCCATACTGTGTTTCATGAGATATGACATCCTGGAGTACTTCACTGTTTACGGGACGGCGCTCTCAATGTGGGTCACACTTATAGGTTCGTCTTCACCTCAACATGTGACTAAAGTTCTGTGTGTTGTCGTCAGTGTTTGTTCTCATACAATGGTGAAATTAGTTCTCTGCATTTGACCCATCACACCTGAGATACACCCAGGTGGAGCAGTGGGCAGCTATGCAAGCACCCGGGGAGCAACTGGGGAACAAGTGTCTTGCTCAGAGGCACCACGACATGTAACCACTACCCTAAGACTCCATTTATGACCTGAAGAGGTGCTGCCAAATGTTTTATTATAAAACCCAAACATTCATAAGCTGAAACCAAACTGAAACCGTCACAAAATAATTCAGACATATTTGAAATATATTTGCAGATTTTTGTATATTTTTTATTGACATTATAACCATCATAACAAGCACGTTACTAAAGGTGTAATATATACCTGAACAGGGTTCCTTTAAATTTAGATCTTGCTGAAAAATAAATTAAAAAGCCTCGTAGAGGGGTTTGGACACCAAAATAATCCAAGCTCCACAGCAGCAGTCCTGCTGGCTCTTTGACGTTTTTGTCTGGTTCTGAAAAATGTTTCCAGACTTAATTCCTTTTATGTAAATAAAAATATAAGCTGCAAGCTAGTGAGCCACAAGTTAACCTCAGCCCTAAAGCAAACATTACTTCTTTTTTTTGTTATGTTGAATTTAAAAAAGTTGTTACTTTTATTAATCTTTCAGAAAACTGGAACAGAAAACCTCTCACACAAGACCAACAACGAGCAGGCAGCTCATTCTGCTGCAGTTGTTGCAAACATGTGTTCTGTCTATATGAGTTCTGAACACGTGTGCTCAGAAACACTTGTTATTCTCACATGCACACACACACGCACACACACACATAATTATGGTACGCTCCCATTTAAAGCCCTTTACATCTCCTGCAGCACAGAGTTAAACCCTCCACAGCTGAACTGCACTGACTGTTCTTTTTTTTAGCACATCTTACTGTAATGTTGCCAGCCAGAAAAAACATTTGGATTTATTCTTTGAAATGTCTGCAGATCTGGTAAAGTTTCTATAAATTAGCAATTAACACTAAATTTGTGTTCCTGACAGATTTGCATTGATCAAATTTTCTCAAGAAGACAGGGTGAAGGAGAGTCCTTTTACCTCGGAAACATAATTGGATTTATGATAACTGGATTCTGCTTTTTTTTTGAGTCAGTGGAAATCTGGATTGTCGACAAATTCAGAACGTCAGCAGCTGTTTAAGCTGTCTGGTATGTGTATGCCGAGCTTGGCAACACTCAGACTGTATGCAAACTATCAGTGGACCTGTATCAGAGCTGAGCAGGCAGGACTGTGGAACTCTGTGGCAGTGTTCATGGACTGTTGGAAGGAATAGATCTCGGAGAAGTTGTAAGCCCGACTTAAGTAATCACAATTCAACTGTTTGGAGTTGTCATTAGATGAACTAGTGAGACTGTTAAAGGCAGATGCGAAAATTAAAGAGCTCAGCCTGACTTAAAACAATGTTGAAATCTGAATCTGGCTGTGGCCTTGCAAGGCTGACTATCTCAATTGCTCCTTGGATGTTATGGGAACGAGACGCTCTGATCCCCTCCTCACCCCCTAAGGACTTCCCCTCAAACTCATGCCTTTGCCAGCCTTCCTCAATCACCTCCCCTGGTGCAGCAACCTAGGAGATACGAAGGCGCCAAAGGGCTGCGTCGCTCACCTGGTAGCCGTGCTGGGACCCCCACCCACTCCACATACATGTAGTATGTCTATATGTGTTTTTTATGTTGCGCTAAGGTCATTTTTTTGCAACTCTCATACTGTGTTCTGTAGGACGCAGAGCGAGATTTGATTGTTTTTTATACCTCCCTCCCCCTCGTGCTTCTTTGTCCTTATCTGAAAAAAAGGCTGTGCCTCTTGAGGCGGCGGCCTCAGTCGCCTCCGTCTCCCCATGTCAGTTGTTTATGTTGTTCTTGGACAGGCTGTACTGCAAATGCAATTTTGTTGTGCTTCAATGCAATGACAATAAATCTGAATATGATTCTGATGTTTGAAATGTGCCAAACTGTTGATCTGATGTAAAACGTCCGAAGAAAATGACTTTACTGCCTGATTCCGAACCTTCTTACCTGTTAAATAGTGCTGACTAAATGTTACCTGAACGGTTTGAACTTGGTGTCTCGTTTGCAGTCTCACAGAGGCCAACATCCCTGCAGCGTTATACGTATTTTAATATTCAAGTTTGAAAACTCAACGTTTCCATATGTTTGGCTTTTTGTTGCAGCTCTGGCAGATTTTGATGAACCCCAGCGCTCAAGTATGACGATGTTTGGAGTGCTGACCATTGCTGTTAGGATCTACCAGGACCGCTGGGGTTATGGAATCTACTCTGGCCCGATCGGATCGGCCGTCTTCATCATCACAATCAAATGGGTGAGCGGCAGACGTTGGAACAGAGCTCCTATTTCAAGTCTCACTCAAATCTATTTCAGTGTTTCTTCTGTACAATTAAAAGTCACTAATTAAAAGTGTTTTTCTTTATTTAAAGCAGCCAAACCACGTTATGCAATTTTAACCATTTATATATCAAAACATGCAGCTATGGAATAAGGTGCTACGATTTTTAGTGTTTGTAATCTTTTTACTTTGTCAAATTTTTAACTATTTACAAAAACTTCCCCATTGAAATGCATTAATATTTATTTAATTCCTTCAAAAACAGTTTTTTAAAATCTACTTCAACATACATGCCCTGTGTTCTCTTGAGCTCCTTAGTGTCTTGCTAATTTTAGCTTTTAGCTGCTATTTTTCAAATTTTAGTGAGTTTGGCTGATTTTAGCTTTTAGTGTCTGTTTTTATCATTTTAGCTTTTACCTATAATTTGTCTAACATTAATTTTTAACTACGGTTTTGTTAACTTAGGCTAGATACTGCTTTGAAAATCTTAACTTTTAACAACAGTTTGCTTAATATTGGCTTTTATACTGTGCTGTTTTAGCTTTTAGCTGCTGTTTTGCTGGTTTTAGCATATGGTTATTTTAAAATAAATTACTTTATAGAGCATTCTTTAATAAATCTCAGCAACATTGTTCAGAGTTCATGGGGATTTTGTAAAAATAATAATTTCTCTGGTTTCCTTCCACTTTTCTTTTAAAATCTCCAAAATCAAATGGTTTATCCCTGTAATTTTCCATCTTCTCTGCTTTACATTCTTGTTCTTCCTCCCTTTTGTCTCATACTACAAATCGCTCAGGATTTCATTTGTGTGTGGATATTCTGTGGATGTTATTGTAATGAGCTCTTGCTGTTTCAGCTGCAGAAGATGAAACAGCTGAAGGCGGTTTATCCGGAGAAGACGGTGTACACGCAGCAGGTTGGTCCGGGCTGCTGCTTCGGTGCTCTCGCGCTGATGCTCCGTTTCTACTTTGAGGTGACTCATCATCCAAATAAAACCCAACCCAAAAGATAAATGTTTGAACTTCATGTGCGACTCCATCTTTTACATTTTACATTCGGCTCGGTTTGCAAAGCTAAAGGCCGTTTCTTTTTCACTGCAGGAGTGGGACTACGCCTACGTCCACAGCTTCTACCATCTGTCCCTGGCTGTTTCCTTTGTGCTGCTGCTGCCCAAGAAGAACCGCTACGCAGGGACTGGACAAAATGCTGTGAAGCTCAACTGTTTAACTCTCTGCTGTTGTGTACGTTGCATTTATTAAATATAATGCATTCTAGTGCAGTAAGCAGAACATGTCGCTGACAGCAAGATAGATGCAGAGCATGAAGTTGTTTGACGTTGAATTGGCCTAATTGTGTTCTCATTTCTTCTCCAGACCATGACTCCTGCTTCTTCTAAGGAGAAGACAGAGAAACCAAAGAAGAAGTTGTCTCGGTCAGTGTGGACGGTCCCCATCAAGAAGCCATGGGCACGAGAGGCTAGCTCACCCACCCTGCCTCTGTACAGTCCCCCACCCTCCACACCTGTCAAAGGGACCAGCATCAGCAAGCTCAAAGAGATGAACGGCTGGAAGTGAACCCACAAACAAGAGCCCGTCAGTCTGACAGCTAAATAAACAGGCTGGAAACTCACCAATCACCTGCCAGCCAAACGCTGATGAACACGCACGTGGCTGGTAAGCGAATCTCCTTTAACAGGAAACCAACAAACACGTGGACGTTCCTTTCTGCCTCCAAAATCTCTTTTATGGCTGGTGGAATATTTAAGCAGTAACTTAAGGAATTCTCCAGCCACCGAAGCCAAAAGATAAATAAACAAACGTGAGCCCACGTAAAAATTTATTTGAAAAAGATCAGGCGGTGAATAAGGACTCGGATCAGGAACCGTCTAAAGCTGGGGATGGAGCAGGACACGGAGACGGCGGCTGAGACGATCCAGTAAAACTGACTGGAAGATTTATGAGAAGAGCAAACCGGCATATGGTTCATCTCTCCAAAATATATAAATTGTCTTTGGAGATGTTCCTCAGGGGAAAATGTTCGTCTGCTCGCCTCTTTCTGTCGTTTCATTCTTCTCCTTTTTTATCTCTTAGAGAAAGGAACCACGCGTCTCGTAAGAATTATTAGACTGTAAAGCTCAGTTCAACATTTTATACGTCCTAAAAGTGCCAGATATGTCATGTGTAGCTTCAGACCAGGGACGAGGAGAAGGAGCGGCCCAGACATCAGTCTGTCTGAGGTGTCTTGATGTTTTTTTTGGATGAGCAGGTGAACGTCTGATTTCTGTTCAGCCTTATAATTTATTGCAGCGTGATTTGTTTGTATTGTATGTTTGGAAATTAAAATGAGAAAACTGTTTTTAAGTAGCATTTGTAGGCTTAGAGAGATTTAAATGAACTTACCGTAACAAAATTCGCACATTTTTAAAAATATATTTATGGTTATGCCTTTAAATTAAACATTTCTGAGACAAACTTGTGAATGTCGGTCAACTACTGTGTGTGGAAGTTGTTTTACTAAGAAAAACAGCAGAACGGACTGAAAAAGGTCAATGGAGGAGCTGTTTGGGACAGAGAAGTCCGACATTTTTTATGTATTGAAAATGTATTTACACTCAGATGTGTTGAGTAAAATATGAAGAATAAAGTGCTTTTTACACCCAGTGTGGATCCACATTTCACATAAATATATCTGAACAACTACCGGAATAAACTCTTTCAAGCTGCACTAAATAGTTTCAGGATAACTTTTTAAATGTTCATAGTACCTTTTAACTAAGACGTTGTAATTCTGCAATCCATACTCCACAGAAGATGACCACTGAGAAAAACCCTGACTGGCGCATACTTCAAGGCCCACGTTAGTCTAGCAACGCTAATCCAATTTTAAGCGCACGTATCATCTTTCACTTTCACTTCGGGAGGACGTGGACTTGTCTGTGCATGCACGTCACCTGCCCAGAACGTTACCCAAAGACTACAAATCTGTCCTGCGTATCTCAGACAAAACAGACTTCCCTCCATCGGGGAATGTTTTGAGCTGGGGCCAAACCGCCAGCTCCAGCACCCAGAGAAAGGTGTTTTTGTCTGCACTCAGAAACCCGACTGGCTGCATCTCACGGCCCTGACAGGACAGGAACACCAGCCTTTTATTGCTCAACTGCAAAAAAAACTATTCAGCTCCTTTATGAGCACTGTCTGAGCCGCTCTGCAGAGGGGCTGAAGGCCACACACGTTCACAACTGAATGAATATACCTGTAAAGACTTATTGTCTAAAGCTCTTACCAAATGATGTCCCACCTAATGCCTGACCCAACACTCTGAAGCACTAGTTGTCTAAGCTGGGGTCAGGAACTCACTGTGGTTTGTAAAATGCTAAAGGATGATCCCCAGAAATAAAAAAAAATATAATAAATGATTACTAAATGTGTGCATTTAAACTATGGAGGAGCATTCCTTGAAGTAATGAATACCACTTAGCCTTGGATCCAAAAGTTTTAAACTAAATCCTGTGATTTTTCACTGCTTGTTGCAACAAATGTTAGCTAAATATTATGAGGTCCACAAAGTTGTAGCCATTTTTGTGCGTTTTCTGAAGTCTATTAGCTGTGACAATCATCTTGAATTGGGTTGACTTCAAACAGAAGCTTTGCAGTTCAAAGATTTTATGATAATCTTGAACAGAAACAGAATCAGACACGCTCGTTGCTTTTGGACCCGGCCCGAGCCTGTCTGCTGAAAACCATATTGAGCATCTGTACAAACATCAACCGTGTCATCATTTACGGTCTTAAGAAAGAAGTGATGGATGACAGACAAAGCAGAACTTCAACAAGTGTCAGAAAATCAGAAAGAAATGCTTTGGAACATATGAGAACAGTTTTGTTTGTAACACAAAGCACCAACTTCTCTGATTTATTTAGTACCCTTTATTTAACCAGGCAAATCCCATTGGGATCACAGATCGCTTCTGCAAGGGAGGCCGGGGCCTGAAGGCAGCCCAACATGCATGTTTTTCATCTGTGGGAGGAAACCGGAGTACCCGGAGAAAACCCACACAAACACGAGAACATGCAAACTCCCCAGGTCCAACCAGGGCTTGAACCCAGGACCTTCTTGCTGTGAGGCAACAGTGTTAACCACTGAGCCACTGTGCTGCCAAATATTCAAAGCTGCTATGGATGGACAGATATGATCCGATATCATGTGCAAGTACCCATAGTCATAAAAATGTTCAGATACCACAGTACAAATACCATGGGCATCAACCATGTGGAGGGAGTCCATCCATCCATCATCCATCATCTTCTGCTTGTTCCAGAGTCAAGTGGCAGGAGCAGCAGTTTGAGCAGGGAGGTGCAGACATCTCTTTCCACAGCCACCACTTATATTTTTTCTGGGAGGATTCCTAGGCCAGTATTTCTGGCGTGTCATGGTCTTCCCAGGGGTTTCATGTCCATAAAACTTCCCTAGCAGGTATCCATACAAGATGCTTGTACCACCTGAACTGGTTCCTCCAGATGTGGAGGAGCAGCGGCTCTACTCAGAGTGTCTATTCTACCCTTTTCCAACAAAAAAACATGTAGAGTTTATTTGTTTATTTTTGAGATGTCTGTCCTGATCCACCTAGTCAGTTGGTCACTAATGCACTATAAGGTTGTTTGGTAACCATCAATAAACACCAGAAGAAGAAGTGTGAAGGTAGTTCAGTGAAGAGAACTCCAAGAATGTACAGAACTGAGTCTGAGCTTCATGAAAATCTCCTGGCTCAGTCCCTGACAAGAAGATGAAGATCTTCGTGATCATCACTGAGGTTAAAACAGGCTTTTATAATCTTCAGAGAGATGTAAGTGTCATCAACCTGGGCCCTTCAGCATCCACCCAGTGAGGAAGCAATGGAGCCTGCCACCACCTTCAATCTACACCAGGGTGTCTTGGTCCTCAAGGCCTCTACTCAACATGTTTTACCTGTTCCCCTGCCCCAACACACCTGAATCAATAGTTAAATCACCTCCTCATGTTCTGCAGAAGCTGGTAGTCACTCATTGATTCAAATCAGGAGTTGGAGTAGAGGAACATCTAAAGCATGTAGGCCAGTGGTCCTCGAGGACCAAGATTAGACACACCTGATCTGCAACCTTGAGGAGAGGAAGTAAAATGGGGGGAGTGGATTTAGCAAAACTGACGTTGTTCACAACAGGTCATTGATGATCCTACAAGATGCTTAATCAGCTGCTTAATGAGTAGAGGCACACAGTCTCCAAGGAAGGTGCTAAGCTAATGCTAGGCTAATGTTTTAAAACTGTTCTGTCTTCTTCTGTCTTTTGAAGAGCAGAAACTGTTGCGTCTTTTGTTATTCAACAGTGCTTCGGTTGGGTTAAAAGGGACTTTAGTGATGTTTGTTAAACATGATGAACAGGAGAATTTCACTGCATTTTTAACCATCTGTTGTGATTAATTGTAATTAGACGTGCTACTAAATCTAATACGTGTAATGGCATTTATTAGTTGCTCATATCAGTATTCAATATGGGCTACATTAAAACGTAGGTACTTGTGCTCGGTTTGGGAAAAAAATTGTGGTATTGGTGCATCCCTAAAATCCACCTTTCCACGTTTCCTGAAAATCAATCACCCACCAAAGTGATCGTAGTAGTCTTCTGTGTGTGTGTGTGTGTGTGTGTGTGTCAGCTGTTGCCACAGCTGCAAGTAATGCTGTGAGGTCAGCTGCTTCTCTGAGACCCACCAGCTGCAGCCACAACACGTCTGCACTGCTGAAACTAATTACCAGCGTTAGGCAGACAGTCAGACACTGCTTCTGCCAAGCTCCACAGCAGGTAGGAAGAGTCGCCGAAACGAAACTTCTATTTGTCTTTGATGTGAAGATATTAAAATATTTTATCATAATTTATTTGTTGTTTGGTCACACATTAAACAAATGACAAGTAGACATCACATGCTATAGTGCTGCTTGTTATCAGCTCATTGTCGCTTCTGGAACAACAAAATAATAAGCTGACTTCTACCATTTGTTTGTCCTAAACCACATCCTCACGTTCAATTTTCCACATTAAGTTAGTATAAAGTTAATATTAATTTGTAACATATTTAATTAATTAACATTCCTTCAACGTTTGCAGCAAGATGCTGCATATCTTCTATAAGTCTGATGTAGAGAGCGCTATCTCTTCTGACATCATCTGCTGGGGCAGCAGCACCAGAGCATGTGACTTAATAAAGATCAACAAGCTCATAAAGAAGGCTGGCTCCGTTCTGGGGACTCCTCTAGAACCTTTGGAGATGATTGTACAAAGAAGGATTCTTCATAAAATGAAGAACGTTACAGACAACCCTCAGCATCCTCTTCATCAGACTCGTACAACAACAGAGTGTCTTCAGTCAGAGGCTTCTTCAGATCTGCTGCAAGAGATCCTTCCTGCCCACAGACATCAGCATCTAGAACAACTCTTTAATGAAACCAGGATGATGTGCTTTAAGGGAATATAAATGGACTGTATTTATATAGCACCTTGCTGCTCTCTAATCAAGATACGCTCATTTACCTCCACACCCACATTCATACAGCACTCAGCTAATCTAACAAATTATATTCTATAGACACTAATCAGTGAGGGGTTCAGTGTCTTGCCCAGGGACACTTCAACATGTGACTGCTGGTGGAATCAAACCCCCAACTCTCCCACTGAAGGTCCACTGCTCTAACCACTCAGCCACAGCTGCTCCAAAGGACAACTCACACGTAAACTTTTTAACCTGATCTATATGTACATACAGTGCATCTCCAAAATAAAAGCTTGTTGTTTGTTGAAAAAAGCAGTCGTGCTTTGACCCTGCAGTGTATCCACAAAAACGTTCTGGCAAACATTTTTTACCAAAAGCCAGACAAGTCCTGAAGTCCAGTCACATCCATTAGTTACTATAACTAAACTAACTTATTGTAAATGCTCCACACACACACAACTACTGCCAGATTGTTGTACAGTGTCGGACAATGAATGCTTTAAATAGATATGCTGCAATTAAAAACAGCTTTATTGTTCCAAATCAAGTGGTTTGTGGCGTCTGCGTAATTTTATAAGAAACATTTGAAACATCACTGTGCAACTATCAATAACGCTTTGTTAAATTTCCACGAATTTATTTAAATAACTGTTTTATATGTATTTTTTATTGTATATCAAACAGCAGCCAGAGGATCATGAGAAATGCTGCTGGGCTAACTCTGTACTTCTGCTGCCACCTATTGGACTAATGTCAGTTTAGAATCATTAAAGACAACTTGCTGTTTTGAACAAAAATAAAAGCTTTAACTGGCTTGTTCCTCCAGTTTCCCTTTTTTTTTTTATTATTAATTAAATTAGGATTATACAAATCCACCTTATTTTGTGTGTTTCAAGACATTTTTATTCTAACTCGTGTATTTGTTGTGATGAGTTTTATCTGTTTACTGTCCCTTTAAGAAGATGCAACACATGCAAGTCATATGTTCAAACATTTTTGCTACCAAATAATCTTTTCACGACAAACAAATCTAATGGAAAAGTACCAACAATCTCAGGAACATTTAATCTGCTCCAAAGTTCCACACTTTTCAAGACTTTAGTGTAACGAAACAAATAATCAAATTCACTATTGGACATTTTGCCGTTTAGTAAATTGCTTCTGGTACTTGTGTCTGAGCAGCAGGTACATGCAGAGATGCTGACGGCAGCAGATGAACCAGGCGTTAACAGTGTTTGTCCTGATTTGTTCTTCCAGCGTCTTCCTGGTCTTCAGACTTCAGTCTCAGACCCATCAGCAGTCACTGGTCTGTGTTTCTGTTTGGGCTTTGGTCTCCTGTAGCTTCTTCACCGTTAACGGCTGGTCCTCGACCCTGCGGAGGACTTGTTCTAGCTGTGTTGGGAGGAACTCAAAGGAGGAACTGGGTCTTCTGGCTGCTGACATGGAGATTGTTTAAGACATAGAGATAGATCAGGTGAAGCTTAAGTCCATCCTCCTTCCTTCTGAGGGACGCTGCTTGGCTGTGAAAAGGCTTGAGTCAGTGAGTCAGAGGCTGTTGATCAGAGCTCGGAGCTCGTCCTGCTGGGAACGACTGTTTCCAGCCTGGACTTTTAGAGCCTCCGTCAGGTTCTCTGGACCTTTCTGGGCCTCCAGGAGCAGATTCTTCAGCTCCTGCAGAGACACCGTGGACGTATTTACGCTGACACTTCAACACCCAGCTGCTTCTTGAGAGAAAACTGCCAACAGACGTCTCAACAACATCTGCACACTCATCGTAAGTTGCTTTACAGTTCCATACTTCTTGCTTAGTAAATTATTTTGAAGGGAACATGATTTACAGGAAATGTCTTGAGTCATCCCCAGTTCTTCAGAGTTTCTGAAGATATTTTAAAGTTGAACTCTTAACTGCTCACCGAAAGGTGAAGGTGGACATTAACGTTTATAAGTAATCATTGATCTTTAATCAGTGCTGAGCTGAGATTTTCTACAAAGTTAAATTTGATTCACTCGCTCATTGCTACTAAATAATTTTAAAGTAAAACTAAAAATATCTGAGTAAACTTTTGCATGGAAATATAACATCTTATTTTTCTGACAGCCCACTCTTAGGCAGGGACTTCAAGCAGCCCTGATCTTTTAAAGATGGTGGGCGGTGCTGCGTGGTGGCCTACCGTGGTTTCAGGGGTGAACGACTTGACTGCTTCCTCGACCTGCCAAAGAAGAAATAAGGCTGTCAACAACACTCTGACAACAAAAGTCTTGTGACCAAGATGAATAAATAAAACAAAATATTTGTGTCTTTGGTTTTCTTTGTCCTGATCATTTGCTTTTCAGTTGATTTTTGTTGCTTATACCAAAATCAAACAGGAAGTTGGGCCTCGTCTCACCAAAGCACGACTCGTCACAGCTTAGCCAACAACTGAAGATGTTTCATTACAATATTTGTTTTGAAGAGGAACACGTGTCAAAATGATCAGAAACATTTACGGTGTTGATTTTTTTTGTACCAACACTTGAAGAATGAGCAGGAAGTTTATTGAGTTTTTCCTTTACTACCTGCAGGAGGGCCTTTGCAATTTTCTGCTCATCCTTTCCGTTCACACACAGATTCAGCTCCTTTGCAGCTTCAGTCAGTTTTTCTGACTGACTTGTGTTCTCGTTGGTCAGAGTCGTCTTTTGGACACTTTCTCTCAGCCTGAATCAAGTCATGAAACACACCTGTTTAAGAAACCTGCTGATTATATCAAATCTTTAATGTTTGAACCAGAGGATGATATTTGTCTTTGTGCAGTGACTGCGTGCAGACGGGCGTTACAAACCTTAATGGATCAGACGAGGAACGCCAGGCCTGGATGGTTTCAGTCAGCTTGGCTTGGATCAGTTGTCCTTTTGTGCTGGATAACACTTCAGATACACTGCTGCCAGGAAACAAATTCATGAGCAGAGGAGGCACCTGCACAAATAGGTACACACACGATTTACTGACGTTTAGGTCAATGAGCTTAGAAATGCTAAAATGTCCTTATGAAATTTGTGTTGTTTGTTTTTCTTGTCGTATTGTTTTTGCACTTTATGTTCTGTGTTGCGCCGTGATCCAGGGGAACGCTGTTTCATTTCAACATGTACTAGTACGTAGCTGAAATGATAATAAAACCTCTTTGACTCTGACTTGGACTTGTTGCTTCTTTTGTTCAGAGCTTTAAGATGAATTTTGATGTGAATTGCCTCTAAATGTACAAACTGAGTTAATTAAGATTGATTAATATAAAGATAATTTCACCAAAAGTAAACTATAAAATTGTGTTTACATGTATTAGTCACTACATGACCTAAATAAATAAAAATCACCTATGATTTAAAAATACAGAAAGCAATTTTAAGACAATATGTAACACAGTAATGTTAGTTGCTCTATATGAGCAACAGAAAATCTGGTTCTATAGCTCACGTAACGTATTTTAGGCTCAGGTGTAGGTTAGACCATGGCTCTCTGAACACCACCTGCTGGTCCACGTTGAAGTAACACTTACATACTCTAATCAATAGTTAAAAGTGAGTAGACCCCCTACAAACCGATTAAATGTGTGTTCTCATTGTGAGACTACGTGTCATTTTGTTGGGTTTATCTGTTGTTCTGTGTGTTTTTTCATTCATTCAACCTTTATTTATAAAGTTTAGTCTCATTGAGTCACGAGGCCTCAGTTTCAACAGTTTGGTATTAGGTTTTAAGTTACCGGACCCTGTCCTGTATTTGCTTCCTGATTTATTTTGACAGAGAAGTTCTGCACTTTGTTCAGTTTACTTCCTGTTTTCCTCTGTCACACCTACATTCATTTAGTCATTACATCTCCAGGATACATATATAACCCTGGATTTCATTTGAAATCATGGCTGGATTCAGTCCTTGCCTGGTTCTTGTTTTTAATTAAATTATTTATTTTGCTTTTTAACTATGCAGCTGTACATTTAGTCATAAATTATTATTTTTTTCTTATTTACCTGCCTTCCTATTGCCTAGTCCTGTTTGGGCCCTTTTCCATCTCAATCTTCAGTCATTCATTATTTCATAACTCTGTGGGTAAAATTTAGCTGAAGAATTGTCGGTGAACAAATCAGAACAGTTCAGTCTCTAAATGTTTCAAGGGATTTTGCAGAAACCTTAAATGACCTAATGTTTGTCACCAGCAGCTGAATGTGCCACTGTGGTGTTTATCTACATTTTGATTGGAGAAGCAGTCGTTCCAGACAGACGTGAACTGACCTCGTCATTGGCAGGGTCCAGGATCAACAAACAGATAAAGTCCTCTCTGGCTTCTCTCAAGTTTAGAACCTTGCGGAAAGCCTTTGACCTGTTCTCGTAGTACCGGCCGATGGTCGGGTTGTACTTTAGAGCCAGAGTAAACATATCCACGGACTCCTGGAAACGCCTGAGACACAAAAACTGACATTTGCTCATTCCTGCTTTCTTTGGGTAAAACTGTAAAAGCAAGGATTGAAAATGTGTCTGTGAGGTCCTGACCTGTTCTGGAAACAGAACGAGCCCAACGTGTTGTGGATGACTGCAAGGCGGAGCCACACGGCAGGATCATCGGGCAGCATCTCCTCAGCCTGCTGGTAGTCGAGGAGAGCGTAGCACCAATCGCCCTGCTTAAAGAAACAATCTGAAAAACACAACAAAAAGCATTATAACGTCTTTAAATCAGTCACTTCATAGATTAGCTTAGAATCACATCATTGGTTTATTTTCATAGTTTCAAAAAACAAAAGTCTTTCTAGCTGTTCCTCATGTGGGCTTAGTGAAACATGGTTTTACTGTTCTGCAGAGAGAAGTGAAGCAGTGTTGCAGGTTAAAAAAGTCGTTCTCAGGTCCGCAGAATAATCATCATCAGGTTTTCTGGTTCCTTATAACGTCTGGTTGACATGTTCAGTGTCATAAGACTTACTGTCATGTGCTCCTTACCTGTATAATCTTCTGACGTTAATTATATATCAAGAAAAAACTGAATGCTCCTATTACTTAACATGCTGAAGGTCACAGATTTCACTTTATTGGTTTGAGAGATATTTGAAATAATTTTAGCAACTGTTTTGTGTCTTTTTGTAAACTAATAGATTAGAACTTGGTCCATGGTGGTCGATAAAAATGATGATCCGCTCACAGAGTGAGGAAACTAGTATTCACACATACACCTGAGAAGAACCGATGAGACGAGAACAGGCTCACCTCCTCGGTTCAGGTACAGACCAGCCAGGCCAGTTTCCTCGTTGATGGCCTTGTTGAGAAGCAGAGTTGCGTCTGTGTAGAGGCCTCTACTGAAGCACTGAACAGCAAAATCATTATAGGTGAGCGCAAGCTGAATCCGCCCCTCCTCTTGAACAGGCTCATCCTGGTCCTCCTTGACTTTAGACTCTGTCTGACCTGTGACCTGCTCGTCCTCACTGAGCTCCACAGCTTTGACCAGATCCTCGATGGCTGATGAGAAGTCCTTCAGACGTCGATGCAAAATCCCTCTAATAGAAAAAAGGAAGAGCTAAAGAGATTACATTTTCTGTAAAAATAGAGGGTTACTGCTGAATAACTGCTGACATTTACTGAACAAGCTCAAACTGAGTAATTAAAGCTAAAGTAAGCAGAACATTAAACTAACTAAATGATAAAAGAAGCAAAAATACTAAATAAAATCTAAAAGAAGCAGAATGATTAAAAGTAAAATAACAAAATCGTAGATAAAAGCTAAAATCAGCAAAATGGTACTTTGTGGCTAAAAGACAAAATTTTACAAAACACAATTGTTAACAACTAAAATTAACAAAAGGCTAGCTAAATGTTAAATGTACTAATAGGCTATAGCTAAAAGTTAAAAGTTGGAAAAACAGCAACTGAAAGCTAAAAGTAGCAAAAGGCTAGCTAAAAACAAGCAGAATGTTTGCAAAAGCTAAAAATTTGCAAAAGACTACCTAAATATAGAAGTATCCGAACACTAGCTAAAAACTAGAAGTAGCTAAAATATACAAAGGAAATATATTCTTAAGCAGATTAAAAAAAAAACTTTGAAGGAAATGAAGAAACTTCAATGTATATTTATAAGGAAATGTTTGTAAATAAATAAAGTATTTTAAAATATACAAGTTACAAAACAAAAGGTCACAGCACCCATCTCTTGAATGAGCTGAAACAGCACAAGAAGAAGTAAACAGATGGCAAAAAAAAATTAAAACAAATAAAACAACTAAATAGGGAAACAAGAATGTAAAATGATGAATCAGCATTCATAAAATAAAACATTTCACAATTAGATTGAGCTGGACCAAAAGTCTACAAGCCTAAACTCACCTGAACAGGTAGAGGCGCCCGTCCTGCTGGCTGCTCTGCAGAGCCACGTTGATCAAGCAGAGGGCCTCCTGCAGCCGACCAGCCAGAGTCCTGAGAAGCGCCTGCTGTCGGGCCTCTTCGCTCGCCTCCTGCAGCTGCAGCAGCAGGGCTTCTGCATCCTGACACGCTGGCTTCAGCGTTAATGCGGACTTCACATCTTGAAAACAAAGAAATGCCTGGACAGAAGAGAACATTTTGATTTGAAAAACAGTTAAAATGAAACAGAATAAATAAAGAAATCTATAAAGACCACCACACACTATGAAATCTGTCAGTTTGGAACTTTGCTGTTTGCAAATTGTTAAGTTTCATTTGGGCCACCTTTAAACAATGCAGCTTTAGTTCCTGCAACAGAAGGAGAAGGGCTGATGGAGTGTGTGACCCACAGCCTGCACAGAAACCACCAACAAAAACTTGGTGAGGAATGGAGCAAGAGCAAATCAAGTCACCATTTTTTAGCAGATCTGGAATACTTGATTTAAGCATTGAACTAAGGGCAGCACGGTGGATCAGTTGGTATAGTGGCCACCTAGGTCGTCAGATTGAATCCCGGGCGAGAGCCTTTCTGGTGGAGTTTGCATGTTCTCTCCGTGCATGCATGGGCTTTCTTCCGGTTTCTTCCCACAAGCCAAAAACATGCATGTTAGGCTGATTGGTGACTCTAAATTGTCCCTGGGTGTGAGAGAGAGTGAATGTTTGTTTGTCTCGTTTGTCTCTATGTGTCCCTGTGATGGACAGGAGACTTGTCCAGGGTGTCCCCCACCTCTCGCACAGTGATTGCTGGATATGAACACCAGTGACCCCCGTGACCCGAAAAGGAAGAAGCAGGTAAAGATAATGGATGGATGGATTTTAGTACTGAACTAATAGGAAGATGGCCATCAGACATGTGCAGTCTTATTTGTTTTTCACCGTTTTAGCTGATGCTCAAGACGTATAATACACCACACAGTTTGCTATACCAGCCACTGGCATCAATAGTTTAACAAGTGACCCCATAAACCTTCATCTGAGTGTTTGTTTGTTTTTTTAGTGTAAGAGGTTTCTGCACCTGGTTGATTCGTTTGTGAACCCGAGCTCTGAAGATGTAAAGATCAGCCGAGGGACTCTCAGCTATTAATTCACTCAACTCCTTGAGACAGTCGGCGTGGTGACCTGCAGCTGTCAGACAAGACAAACTGAGGAAAAAATAAACAAATACATTTGTGAACAACATGTTTGAAATGAAAACACAAGTAAAGAGCACATTAGATGAAACGTGAGGCGTAAATGTCCCATTAAAACTGGGTGCGTTTGCTTTTTTGTGTTTTTCTCAGAAACTCTGAAATATAAAATTAAAAGACAAAATATAATCGTGTTTTCTGATTTGTTCTAATGTTTATTACAGTTTTTCTATAAAATGTGTTTCCTAAAGCATTGGGGTGTTATTTAAATTGCATTTCAATGTGATTCCTTTGGTTACACTGTCAATTCTGTTTCTTTAGTTTTGCAGCTCGGGCTCTCAGCATGTTTAGACACTCTGCACATAAACAACAAGTTCAGCCTGACGTAAAGCCGCTGTAATGTGTGCATCTATGATGTAAACCAATACATCCAGGATGAATTTAGAGGTTCTGACCTTTTGACTTTGTAAATCTTGCATTCTGGCTTGACTTCAGCAGCTTTCTTGAAAGCCTTCAGAGCCTCAAGGAAAAGACCTCGGTCAAACAAACACTGACCCTGAGGACATCAGGATCAGAAAAATCACCATAAACCTTCTACAACAAGTATGATGGTGCAGGTGAAGCTCTGTCCCCTGACTCTGATCTAATTCTGGGTTTAACTTAACAAAAATACTCCAGCAGATGGCTTTAAGTACTTGATAGGATGTGCAAGTCAAAAATGTACAACAAAACCATTAAGTGTTTCATGAACAAGAGGACTTTTTAAAATATTCTATTTATGAGCATTGTCCTATAAATATCTTCATCTAGTCAGGTCATGGAGACAACAGGTTGAGGAGAGAAATTCAGGCCTCCCTCTCCTCACAGACACACTCATTTCCTCCTGGGGGACTCCCAAGGTGTTCACAGGCCAGAGAGGATATTTAATCCCCCTAAAAAGTTCTAAGTTTGCCCGGGGTCTCTTCCCAGTGGACCATGCCTGGAAAATCTCCAAAGGGAGGCAGACTCCTTTCGATGCAGACGAGCAGTGGCTCTGCTCAGCAGAAAATAAGAATAATGTAGAAACTTCACCTGGAAGAAGTAGATGAAGGCCAAGCGGGCATCATATGCTCCAGGCTCCAGGAAACCAGCTCGTTTATAACATGCCGCTGCTGACTGGAAGTCACACAGTTGCAGGTAGGCCTCCCCCAGACTCGCATGCAGCTCAGTCTAAAACACCCAGCAGCAAAGGTTATAATGTTAAAAACGTAATCAATAACAAGTGAAATGTACCAAGTGAACACAAATCTAACCAATTAACATTAAAAATTCAGAAAATCAAATCAAACATGAGCTGTAACTACTGCACATCCTCAACAATACAAACACAAATAAAACTGTTTGAAAGTCTTTCTTTTTTTTTGGTCTAATTACCTGCTCGGGTTGCAAAATGATAGCTTTGGAAAAACAGATGACAGCCCTCTCATACTGGCACTTTCCCATGGCCTCGTTTCCATTTGTGTAACTGTTAAAACAAACTTCATCAGAATTGAAAACAACTGGATTGTTAGGGTTACACGCTACAGTTTTCGAGTGCTAGTTTTTTCTGTATATTCAAGATATATTTGCCTCCCTTCTGAGCATTACAGCTAAGTACAATTTCAGTCCACTTGACATGTTAAGTGTACATTTATCAAGTGTAGACAATGAAGATACAGTAAGCACTTCTCCTGAATATGTTTGTATTTGGTGATCCTCACTGCTCTGCAGCTTTGCTCTGAATAATGAGGCTCCCCTGCAGGTCCGGTGGTTGAGGGTGGTTTTCTCCAGTTGTCTGAAGAGGTTTACTGAAACCTATGAAGGTGCTTTTTCTGTCGGATTCATCCTCCTTCTCTTCTGACACAGAAAATGGAAACAAACTCTGCTAAAAGACAACAGAAAACGTAAACAAATTAGTATTGAATTGCACTAAAGGCTGCAGTAAAAAGTGGGTATTGATGTGCAACTGCTGCTTGTTAAAGTTGTTTTTTTATTTCTATGTTTTTTCCCAGTATTCAGATAATAAGAATATAAAAATAATGCCTTTATCATGGCATTAATTTAAACAATGTAAGTTCATTTATTTCTGTACAATTATTTTGATTATTTATGAAAATGTAAATAAACATCAACTTAATTACGCAAAATAAAAGCAGGCAAAAATGCTAATTATATATTTCATGACACAATTATACACGGTTACACATCTTGTTTTGGTTAAGTAAGGATTTATACTTGAAAAGTTTTTGACATCCAGAGTATGACAGATTTTTGTGATTAATTTGTACAAACATAAAAAGTTCTTATTTTAAATGGAATGTCCTAGAAACAAAGTTCATCTTTGTTACAAAAGCTTGTTTTGAGTGGTTGGCTAACAAGCCGTTACGCCAACAACAACAAAAAACTTTATTTAACTTTCATTTTTTAACTTACTGTTCGGTTATTTGTCTCCTCCGAAGTGGTCATTATTTTTTTAAATCATAAAGTAGCACCTAAAATGTGTTCTACGGTAATGTACTTTTCATAAATTTGTCTTGTTTAACAGCCCAACGTTAAATCTGGGCGTTGCTATGGAAACCAACAGACAACCCACAACGACGCTTTTACAAGATGATGCCCACTTTACCCGTTTCCGGTTTCGTTTTGATTCAATGAAAGTACAGTAGTCAACGAACCAAACTGTTTTAGCCTAATGGATGTCAATAGCTTGGTATAAGCAACTTAATCATTAAAATTTTATAAAACGAGTTATATTTCTGCTGACATGCTTATTTCGTTTCACGCTATGTCTAATAAAGCAACCTATACACTGTTTCTAACATTGATGCTAACAGTAAAATTATTTTTTTAAGTATTTATCAAATTCAAATGCACAATAGTTGAAAATTTTGAGTTGTAGTGTAGTAATTCCCGTATAATGGTGTGTTCAAAAATGGTGAACGCCTTAAAAAAGCGGATAAATTACTTTTTTTTTTTTTTTTTTTGTAGCCAACGTGTGTATGGCGCTTGAGAAATTTTACACATAATGACGCGCATGCGCACTGGCGGCATTTTGCAATGCATTGTGGTCTATGTCTACTTCCATTTCATTGTTAGTTTCATAATTTATACCAGTTTTTAGTTTCATTTCGTGTTCACATTTATCTGTTTCAGCTGTGCTCTGCCATACCGACATTGCATTCTTAGGACATTTCACAACGTTCAATACCAATAAAACTAATTTGTTGTTATATTTGGAAGGAAAAGTCAATAAAACGGTGAGTGCAAAGGATCAAAAGCTTGAGATATGGAGTTGAAGGCCAAACTTGAATAACCGGATCATAAACATATTTGAGCACGCGACGGCCCGATTTTACGCATGCGCATTACTGCCAACATACTTTTATTTTGAAAATCACAGAAGCAGCAACACCGGACGGTCAGCTGACTGAAATGTTGATAAAGCAAGTCGGCCGCCGGTGAAAGGAGCATTTTGTCCTGATCCTTTAGGCGGTGGCATGGTGTAATCGTGTTCTGGTTACTTCAACGTAAGTGCGGTTCTATTCTTTTTTTTATTGCTCTTTTAGTTTGTACAAACAGCCATCGGTGTTGTTTTCCTGCGTGGCTGTCATGTCAAAGGAGGACCAGAGGAGCTGAACACCCCCGGGGACGGATCGCTGCCGTCGGTATGGACATCCAGGATGAAAGACGGAGGCTGCTGGAGGTGGAGAGTGGAGATCAGAACCCGACTGGACTCATGTCCGAGCAGGATGCTTATCTCAGGTCAGCTGGTTCCGTCCTTCAAAATGATCACAATAACCAGACATTCTGAACAGGACACGTGTTTTGTTGAGCACTTATTGCAAAGTTTGTGAAAATATCCTTATTGCTCCCAAGTGTCTTCAGGTTGCTTGTTTTGCCTCAGGAAATAAAAATAAAAAAAGTCAGTTTACACGTGATGTTTTCCAAATCCAGTCCTTAAAGTATGCTGTTCCTGCTTCAACAAACTTGTTTCAAAGGAATTATCTACGTCATCAGTTTGTCTTTAAGTGCCTTTTGAATAAATTAATAAAGGTACTCAGTAATCAAACCGAAAAATCCTGAACTGTATCAAATAGCTACGTAATTCTGAAATGTGGGAATGCAATCAATGAAAACAAAGCACTTTTATCTACAGTTCTGTTCTCGACAAATCTAAGCGTAAATATGCACGAACTTCTCAATCACAAGCAAATTTTGCTTTAACTTTATTTAATGACACATTAACTATTTTACATAAAAAATACCCTGCTGATTTTGTTTCTTACTTTATGATTTAATTACCACTTTTCATGACATTGCAATGAATATTGACTTAACACAAAAAAAACAGTTTATTCTTATAAACTCCTTTTTTTTTTTTAGAGCAGACAGGGGAGTGGGCCTGTTGCTCTAAAACCCAAAAATGTGCAATGTGCATTTAGAAGTTCTTAATTTTTCATGCAAGTTTGCTCGCTGTGGCAAATAAAGTTGACTTTAAAAGATTTAACTGCAAAGACAAAAGTTACTTTTCGCTTCAGCTGCACAACTTTCCCAAAAGTTGTTTTTAATGTACGGACGTTCTTTTGCACTGCACCCATCATAAACTAGACAAACTGCATTTTATGTGAAAATGCAGTGGGAATTAAATTTATGAGGAGCAGAGCACTGGCGAAAAGTTTCATTAAACTATAAGAAACTAAAAGTAGAAAACGACGGGCTAAAAACTCTAATTAGCAGAAAGGTAGCTAAAAGCTAGAAGTTACCAAAAGAGCTAAAAGTAGCAAAGGAAGACAAATATAGAGCAAGGTGGCTGGAGCATTTTAAAAAGATTATTTTTCATTTTTTATGAAATTGAATTGATCTCAATATATTTCTAGGAGGAAAATATTTATAAATAAAGTTAAATACTTTGAAAAGTAAAAAAAAAAAAAACGCACAAACCTAAAGTCATAGCACCATCTCCTGAACGAGCTGAACCTTTTGATGCATGAACGGCTAAAATATCACAAAGTATGCAGAAGTAGTGAGATTTTTAAAAAAGTAGAAGGAAAACAGTGCAGTATGTTCAAATAAATATGGACTAAATTGTTTTGTCAAACTAAACATGAATAAAATGTTGTTGTTTTTTATTGTATTTTACGTGTAAAAGCTGCACAAAAACAACCGCAGAGAGCTTAACTCTCATCTTTTGTCTGTCTGCAGTAAAGTGAAGAATGGGAAGTTGTACCTGGCGACGTTGTGCTCCGTTCTGGGTCCCATGAGCTTCGGGTTTGTTCTGGGATACAGCTCCCCCGCCATCCCCGAACTCACGAAGATCTCCAACCCTCATCTGAGGCTGAACGATGACCAGGCCTCCTGGTTTGGGGTACGGTATCCGTCATGCTGACGTAACGTCACATGTCTGGAAGGAGAGCTGAGATCACGCTGCATCAGCAGCTTCATGTCACCACATGCTGTTCAAAAACACTTATTACAGCAGAAAGAAAGAAAATAAGATTTAGTGTGTACACCAGTCACTTATGTCAGAGCTATACATATTTTATAATTAAGACCAAAATTAAATCATCATTTTTTTTTCCCAATTATGACCTTTTGAGGTTCTGAGCCGTCTACTTCTTTAGTCCATAGTGACAGTGGGAGCAGCAGTGGGGGGGCTGCTGGGAGGCTGGATGGTGGAAAAGATCGGCAGGAAGCTCAGTCTGATGCTTTGTGCGCTGCCCTTCGTCTTTGGCTTCACCATCATCATCGCTGCTCAGAACATATGGATGTTTTACGTGGGCAGAGTGCTGACCGGCCTCGCCAGCGGAGTCACGTCACTGGTGGTCCCGGTAAGATACACTTGAAAATTTTTAAATAATTTTAACTACAGTAAAATAGCTTAGGATCATATTAACGTCATCCCCTGTGAAAATTAACCGAACTTCTTCAGTCTCATTATTTGTTCAATAAAACTAACTCTGCACTTTAATTAATGGATTATCTTTAGTGAGATTGCCTCTATAAAAGCAGGTGTTTAGGCATTTTGCTGCTCTGAAAGGTGTGTTAACACAATGCCAAGGTGGAACAACATCAGCAATGATTTTAGAAAAACTGCTCTTGATTTCCATCACTCTCAAAAGATCATAAAGCCATTTCTAGACTTTGGAGTCCATCGTTCTGCAGAGAAACTGATTATTCACGAGCGGAAAACATTCCGGACAACGGCCAGCCTCCCCAGGAGACATCCCATCATGCTCACCCCGAGGTCAGACCGCGCAATGCTTAGAGACATGGATTAAAACTTCAGCTGGCTGGATAAAAGTTCAAGTTTATGTCATTAAAATGAGAAAAAGACTGAACGCATAAGACTTGTTTGAAAGGGTTGCAGGAGAAAGTCTTTTTTTTTTTTTTTATAAAACAAACATGGCCGCACAACAGGTTTGTAAAGTTTTAAACTACAAGACGTCTTGACCAATGTACTTTGGAAAGATGAACCCCACCTAGAGATGTTTACCCATCATGCACAGCTCCATGATGAAAGAAAACTGAACAGCAGATCAGCGTAAAACAATAATTCCGATTGTCAAGCATGGTGGTGGAGGGGTGATGATCTGGGCTTCCTTTGCAGCCACTGCACCTGGACATCTTGCAGTAACTGAGTCGACCACGAACTAATCTGTAAATTAAAGGAGTCTAAACCTTTTGAAGAAACGTGGGACAAAAATCCTCCACAACCTGGAGCAATAAGATGATTACTAACAGCTAAAGTGCTTCTACAAACTACTAATTTTGATCTCGTCTCATTTTCACCCACTGCTTTGACTTTTCTTTTTGAATGTGTGCTGAGTAAATAAGCAGAATTTAATGGACTGTGTGTCCTCTCCTCCCTCAGCTTTACATTTCTGAGACGGCACACGAGAAGGTCCGCGGGATGCTAGGCTCCTGCGTTCAGCTCATGGTGGTGACCGGCATCATGGGAGTTTACCTTGCAGGTTTGTAATAACTCCTTCACAACGATCCGAGGGCTCAGACTCGTGAAACGGTTTGCGCAGCTGATCTGTGAATCATTAAGAGTCTTACACGAGGAAACTAACAAATTTCAATCCGTGGCCGTGCCCTCTGATCAATAAAAGCTCTTCTGCCTTTATCGCTCAAACGCTCTGAGGCAGCACAGTGCAGCTCTGAGTGTTTTATCAGAGGTTGTTCGACTCCTTTGTGACTCCTAATCAAATGTTACGGGGAAGAGGTGAGCGGCTGGCTGTCAGGTGACCCGATTGTCTCCAGATTTGATGACATTCCTCTGCTGCCTCTTCAACAGCAGCCTCCACTGTTCGCCCTGTACAAATAACGTCTCGCTAATCTCGTTAACTGCATGCCGCTCACGTTTTCCCAATAAAAGCTGGAGGGTCTTGTGAGGCGGCCTATCACGTTCTGGCTCCTCTAGTGCTCATGTCGGTGCACATCAGCTGGACGCATAAACGAAAGATAATCTGAATGCTGTAGATTATCTGAAGCCACTCTTGCACACTGTTGGGGTTTTGTGTGAATAAAGAGAGCGCTGTAGTCTGTTCAGAACTGCCTCTAGTTTTTGACCTGAGCGAGGGCACAGATAGTCGGGGTAGAGATAAATGCAGTGTTGACGCAGAGTGACAACATTTCCCTCAGACCACCGTTTTATCATCATCCATGGTGTAATCTGAACACAATCTGTCCAGAAATAAACTGTAAGACTTGTGTTTTTAGTTTGTTTCCTTCTTGCTCAGCTCTGCAGAATTTCTGGTTAACGACGTTAAACCACAGTTCTTGAGAATATTTCCAAAAAGCTGCATTTTGCGTTTATTTTTGGTTTGGCGTTTCTTTCGACTAACCGTTTATCATAATTCTTCTTATTTTTTTTAAATGGCAGTTTTCTTTATCTGGATTTATTAACTCGAGTGAATTACCAGGACGTAGTGTGGTGAGTTTATTTTTAGTTCGTTTGCGCCGTTTGTTTGTTTTTTTGATTCACCGTGGTCAATGTGAGCTCCAGTGTGTTGTGTTGAGGAAGAAATGGTCTTAGTTGAGTTATATCACATTATATTCACCTCATTAAACACGGCGATGATGCTCTATTATTATGAAGCAGCGTAGGAAACGGATGACGACTGTTTCACGGCGGTAGATTTATACAGGTTAAAATCTTCAGTCGGTGGAGCTGCAGTAGCTCGGTGGGCAATACTGGGCGGCTGTGGTCGACTGGTAATAGCAGTCATCCTCAAATGCAAGAGTTGGGGGATAGATTCCACCAGCAGTCACATGCCAAAGTGTCCCTGTGCAAGACACTGAACCCCTCATTACCTCTGTGTGTCCCATCAGTGTAAGAATGTGATAAAGCTCTGATTAGTTTTTGTAGAGATCTAGTATAGAGCTGTATGAATAGGTAAATGAGGGCACAGGTTGTTGTAAAGAGCTTTGAGTGTCTTGATAAGATAGAAAGGAGATATAAGTACAAACCATTTACTGTGGTCTCATTGTCCTGAGGCTGCAGGTTTGAGCCCAGGTTGAGTCCTGAAGGGCATCCGGCGTAAAACAACTGACGAATCTTTCATGTGAGTTTACTGTCCGAGTCGACCCCTGCAGAAGGAAGCAGCCGAAAGAAAATCATCTCTTATATCTCGTCTCAGTAAATTAAGCTACTATAAAGTGAAAGGGGCGAACGAAGCCGAAGAGTTTCTTCAGATCTGTTCTTCAGACTTCACCAAGGCTGCGCATCGTTTCCGCTCACGTTCGCAGATTTTATGAACGTGGGTTTTGTGGAGGTGTAGATGTTTGTTTCTGTTGACTTTCTAGAAGTTTGCTGCAGAGTGATGCGACGGGCGTGAGGTCGTGGTCCGTTTCTTCTGCTGCGATGCTCGATGGGAAGACAAAACCAGCTTTGATAAGACTCGCAGGCTGGTTGAGTCAGCGGCGCAGCAGGAGAATCGGCTCCGCAAACAGAACCGGTGGCACGACAAAGAGCGAAGAAAACAAGGAAGTGTTTGTGTGGAGGAACGTTGTACAAACCGATAACAGCTCAGAAACAAATGTAGGAAGTACCACTCAACCAAAAACAAGAACAGGAGCTGAAAAAATTAATAAACCCAGGAAATATAAATAAATCAAGGCGGTAATTTCCCTCTGGTCTAATTATAGAAAGAGCACGAAGAAGGCATGTGATGGGACCAACCATTATGGAGCATAAATGACTGACTTAATCAGTTTTATGTGTTAGAAATTACACTTATTCAGCTGGTCAGTCGTCAGCTTTAAGATCAACATCTATGTGTTTTATTTAAATTCAAAATTCTAATTCAAAAATACTTTATTAATCCCAGAGGGAAATTAAATGTTGTGGTAACTCATCATCCTGGTTTCATTAAAGAGTTGTTCTAGATGCTGATGTCTGTGGGCAGGAAGGATCTCTTGTAGCGGATCTGAAGAAGCCTCTGACTGAAGACACTCTGTTGTTGTATGAGTCTGATGAAGAGGATGCTGAGGGTTGTCTATAATGTTCTTTAGCTGTTTTGCAAACATAAATGGTAAAAAGTTAACAGGATGCACTTTACTTTTCGTTTCCTTTTTTTTTATAACTCTGTAAGTGTGTAGTTTTTACTGCAAGGGTAAAGCAAGATGGCTGACGGTTATACTTCAGTATTTGGTGAATTTCAGCTTAAACAAGATTCAAATACCGTATTTTCCTGTGTATAAGTCACAAATTTTTTTTTGCATAAATCTGACAGTCCTGTGACTTATACGTTTAACCACTTATCTACTTTTTTCCATGTTCATAACACAATTTTTGACTAACGCATCAAATGTTTGTTCATACTGACATGAATCGGAGGAAACATTATCATTTGCAGCCGCTAGAGGCGCGAGAGGGCCCTCTAGGCTTTACTACCAGTAGGCATATATGTTGTTCCTGTACCGCTACACCCCCCCACCACCACCAACACCACCACCACCACCACCATCCCTCCCAGCCAAACATTGACAATTAAAGTGCATTTATTAAGAAAAAAGTTAAACTGAGACGCACCTTTCCTATAATGGCAAGCAAACAATTGCTTTTAATTGTTAATCTTGTTAAATTTCAAAGAACTGCAACAGAGAGTCCTCCCGTGAGCGCTCCCGCAGCCGCCAATCAATTTTTGGCACAACACCGGCCCACGTTTCCCGGGGGTCAGCAGTGATGCATAATAAACGCAACTTATACTCCGGAGCGACTTATGCTTGAAAATACTGTAAATTGATATGCATTTCTTTTAAAAAAATTGACTGTTTTCTATTTTCAGATTTTCCAAAACCGATGATTAAAGCTCTTTCATGCAGTGCACCTGCTGCCTTGATGCCCTCAGAAACAAACATCTGGACACTTAAGGTGCTCTGGTGGTTGTTTTTTATGTTTCCCTGAAGGTGTCTTGTGTCTCGGTGCGTCCTGCAGGTCTCTTCATGGACTGGCGCTGGCTGGCGATCTGCTGCTCCATCCCTCCGACGCTGCTCATGGTCTCCATGTGCTTCATGCCCGAAACGCCCCGGTACCTGTTGTCAAAGGGGAAAAGGCGGGAGGCCGAGAACGTGCTGCAATACCTGCGGGGGCCGGACGCTCCCGTGGAGTGGGAGTGCGCTCGCATCGAGGAAGCCTTTGACGAGCAGGTGAGCGAATCGGTGATCGTCAGATATCTGAGCATAGTTCTGAGGAGAACGTTCCTCCAGCTCAGTCAGAAGGTGTTTCACTCCCTGCACGTTTAAAAGTCTGCTCTGCTTCCTCTCAGGGCTCGAGCTTCCACCTGTCAGACCTGAAGGACCCCGGCATCTACAAGCCTCTCGTGATCGGCGTCATGCTGATGGTCTTTCAGCAGATGACCGGGATCAACGCCATCATGTTCTACGCTGAAAACATCTTCCGACAGGCGCACTTTGAGGTAACGCAAACGACAAGCTTTTCACTTCCTGTTTCAAATACAAGTGTGTGCACAGTTCACGATGGCTACCATGGCTGATAAATTTAAGCAAACACATAATTGGCAATAACATTTACTTTTACAGAAACTGAGCTAATATTTGGTGTTCTAGTAACCGAGTCATCCCTAATACATACTCCAGTTTCTAATATGAGATTGTCTGAAACCTTTAATTCACATTTTGGCATGAATGGCAGCGATTGATGTGTATTTCTTTAAAAAATGCTATTTTCAGTTCATCTGTTTTGGGGCTAAACATCTGAATCCCATCCTCTATGTAAATGATAAATAAAGTACATAAAGCAACTTGAAGTATAAATCAGTGTACCATTTAACCCATGATGCACAGCGTATCGTGTATATTGTTTGTTGTTGTAACAACAGAAGAATGTTGTTTTTCCAGAACAGTGGCCTGGCTTCAGTGATCGTCGCTCTCATCCAGGTGGTTTTCACCGCCATCGCCGCTCTGATCATGGACAAGGCCGGCAGGAAAATCCTTCTCGTCATCTCAGGTACCCTCGTTCCTTAAACGCACCGCTCTGCAGAACCAGATCAGAAGAAAAGAAACGTGAACAAACATTTACTCTCGCTTTCATTTTAGTGCCGTCTGAACCCAAGAACTTTGTTTTTGTCTCATCAGTTTCATTTTATTAGTTATTTTGTACCTGTTGTTCTGTTTGGGGTCAAAAACAGCTGGGATGGTGAAGTTTTTACTCATTCTTATAAAATGTCCATCGTTTAACGGTATCATGGTAAAGTCTCCAACTCTGATGGACGTATAATGTGCGTTACTCTTTTTAATCCTTTTTACATCACTTTAGAACAGGGGCACCCAGTGCATCAATCGCAATCTACCGGTCGATCACAAAGGCATTATTGATAGATCACGGCATTAAAAAATAGATGTCAGCCTATCATCCATCATCATTATGAAATTTGTTATTTGATTGACATACAGGGCAGCTAGTCATGCCCTCATTCTCTCAAACCAGGTCTCAGAGTGGAGATCCCCCCCCCCCCCGAAGATGTGAAATTCTCTGTGTGAAGTTGCACATGTGCACGCAGGCAACTCCAAAATTTTCTGCAACAATATCAACATTTATAATACCAACAGTTATAATAAATATAACAACAGTTATAATAGATATAACAGTTATAATCAATATAACAACAGTTTTAATAAATATAACAACAGTTTTAATAAATATAACAACAGTTTAAATAAATATAACAACAGTTTAAATAAATATAACAGTTTAAATAAATATAACAACAGTTATAATAAATAACAACAGTTTTAATAAATATAACAGTTTTAATAGATATAACAACAGTTTTAATAGATATAACAGTTTTAATAAATACAACAGTTTTAATAAATACAACAGTTTTAATAGATATAACAACAGTTTTAATAGATATAACAAC
>NC_056505.1:6405477-6405859 GCF_014905685.2 Nematolebias whitei
TAACAACAGTTTTAATAAATATAACAACAGTTTTAATAAATATAACAGTTTTAATAGATATAACAGTTTTAATAGATATAACAACAGTTTTAATAGATATAACAGTTTTAATAGATATAACAACAGTTTTAATAGATATAACAGTTTTAATAAATATAACAACAGTTTTAATAAATATAACAACAGTTTTAATAGATATAACAGTTTTAATAGATATAACAGTTTTAATAAATACAACAGTTTTAATAAATACAACAACAGTTTTAATAAATACAACAACAGTTTTAATAGATATAACAACAGTTTTAATAGATATAACAACAGTTTTAATAAATACAACAGTTTTAATAGATATAACAACAGTTTTAATAGATATAACAAC
>NC_056505.1:6405869-6431550 GCF_014905685.2 Nematolebias whitei
TAATAGATATAACAACAGTTTTAATAGATATAACAACAGTTTTAATAAATATAACAGTTTTAATAGATATAACAACAGTTTTAATAGATATAACAACAGTTTTAATAGATATAACAACAGTTTTAATAGATATAACAACAGTTTTAATAAATATAACAGTTTTAATAGATATAACAGTTTTAATAGATATAACAGTTTTTTTAATAAATACAACAACAGTTTTAATAAATATAACAGTTTTAATAAATATAACAGTTTTAATAGATATAACAGTTTTAATAGATATAACAGTTTTTTAATAGATACAACAACAGTTTTAATAAATATAGCAACAGTTTTAATTAATATAAAAGTTATAATAAACGTCAGAGAGCAGAGTGTTTTGTGCCGCTCGCCCTTCTTCAGCATGTAGGAGCAAAACTAATAAAATCCAGGCTCCAAAGAGACGTTAGTGTATTTACCAGTTTGGACTAACTGTCATGCAGATGCTGCATGCACAATGAATACAGCTGAGCCCTGCATCAGGGTTGCCAGATAAATTTGGAAATGTTTTATTTACCTCCTCCTTTTCTGTGCACATGTTCAACAAACACACACACCTCATCTTAGAATATCTTTACTCAGCACATATGACAGTTTAGGTCAAAATACTATAATTTTAAAGCCACAGTACTATAGCTCATCATTTCTTATCTGGCAACCTGACTGACATGGAAACTACAGCGTTTCTCGTGTAAACCTTCTCACTTTTTGTTTTGTTACCCCAATAAACATTGAAAAAACACAAATGTTTCCAGAGGTTGTTCTGTGGAGACGGTGCCTTTCTAGTAGGTAGATCACTTTGACTTGGTCATTTTAAAAGGAGCTTCCATGCTGAAAAGTGTGGGCACCCTTGCTTTAGAGGTTCTAACATTGAGGATGAAAAGTGAAGAGTTTCAGATTTGATTTATTGTCCATGTGCGACAGTGCACGGTTGATGTTTTCACACATTCAGTTTCTGAATTCCCCACACATCCTTCGTTGGGGACAGGTGAGGACAGCAGGACGGGCCAGTCCCCGTCCCCTCTTCGTCCTCAGTCTTTGTCACGTGGGCAGAGCGAGGTTTTTACATCGCCTCGTTAAAAACACAAAGATGTCATTGGAAGTGGTGTGGCCTTGAAGGCAGCAGATGTTGCTATAAAGTCTCTGCTGGACTTTTCTGCTTTAATGCTGCCGTCGCAGAACTCTGATCCAAACACAGAACCATAACAAATACCGGGTGTTGGGACTTGCTGCCGACACCAGTTCTGTCTGAGGGGTCAGAGGTCACGGCTATCATTCTCAACTCGTTGAAAATCCTCCAGATTCTTTTAAGTAGCAGAAATCTGCACTCCCCTGCCAATCTGTCTTTGAGAAGCTGTGCTTTTAATCAGTTTAATGATTTTCTTTCACATTTGCTGACAAACTGGAGGTCCTCTGTCCATCTTTGCTCTTCAAGGACTGAGAGTAATCACTGGAAGTACATCTACAACTGATTTACGTCTAGAGTCGACCCCATTCAAGATGCCCACTGGAACTTAATTCACCCTTATCAAAGACAACTGTAGCTGTACTCGGCCACTTTTACAGACTGAGCTCGATTTTGTTGTGGCATTATTCAAACTGGCTGACTCTTGAATTTATTTGTGTTTGTAGATCTCTTTGCGTGCATCCACCCCTAACACCAACACTGGCCTTTTTCTAATTATTAGACCTTTATTTATTCAGGTTAGTTCCCTCGAAGACTCCTTTACAACAGAGACCTGTTGCATACAACATACAGGCAGATGAGAAAAAGGGAACACGAGGCAGGCAGAGCTTCTGGTTGTGTATCCTCCAGGAGCAGTTTGAGATAAGTTGGCCTGTCCAAGGCCAGCGGGGAGGCAAAATTCAGATAAACGACAATTGTTTGGGCCGCCAGACTCTGTTTTCTGTCTGCCTTCACGTTCTGCTGGTACACTCGATGGTGAATCCAAACAGCCAGAATTAGTGGACTTTCCGCCCGGTCCGTGCTCGATTTAGCATTCGCCAAGATTGAATCCTTCATGCCGGCGAGTTCCAGGAGCCACAAGTGGCCTACGATTCTCAGAAATTGCGTCCAGCTTGCGGTTGGGCTCGTTAAGTAAATGAATTTGAGAGGTCGAAGCACAAATTAATTCTTCACATAAGGCTGGCTGCCGACGTCTTCCTAATTTGTCAATATCCAATGTATCCAGTTCCAAAAAAAGCAGAAACCCTGTTATCATAAATCCAATAATGTTCACATCTACATCCTCCATGGACGGAACAGATGGGCACACCATCTTCCACTCACTCCAGGCATCAATGACATACCCAGCTGCGTGGGTCCATTCAGGGCATGAGGGCTCTCCAGCACCCCGTCGTCTGATGGAAAAAAATAAATTATCAGTTGCGTTGAGGGACCAGCTGACCAAATCCATAATAATTTTCAATTCAGAAGATTTGTAAAGAGAGGCTCTGAGGTTGACGGGACAAGACGGCAGCACAAGTAGGAGGGAGGGGGGGGTAAGAGCGGCCGTCTTCGTCGAAGGCGAAAGAGAGAATGTCATAACGCCTCTCTCTTATTTCTTATTTTATTTGTCCCAAGGTGTTGCCATGATGATTAGCACCACAACGTTTGGGGTATACTTCTACTTGATACCCAAGCCTCCCAGCACCCCGTCACCACTGGACCTCCTGACTGCAGCCGGTGTAGAACCACACTCAGACCTGACCTGGCTGGCCCTGGCCAGCATGGCCATTTTCATCTCAGGTGAGTCACATGAACCTTCAGCTCCTCTCCGACATGTTTGATTATTATCAATTTTTCTATCGATACCTTGGTGTCTGGAAGGTTCAACAAATGGTGTTTTTTAGGAACTGGCCCATGTTCCCTGTAGACGGAATGGTTTTACTGGCTGTTTGTCGTGTTCAGGTTTTGCCATTGGTTGGGGTCCGATCCCGTGGCTCATCATGTCGGAGGTTATCCCCATCCGAGTGAGGGGGTTCGCCGGCGCAGCTGTGGTCATCAGCAACTGGGGCATGGCGTTCATCATCACCAAAACTTTCCAGAACATGATGGTGAGCGCTCGTTGGAAAACCACATAAAGATTCAGACTTTTTTTTTTTTTTAATCAATATTTTCTTAATTTTTTAAGCTTTTCTCATCTCTGTTTTGTTTTGCTAATAAATGCGCTCAAAAAGAAAAATTCTGCTTCCCAGCACCAAAGATTTGGTTCTTTTGGTGACCTGTCGAACACGGAACAAGACGATGGCTACATTAGAATGTGCTCAAAAATCTGATTTATGATTAATGACGTTATGTTGCTTGATTGGCTTGTTTCAGTTCTATTCATTTAGTTTTAATTCTTGCTTCATAATCAGTCGTGGATTATAACATTCTGCTGGCGTGCCACTTTTTTGTGTTTAGACTAAATAAATCACCACACAGTAAATTTATAATGAACTGGAGAAAATACATTTGCTGTGAGAATGCTTGGTGCTGAACGACTGCTGAAATTTGCTGAAGAGGCTAAAACTAAATTATTTAAGCTAAAATGTGCAAAACACTAGCTAAATTCCAAAGTAACAAAGTTGAAAAATGGCAACTAAACATTAGAAGTAGCAAAAGGTTTTCTAAAAGCTAACTGTAGCAAAAGGCTAGCTAAAAGCAACAAATTATCTAAAGTTAAAAGTAGCAGAACAGTAGCTATAAGCTAAAAGTAACATAAGAAGTCATAATACGCTAAAGAATCCAAAACCGAGTTAAGCTAAAAAAAGGAAAACATCAAATTAGCTACCAGTAAATACTAAAAAGAGCACAATACTAACTACAAGCTAAAAGGAAGAAAGACTTCTTAAACAAAAGTAGCAAAAGACCAACTAGAAGCTTAAAGTAGCAAAATGCTAGTGAAGAGCTAAAATAGCAAAAGGCAAGCTCATGGCAATAAAAGGCTAGTTAAAGCTCAAACTAGCAAAATGGTAGTTTATAACTAGCTTTTAGCTAGTCTTTAGCTACTTTTAAACTAACAAAAGGCTAGCTAATAGAACAAATGGATCAAAACAATAGTTAAAAACTGAAAGTGGCTAAGTTTGACAAAAATGGAGCATATATGTTGAAACAACGTTCAAAGAAAACGATGTTTATGAAGGAATTGAAAAGATCTAAATCAATTTTTGGGTAATTATTTTTTGTAACTAAAGTTAAATATTTTGAAAAATATAAATTACAATGATCATAATACCATCTTCTGAATGATCTGAACTTTTTGATATGTGAAAGGCCAAAATAGCACAAAGCATATAGAAGTAGTTAAGGGAAGTGGTGGCGCAGAGGTTAGAGAAGGCGAGTCTGTGATTAGAAGGTCGCCAGTTCGAGTCCCTGGACCGATGATACCAAAATGTGGGTGGGAAAGGTGAAACACCCACACCTGCCTCCACACTCATTTGCCCCACTCTGGACCCTTGAGCAAGGCACTTAACTCCCACCATCTGCTTCCCCGGGCACCCTCCGCTCCACACAGAGGGCTGTGGTGTCAGGAAGGACATCCGGTGTAAAAACAACCACTAAGTCTTTGTGCAAGTTAGTTCACTGTGACGACCCCTGAAGAAGAGAGCAGCCGAAAGAAGTTAAATTTTAGAAAGAAGACAATGTGCCGAGTCAGAATTCACTCAAATAATTCTTGCACTTCCATTTAGTTTTTGTTGCCTCATTCTTGTCTTGTCTTTTCTTCCAGGATAGTCTAACCAGCGCGGGAACCTTCTGGCTCTTCTCCTGCATGTGCGCCCTCAACATCGTCTTCACAATATTCTTCATCCCAGAAACCAAAGGCAAGACTCTGGAGCAGATCGAGGCCATTTTCAAAGGCACGTCGGGTCCATGAAGTCTCCACATGTTGGACAAACTCAAAGACCTCATTTATATATATATTTGTAAAACTGACTGTTCCTGTGGGGACGCTCTGCGGGCATTGTAAAAACCTACTGAAATCACATGAAGCTGATTAAAAACTTTCATAAAGGTCATTTTGTTCAAACCTGTTCATTTAAACAAGCTGTGCCATTGAGCTGCGCTGCTGAACTCCGTGACTCTTTGGTGCCCCCTGTAGGTCGCTTCATGTGTTGCAGCACAAGGTTCTGAGCGGGTTGAACATTTTATTCAGATGCGGAGTTTGACAGTTTGAATTTAAGAACCAACTTTAGAGTAAAGTAGTTTTTATTCTAGTTTTTAATGTATTTCTACCCAGAGGTCTCTGCTCTTTCATGGAAGCCTCAACTGAGGACAAGAGAGCAAAACTTTTACCGTTGAAACAGTTTGTCTCGATCATCTCACATCAGCCGACAAAGTTAATTAATTAATTGGTTGAGTGCTTTTACTTCATGTAAAATTATTTTATTTTTATTTTGAAATCAGCTTCCACAAGGCGAAACAAGAAGTTGGAGTTTTTTTGTTTTTAAAAAAAGATGGTTGGTGTTTTTTTACTTGACAATATCGTTTGTTGCTTCTCAAACTGACCGTTAAGACTTTTCACATTTACAGAAAAAGTCTAAAAGTATTTGAGAGGTGAATGCAACATGAAATGATGGAGCTGCTGTTTACAACATTTTAAACACATTTTAACCACAACAAAAAAGGCGAACTGAGGCATTGTAACATCGTCCAGATGTGAACTGTAACGAGAACGGGAGTCTTTGATTGTGTTTTCCAGGATTTATTTTATTTTCCTAAAACAAAAATGGTTGGGGTATTCATCTCGTGCACAAATTACATTATTGATATTTTTTGTGGCATTATGTCTTTTATTTTGTTAACTCTGGTGTTTTTTTCTTTTGAAATTACTGAAATCCTTGTCTGTTTTGGTATTTCATTTAAAATTTAATTCTAGAGTCAGCGTGAAAATTAATTTCCCTCCAGGTTTTTTCCCTTTGACACTGATGTCTCATTGAATTAATAAAATCTGACATTTGTTGAACAACTTCTGCAACATTAATGATTCAGCCGCAATAAATCAACTTTCATGAAAGTGAAAATAATACAAAATCAAAATCGAGCTTCAGAAATAAATTTAATTTTCCAACTCCTTTATTTCTTTGTCCAGCTTTGAATTATTTTTGAGGCTCTGCCACATGGCGTTTTTTTTTTGTTTGTTTTGTTTGTGCATGTGCATATTTAACCTTAATGTTTGTTTTTGTTGATTTGTGTGCATATCTGGGTTGGGACTAGACATTAAAACTTAATTGCCTCTTGGGGATATTTGAACGGAACTCATTTATTTAAAGATCAGCTGTTTTTCTCTAATTTTGACTGCAAATATAAGCTGTTTCTAAGTGAGAAGTACGATTTAGTATTGTTTTGATGATATATTACATTACCTAAAATATATATTTGAAATCAAGTTGAAGTTTGTCCAAAGCATCACATTTGAGGCTTGATATAAATAAAACGGAAGGATATAAAATTGTTAATAGTACAGTAATAAAAATTAAAAAGCTTTATTATAAATACTGTTAAAATTTTAACCACCAAAAACTTTTCTTTAGTTCTTGCTTTTTTTTTTTCCAACACAGAATATATTTTATTTTAGACACATTTTAAAGACATTTAATTTTTGTCGCCCTCTAGTGACCGTAGAGGAAACCTTCAAAATAAAAATGACACTTGACTTTCAGATCATTTTTCTGTAGGAGAATAAAGGTATATTCCGCTTTGATACTTTTGAAACACATTGAAGTGTTATTATCTATGCTAAAATTATGTAATTCGCAATCTTGTGATAAGTTGACGGTCTTCATTTTTCCTTTTAATTTGATAAGTCGGAGATCTGCAGGCGCTTCCTGTGCGCGGTCAAAAACAACGGAAGTACTCCGGAAGTGCCTGGTGTCACATAGTTTACAGTCCGGGGCAGCCTGTCAGTGTTGCTTCCCGCTGCTCGGCTCGGAGATGCTGCCCGCTGCTGCAGAGATGGAGTTCAAAGACAAAAACGGCAAAGTGTCGGACAGAGTTTGAGACAAAGGGAGGGGACTCGGCGTAAGTTCTTTAAGTGAACTGACCGCCCTGTGGGTTATTTTTGATTATTTAAGACGAGAAGAAACCGAAATAAACTCGGAGCGAAGATGAAGCTGCTGAAGCCGAGCTGGGTGAGCCACAACGGTAAGCTTGTGCAGGAATCTGTTGGACCAAGTTGGGCTTTTGTTGTCAGAGGGGGGGTGACTTTAAAGAGGCATGATGGTGCTCGACACTTGTTTGTCTCACATGTTGCAAACTAATTTCAACAACAGAGCAACAAGATGCGATGTTTTTGTCCTAGTACAATGAATTCCCCTGTGCTCCAATTTATGTTTACATTTGCTAACACGCAGCTAGCTAGTTAGCCCCCAGGCTAGCTCGGATGCTCTGACTTTAGCTAACTTAAAGTGACCCGTGTCCGAGATGCCATCTGAAACTGACATCGTGCTCAAAATATTTGACGCCCCGAGCGACATTTTAGCCGAAACTTTGCGTGTCGAGGCCAATCAGACAAGAAGCTGAAATGTGTCAGTTGGTGAGACCTCCGAGCTGCTGCTGTCACTTCGGAAAGTTAACCGTCGAGGCAAACGGCCTGAACGTGTGCGGTGGCCCGTGGTAATTATAGGTTTATTAGAGAACAGATCAGTGACTACATGTCAGTGTTTGGGAAGGATCCTGCTCAGTTTAACTAAACGCATTGACATTTACGATTAGTTCAGAACCTGCAATCCGCAGAAATGTTGGCGTTCACTCCATATTTAAACAACCACAGAGCAACGGAAAAGTTGGGACGTTGCATAGAAACGTAGATAAAAAAATAAAAAAAAACTGGGATGTGATTTGCGACGCTCATAAACCCATATGGGGAACACGGTAAAGATGTCGGATGTGGAAACTAATAAATTGTGCAGTTTCTTGGGAAAAAAAAAAAAAAAAGTAAAAATTTGGAATTTTATGGCAACACGTTTAAAAAAAAAAAAAAGAAAGTTGTTTGGGATCCATGATTCCCTGTGAAGCCCCCTGTCTTCTTTCAACAACAGTCTGCACACCTCTGTGAGCTGAGACCAGCGGCTGCAGTTTTTCAGGGGGGGGGGTGACCCATTCTTGTCTGATGGAGGATTCTTGCTGTTCAACAATCCTGGGTTTGCTTTGTCGTTTGGGAACATGTTGTTCTAAATCCCGTGTGTTCTGTTCTAGATTGATGGGGCCTTTTCAGATGTGTACACAGCCCATACCAGAGGCACTAATGTACCCCTATACCATAAGAGAGGCAGTCTTTTTAAATATGCACTGACAATGAGCTGGATGGTACCCCTTGTTTTTAGCACAGAGGGTGTGTTATCGGTGGTTTCAAACTACAGAACAGTTCTCCATCTTTGCCTCGGTTTATTTTAAATGAGCGTTGGTCCAGAGAAAAGTTCTTCTGTATGGTGTTCACCTGGACCCCAGAGTCCATGCTCAGTAATCCAGGTATAAAATCCAACAATGCTCAGTCAGGTCATCAGGACTTTTTATTTTATTTTTTTTATGAGACTGTTCGCCCTCCATCCAGAAGGCTTCATCAGTCTGAGGAAACACCAAACAAAATTGATTCTCCCCCATAAGCCTACTCCAGTTCACCTATGGCTTCTTCTTTGCCTGATAGAGCTTTGCCCAGCATTTGTGGACAGCCTGACAAACGGTGATGTCCAGAACCAGACCTGTTTTTAATGCAGTTACCTCTGAGGGCCCAAAGATAGCAGTCGTTCAATATTTACTTTCAGCCTCGCCCTTTGAACTCAGAGATTTCTCCAGATTTGTTTAAAGTTTTTGATATTATTAACTGTATATGATGGGATATTCAAAGACTGCCCAGTTTTCCAGTGAGGAACTTTATTCTGAAATTGTTTGTTTGTAGGCCCTGTTTTCACAGATTGGTGAACCTCTTCTTTACTTCTGAGATTTTCTAAAATTAACTTTTTATAGCCAATCTGTTTACTCAACTAATTTCTTGCGAAAAGCTTCTCAGGCTATTTCTTATTTGTACCACTTGCTTTTACAATTATTTTTTTGCTCCTGTCTTAACTTATTTGAGATGTGTTGCTGCCATCAAATTCAAAATGATCTTTTTCCCCCAAACGTGGCTCAATTTCTTACTTGTATCATTTGATATGTTTTCTTTCTTCTGTTGTGAATAAAATGTGGGTTTGTAGGTCATTGAAAATATTCAAACAAAGGTGTTACAAATATAAACATTTTATGTACGCCACTTGGGATTTTTGTATTGAACCTTTGCACACCGCCATGTTATTGGACATCTTTTTGATTTGTCTTAATAATCAGTAAAAGCTCATAAAAAGGCTTTTTATTTTATCTGCATTTAAACGGAAACCCGCTAAAGAATCCGTCCAGATGACCTCTTAACATTTTTGTGATTTATTTACCTGGATGAATTAATCAGGATATGTTTGATATCTAATAAAAAATAGTGATAACATATTTTTTATCTGTTTTTATGCAGAAACAGGAAAATATTTGCTCAGAATAATCACAGTCAGATAAAATACTTGCAGTGATGTGATGTAGCTGTAATTAGCAAATTGCTAACGGTCTTTAAAAGGTGACAAATAATTCAAAAGTCAGCTCCAGGTACAAAATGTTTTCCCTCAGCCTTAGCTCTTAACTTAACACCCCGACATGCCTAACTTGAATTTTGCGTCCGTGCACCCGGTCCACCCACTTGAATGGACCTAAACTGTGCACGACGGAGTGCAGCTTTAGAAAAAACACAAACGTGGAATAACCATAAACAATTACTGAATTATGAATAAATGTGTTTATATCTTTTTCTGCTGCTTGTGCTGATGTTGCATTGACATCACTCGTATTATGTTGCATATCTTATGATTATATACCAACAGACTTTTTCGTTTTATAGCTTTTATGATTCCTGATCCTTGCACCATTTTTGTTATGTTTTGCGTGCACACTTTTTTTTGTAAGATTTGCTAAATCATAAGACATAATGATACAACTGATGATACTGGCTGAGATTTTGGAGCATAAAAAGTGTTGTGGTGACAGAATGAAAAGGGAGTGAGGAAAATTGGGTTTATGGGAAATGATGTTGTAATTCTTTAACTATTTCTCAATTGAATTGTTTTTCTAAAATTGTTGCTGTGGTGCATCAAACCATAATTAAAGTTAGATGAATAAAACTAAAATGTGCATAAAGAGATAAAAACGTTGAGTCCTTTAATCTTAACGGATTTCACTAAAGCAGGTTTCTTTCTAAGAAATTCCTAAAAGGCATGCAGGGCGTGTTCACTTGAACGCAACACGCATGTGGACCAGGAGAGAAACCTGTTTCAGCTCAGTTGCGTGCTCCGACATAACTGTGGAAAATCACTGAAGACCGAGGAATTTTCCATAAGACCACCTAAATAAAACCTTTTTAAAAAACAGGAAACAAACAAGTGGATGAGATTCTTCTGTGATCAGAAAACACATCGTGTCTGCTGATAAATCTCTTGATTTATTCGACTGAAATCGATATTTGTTGACTTTTGTGTTGTTTCTCAGGCAAACCCATATTTTCGGTTGACATCCACCCAGATGGGACGAAATTTGCAACAGGTGGTCAAGGTAAGACGTGCAGCAGCGACGGCTGCCGTGGACCTGTAAGACGCTTGTTTGTTCACAGATTCAAGATTTCTTATATTGATGCCACAAAAAAAGGTCTCGTTGGAGCAGAGCATTAAGATAATTTAATAATAATTTGTTTTTAGGGGAGGATTCTGGGAAGGTGATGATCTGGAACATGGCTCCGGTCCTCAGAGAAGAAGATGAGAAGAATGAAAATATCCCCAAAATGCTCTGCCAGATGGACAATCACCTCGGTAACCAGCCCCGTCTGACCCGCCTTAATGATCCAGATGTTTGTTTGCTCTTTTTGGTACTCCTTATTTCTCTTATTGTAGAGTAAACTATATTCTTAAACATGGCAAAGATTTTTTTAAGCACATAAAGAGTTGTTAGATAATCTGGAGAGAGCCGAGGGGCTGTAAGATGGAGGGGCTCGTGATGGGATTGTTCTGCAAACGTAGCTGTTTGCTGCAGCAAATCAACACGTTCTCACAAAGAGCTTTTTGAGATTTGAAGTTTCTTTAAGTTTGGATCTCAGTATTTAATTTAGTATCAGAAGTACACAACTTGACAGTACAAAGTGAAAAGCGTAGGACTCGAATACAGCGTTTGATTTTTATCGACCTGTATTCACACAGTAGGTGAGATTCAACAATCCAACTTGTTTGTTTTTTTATGTTTGAACTAACTATATTTTGATAAAACCCGTTTGTGTCATAATGATGGATACAGATATAGATTAGTGAAAGGATGAGAGTTAAAACGGTGCAACAGGCTGATCGACTGCTGTACAAAATAGTAGAAATCAAACTGTGCAAACATTAATTTAAACTGTGAAACATGTGATTTTTAAAAACAATGCAAACACAATGAAATATACAATATTGATTTAAAATGTGATCTCAATATTTTGTCACCCCTCGCAAAAAAAAAAGACAAAACATAAAACGGGCAGAATTGATCACATTCCGAGGTGACAGATTTATTCGAATACTTATTTATTAACCTTTATTTATTTAACCAGGCAAATCCCACTGAGATCACAGATCTCTTTTCCAAGGGAGGCCTGAACGCAGCCTAACATGCATGTTTTTAGTCTGTGGGAGGAAACCGGAGTACCCGGAGAAAACCCACGCAAGCACGAGAAGAACATGCAAACTCCACGCAGAAAGACCCCAGGTCCAACCGGGGATCGAACCCAGGACCTTCTTCTACCAGTGTAAATTTGGACATTTTAATTCAAATTACAAACGATGAAGTTCACAGGCTGGAACTGACCTAAAATGACGTCTTGTAAAATCGTGAGAGGAGCAGGTTTAGGGACTTTCTCTATCGATCAGCCTCAAGCTGGGTCTGAGGTTAACTGCTCAAAGTAACACTTCTGTCTGGATTTATGTAACAGAGGGAAACACAGCTCACGCTGGAAATCAAAGGCTGATGATGGGAAGCTTTAGATGCATGCGCGTCTTCTGTCAGGACGCGTCTGCAGGTGTTCCATCAGAACATGGCGGCCTGCGCTCAGACGTCTTCACAGACTCATGAGTTAAACACAAACTGGGTCACTGGAAGGGTGATTGATTGTTTGTTTCTGCAGCCTGTGTGAACTGCGTGCGATGGTCCAATAATGGGCTGTACCTGGCCTCGGGGGGAGACGACAAGCTCGTCATGGTGTGGAAGAGAGCGGCGTACGTACACACACATTCCAACGTGAACCGTTTGGAAAGTTTTATGTTTTCGATATTATTTACTTCTAATCGCAGTACGTATCTGCAACTAAAGTAAACTGTATTCATCGGTCACTTTCTGCTCTTTGCATGTTTCTTTCCTGTAGCTTGATCGGGCCGAGCACCGTGTTCGGCTCGAGCAACAAACTGGCCAACGTGGAGCAGTGGAGGTGTGTCACAGTCCTGAGGAACCACACCGGAGGTACGACGCCATGCCCTGAAATTCTTTCTCGTCAACGACTGTAATTTCATGTGTCGCTGCCACCGGTTTGACTGCGTTCTCCTGCAGTCCTTCAGGTTTCTGCTTTTTTTTCATTTTTTTTTCACAGATGTGATGGACGTGGCGTGGTCGCCTCATGACGTGTGGCTGGCCTCCTGCAGCGTGGACAACACCATCGTCATCTGGAACGCACGCAAATTCCCAGGTAGGAAAACCAGAAACCAGAGCGACTCAGCTGAAAACGAAACTGTTGCATAATATGACCAGACTGAGCTGTTAGCAAAATATCTTTTAAACCCTTGGACAGGCAACATTGGAAGTTCATCTATAACAATTTTTTAATTCAACCTGATTTAAGATGGCTGCCACAGCTAATGAACGTTAGCAATCACAAAAATGACTGACACAGCCAGTTTGACAGACTGAGCTGAAATGTGCCGTGGTAGTCGCAGAGAGTCGCCCTCAGTGCAAACACCGAGGGTTTAAATATTTGACCTGCATTCTTTCTTCGTTCATGTTTTATGTCTTTAACGGGAAAATGGAGCAAGAGGAAAAGTTTTGACCGGGTACTTAGATCTTTAACGAAACAGTTCAGGAATTTTCTGAAGTAAAAAGAGATTTTTACATTTGTCTTCAGCAAATAGTGTAGTGCTGAATTCTACACAAACTTGATGCTACATTTTATATATTTTTTTAATTCTTATTGAACAGATGTAAAACTAAAGGTTCTCGTCATTTTATTTATTTAGACTTGTTGACCAAATTTGCCCCTTTCTTTTATTTTTTTTTCTTATTGAAAAGTTTAGACCTGGAATGCAGGACTAAATGTGTATTAAAATAAATAGATTAATTTGACAAATCATAAAATATCTTTGCTATATACTATCTAAATGGGGAAAAAAAACCTCTGAATATTACTGCAGTTTTTCCATACTAACTTTTATATTTTTTGGTATAATATCATAATGGTCTTTATAAAATATTTATATTTACTGGTATAATTTAAAAAAGTTCTTCCCATATTTAAGAAGCTGGAGCTTTTTTTTATTTTTCAATCTATTTATTTATAGAGCCCTTTCCAACAGCCAAAAGGTGCACAAAGGGCTTCACAATACAAAAGTTAAAAACGTGCCAGAGAGCCACACGGCCTGCCTGAATTAAAAGATTTTAAGGTTAGATTTAAAAAGATCAGTGATGAAGTGCAAATCCTGAGGTCGTTTGTTCCACAGTCTGGATGCAACGACTGAAAAGGCCCAGTCACCCCAACGTTTGTATTTGGACCTCGGGACAAAAAGTAAAAAATCTGTTTGTTGATCTTAATGTTCTCTTGCACTCATAATAAGCTAAATAAGACGGGGCGAGACCATTAAGAACTTTAAAAGTGGATTAAAATTTTTTTTAAATCAACTCAAAAATGGACTGGAAGCCAGTGGAGAGAAATTAAAACGAGGGTGATGTGCTCACATCTGGACGTGTAGGTTAAAAGTCAGGCCGCAGCATATTGGACCAGTTGAAGACGTCTGATGGAGGACTGGGAGATACCTACATACAGAACATTGCAGTAGTCAAACCTTGAGCTGAGAAAAGCATAAATGACCTTTTCCAGGTCTGGACGATTTAAAAAAGGCTTGACCTTGGTTAAAAGACACAACATAAAAGCTGACCTTGACTACAGAGGCTATGTTTGTTAAACTTCAAATCTTTAAAGGTCACCTCCAAGTTTTTAACTCTGTGTCTAAACTTGGATGTCAAAGCATCAAAGTTACAGGAACATCATCACCAAAGAATATATACACCGTCTTTCCCTCATTTCAAAACAGAAAAATTTGGTGAAGCCACCGTTTAATGTCAGTAATACAGACAGTAAAAGAAGTGTGAAGGTGAGTACCTTTAGGCTTGGTAGGCAAAAATAAAATAAAATTGTGAATTGTCTGCATAACTGTGAAAAGAAAAGTGATGTTTGGCTATAACTGATCCAAGTAACATCCTAAAGAGAAAAAAGAAGAGGACTGAGAATAGAGCCCTGCAGCACACCACAAAAAAGAAGAGCAGTTGAAGAAGACAAAGTACTCATCGTGACAGAAAGTTCTATTGGTCAAGTAGGAGGTGAGCCACTTGAGAGCTGAACCAGATCTACCAACGTAATGTTGATGATGAGAGGACAGCAGGTCCACTGTGTCAAAAACAGCTGTAAGGTCCAGCAGCAGCTGGACACTTTGTGTCCATGGACATGACAATGTCATTATGGACCGTTTACAGGGCTGATTCAGCACCATGACAAGCTCTATGTTTTTCTGAGATGGTTGTAACTGCATTAAAACAAGTTTTTCTAAGACTTTAGCTCTAAAAGGCACATGAGAGGTCGAAATTTTGATCAAATCCGTGGGTCAACGTGAGTTTTTTTTTTTAGAAGGGGCCTAACCACAGTATGTTTAACAGCAGCAGGGACAGTTCCTAAAATAAGGCAAGGGTTTAAAAAGTTAAGACACAAAAACCTACAGTATAAAAAAAAAACTCTTTCAAGAACTTGGAAGGAAGAAAATCTTGAGTTTGCCTCTAAAAAGGACTTTGAATCAGTAGTAGTATAATGATCAATTAAACCTTCAGCTTTTTGTACCGTCACATCTGTCATGGTCCCATTGTCTCCTCAGAGATGGTCACGTGCCTGCGAGGACACACGGGGCTGGTTAAAGGCCTGACTTGGGATCCAGTAGGGAAATACATCGCCTCCCAGGCCGATGACCACAGTCTCAAAGTGTGGAGGACTGTGGACTGGCAGATGGATGCCAACATCACCAAACCTTTCTCAGAGGTACAGATGCTGTTGGAACATCTGTTACATCAGTCTTGTCTCTTGTTTCCTTCAGTCGACTAAATTTAGGTTTGAATAATTGTTTTTTTTTCTTCAGTGTGGCGGAACGACCCACGTCCTGCGTCTGTCCTGGTCTCCAGACGGTCAGTATCTGGTGTCGGCTCACGCCATGAACAACTCCGGCCCCACCGCTCAGATCGTGGAGAGAGACGGCTGGAAGACGAACATGGACTTTGTGGGCCACCGTAAAGCCGTCACGGTGGTGGTAAGGAGCTTGTCCAGCCGTTTAGTGTGTTTTTCACTATGAGCAGTAGCAACGTTCTCACTGATCCGGGGTCTGTGTTTGCAGAAATTCAATCCAAAGATCTTTAAGAAGAAGCAGAAGAACGGCAGCTCTCCGAAGCCCGGCTGTCCGTACTGCTGCTGCGCTGTTGGCAGCAAAGACCGGTCGCTCTCCGTCTGGGTCAGTTCACAGAGAACCGTTTCCAGATGTGTCGAAGATGATTCAAACTCAGCATCAGTGTTAGCTGCACCCAGTCCTCTGGAAAGTTGCAGCGATTTTTTTTGTATCGTGTTAGCCGACCATGTTGATTCAGCATCTTTGGGCTTTCACAGACCTGATTGCAGTTAACGTTATTTCAATGCTTTGAATGTTTTAAGACTCACTTTCATTTTGCGTCTCTGATGGTTTCACAGCCACTTTCATCAGCTGTTCATAGCATCCAAACATTTAAAGTCTCTCTTCTCCTCAGCTCACCTCACTGAAGCGTCCTCTGGTGGTCATACATGATCTGTTTGACAAATCCATTATGGACATTTCCTGGTGAGTTTACAACCTTTGGGCGGCTCTAAACATCAAGTGAAACTCACATTAACACAATAATAATAATATTAATATTATTTACTATCGCAGTCTGTGTATAAAATATTTGGACACTGCTGAAAATGTATGCCAGTTCTTGGAGTTTGTTACAAAACTACCATTAATAAGTGTGTGTGTGTCCGTGTGTGTGTTAGGACTCTGACAGGTCTTGGGATGTTGGTGTGTTCGATGGACGGGACTGTGGCCTACCTGGACTTTTCCTTGGATGAACTAGGAGACCCTCTGAACGAGGAAGAGAAGGTGAAACATATCACAGATTATTTAATCCACAATGTTGAAGTTTTAACTCGTACAATCTTTTTAGTTTCGTTTCTGTGGAATGATAAATTAGTTTTACAACAAAATATTGGACCAAAAGTAAACTATTTATCATATTTAAGCCATTTGCTCTGGGGTAGATGAAAGAGCTTTTTAAAAATGTTGCATCGATGCAGCCTGACTGAAACTCGCTCGTTTCATTGTGTTGATATGAGAGATGTTTAAAAAAAATCTCCTCGAACCCTCAGTTTGTACACAGTTCTGTCTGGGTATTTGTTGCAACAAAAACCTGTTTTTATTTTACTAAATCTGAAAACATAAAGTTATATCTTGGTATTTTAAAGTTGAGCAACGATCAAAGACGTTGACGTGTTTCTGGGTAACGCCGCAAAGGTCAAATAAGAAATCGCCACTCGGGTTTGTTTAAATGTGATCCATAACATCAAACTGAGGATTACGCAGCGAGGTGCTGTAGTGAGATACTGTTGGACCAATTTGCAATAATTGAATTTTCTCTAAATGTGATTTATAAATACCTTATCAAGGTTCAAAGGGACTTTATTGTCATTCGCATCACATGTGGTGCATGAGGGGGAACAAAATTACAGTTACACCCAAAAATAGCAAAAATATCAACTATAAAAAAGAAACAGTATACAAGGATCTAAGAAATGCACTAAACAATAATAATGTGGTGTATTAAACAGCAGCCTGAACATGAGTCTGTTGTGAGCAGATGGGTATGAATACAGCAGCTTATGGGTAAGAAATCTATGGATCGTTTGAATAAAATATCTACCGGTAAAATATCCTAAATAACATGTTGAAGTTCTTTTCTGAACAGGACCAACAACCAACTAGGATTTTGAGCAGAAAAGCCCAAATTTTTGTTTTTGCTACTTTTTGTGCATGTTAGCGAAGCAACGTTCAATATCAGCTGGAAATTCCAGATGATGTCAAGAAATCCTTGTTAGAAAACACAAAGAAAAACAGGATTCAAAACGATTTTTCGGGTGTTCTGGTTAGTAAAACAAATCTGTGGAGCCTCTCGTGATGTCAGAATGATGTTGTTATAGAAAAGTAGCTTAAATACTCAGGAATCTAAAATTTAATATTTCAAGAGGATCACAAACTTTTGCCAGAAGCAGAATCTTGTGGATCCAGATGAGCAGCCTGGAATCACCTGTCTTAAAAGCAACATTTTACATTTACATCATAAATAATTGGAAAAAAAACATAGATGCATCTTGTTGCCAATCTTGTTTGGATTAGGATTAAAACCAATTTTTGGGGAGAAATACAAAAACAAATTTTTATGTCTTATTCTGTGATTTAAATGTAGCCACAATTAAAGGGCCTTTTTTTTTTCTACTCTAAATTATGACGTATTTAAAAAAAAGTTTCTCGGCAGTTCCAAAAGTTAAAGTAACAAATAATAAGTAACAAAACACCCTGTATTTATTTATTTATTTGACTTATTTACTTTACTTTTGTTACTTTTAAAACTAGCTTTTAACAACATTGTGAAATAATAATCTTCATTTCTTATGTTGTTTTTGTGGAGTAATTTTAGCTCCTTTTTAAATTCAGCGTTTCATGTTAAATCCATATCAGCTCAGTGATGTTTACCATCATGTTTGTGTTTATTATTATTGTCTTTCTGCTTTTCGGACTGTACTTTTGTCTGCATTCGTTTATTTTCTCCATCCTTCCTTGAACCTGACTCAAACCTCTCTCTCCCTGCGTCGTACAGAACACCATCCATCAGAACATGTACGGTAAAAGCCTGGCTATAACCAACACCGAGGCTCAGCTGTCCACCACCATCATCGAGAACCCCGAGATGCTCAAGTACCAACAGCAGCGACAGAACTCTGCTCAGGCCAACATGGCAGTGGCCAGCGCTGGACCAGAATCCTCCGCTCCCAAAGTCAACAGCGTGATGAACGGAGAGTCTCTGGAGGACATCAGGAAGGTAAAACTCCCAGCATGCACCACAGGCCACCAAGAGCTGGGCAGAATGCTCACCCAGTGTGTTTGCATCAAAACTCATACTTATATAAACCTCTTTTTAAATGGTTTATTAACAGGGGTGTCATTTAGAAACTTCTCTTCAAGGTCTAAAAAAGTTAAATCTGGTCCTCCAGAAAATCTAACTTTTTTAGATTTTTCTACCTGGATTATTGAGCATGCATCAGGATATTCTCTTCAAGGTTTTTAGACTTTTGAGTCAACTTTTAATTTTTATGCTGTAATGGCTGATTTATTAGTGGTTTTAGTGGGACAGACTAAATAAAACTAACAAAACTATTACTGTATTTTTCGGACTATAAGGCACTTAAAATCTTTTTAATTTTCTCAATAATCAACAGTGAGCCTTATAATTCAGTGCGTCTTATGTATTAATTCTGGTTGCGCTTAGTGACCTGGAACTGATTTTATGTGGTACACGGCGCTCAAAAATCTGTCCAAATGAACTTATTTCGCTGAACGCGCCTCATAATCTGAAAAATACGGTAAACAAAAGCCTGTTTAAACTGACGTCAGTAATGTTGTAGATGCACATTTTTTTGCTACTTGGACCTGAAGTTTGTATTTTGTAAACCGTTTAAATTAAGCGTCTGTCTTTGGAGCTGAATTTATTTATGTTTTACTTCTCCGGTGTTTCCAGAACCTTTTAAAGAAGCAGGTGGAGACGAGAACAGCGGACGGAAGAAGACGCATCACGCCCCTCTGTATCGCTCAGCTGGACACGGGGTAGGAAAAGCCGCACCGCCTGCTGTTCAGCAGGACCAATACTTCATCTGTACCGTAAAAACCTTAAAGATGGTGTTTAAAGAGTAACGGTTCGTGTTGGTTTTCACCATAAATGTTCCAAATACGAGGCTCAACAAACGGTTAGCTCCAACAGTTAATGCCAACGTTTTAAGCTAATGTGCTCCGAGTATTTGTTGAGGGCGATATTCAGCTACTTCCAGATCAAATTTTAGCACATCTGTAAAATTTGCTGAGTATTAACCATTTTTGTGTTTTCGAAGATCAGTTAGCTAAGGTAGCCATCTTGAATTGTGTTGAGTCCAAAGATGTGCATCGATTGAAAACTTCCTGAAAGTTTTATTAAAGTTCAATGATTCTTGATGTTTTGGTAAAAGTACAGACAAACCTTTACCTTCAGCCACGTGTGATAATAACGAACATTAGAAGCAGAGCTACAAGATCCATCGTTGAGGCTCCTTTCTTTCTTGTCCTGTTTCCTGCAGGGATTTCTCACCAGCTCTGTTCAACAGTGTTCCTATTCTGCCCTCGGGCTCCTCAATGTCCAACCAGCTCACCCCCCAGCTGAACTCTGACTCCAGCCCGGGACAGCCTTCTTCTCTGGGTCTCAGGCCCAACCAGGACGGCGTGCTCACTTCACCTCCTGCCAGCAGCGCCAACAAAGGCCTGGAGGACAACAACGAAGGGTACGAGGACGGCTCAGGGGACAACCTTACACTCTGTTAACGTTTTTTTTTTTGGTCTTTCTTCTGTCGTCTCTTCACTTACGACTTGAACGTTTGGTTTCAGTGTGAAGTCCAGTCTGCTGCTCACATCTTCATCCAAGATCGAGCCAATGAAGGCCCTGGACTCGCGCTTCACAGAGAGATCGAAGGCCACCCCAGGGGTCACATCGGCCATCGCCTCCACTGCCGGACTCACACCTCTGGACAGGTGACCGACTCGGTGGAGCAGGAAACAAAAGTGTGAAGAAAAACTCATCTTTTTCTTTTCTGTTCATGGAGCAGGCCAAAGGACGTCGTCTCTGCCCAGAAAGACGCCAAAACCAAAGAAGATACGAGCAGCGACAGCGAGGACAAAATGGCCGCCATCAACAAAAATCTGGTGTTCGGGAAGAGGAAACCGGAGCTGCTGATGGACGGAGGAGAAGTGGTGGAGAAGAGGAAGAAGGGCCGGCCGAGGAAAGACAAGATGGCCGCTCCCATCCCTCAACCCTTCACTCAGGTAAAGAGAAGAAGGTTTTATTTATCTGGTTTATCTCTGAATACGCAGCGATGCATTTAGTGAGAGTGCTGAGTCATTGTTCGCTCTCTGCCTCAGCGTATTATTTATGTTTGTAGGTTTTAGCTACTGTTCTTCTGGACTTTTACTTTATTGGCTTCTAGCCAACCTTTTGCTACGGTTTGCTTTTAGTTAACATTCTGGTACTTGTAACTATCTTTTTTGGTACTTTATCTTTTTAGTACTTTTAACTAGCCTTTTGTTGTTTACAACTAGCTTTTTAGTACTTGTAGCTAGCATTTTGCTGCTTTAACCAAACTTTTTGTATTTTTGGATTTTAACTAGTGTTCTACTTTTTAGTTTTACCAAGTTTCAGCTGCTTCAGCAAATTTCAGCAGTCGTTCAGCTCTCGGCTTCACTTTTTTTTTTTTTTTTTTTCTTTTTTTTTTACAGAAACGTAAATTTCTTTAGTTTCCTATAGGGATGATGCACAATATTGGATTTTTGGCCGATACCGATATTTTTAATATCCTTTCCTTTGTCAGAACATGTCCCTCTTATTTAGGCTTATTTGCTACAACAACTGTGCAACAGCTGTTAGAGCTGGTGACATCTATATTTTTTTAATTTACCCTTTATTTATCCAGGTTAGTCTCATTGAGCCACGGGAACTCATTTTCAAGAGAGACCTGTTTTAGGGAGCACGTGGGGGTTAAGGGCCTCGCTCAGGGGTCCAGAGTGGGGCGAATGAGGGTGGGGGCAGGTGTGGGTGCTTCACCTACCCCACCCACATTTTTGATGTTGGTACCGGGGCTTGAACTGACGATCTTCCTATCACAGGCTCACTTTCTCTAACCTCTGTGCCACCGCTCCCCCATATATTCAGTAACAGCCATATGACTTAAATATCACTTTAACTTATATTAAATGAAAAGTGTTAAATGTTATTTATTAGCATTAGTCACCTGCGACGCTGTCTCACTTGTGGAGGCTTGTTCCAGGTTCAGCTGCAGTGATGGATCCTCTGCACTCCTGTGCATGAAGGACACACTTTTTAAGTTCAAAGTTTTTGTCTATTTTTTTGTGCCGTAAGACTAATCATGCTAACGGGGCTAACACGACGTCCAAATGTCTGTGGTAAAACTCACCCAAGTGCTATCGGCTATTAGCTTCTCAATGACGTCGAAAATGACGGCTTGTAACTCGGGTAAGGCTACGTCGGAAAACTATTTCAGACTGGGGACGATGTAGCTCAACATAGTCCACAAATCTTCGGAATCCAACATCCTCGACGGAAAAAAAAACCTTCCACACCATCAACATTTTGACTTCTTCCTCTCCGCCGTGATCAGATCAGGTAGGCGCGTGTGACGTCATCACGTTGTGCTGCTGCTGCAGGCGTCCTCGTCACTGGGTTGTCGAACAAAAACAGCGTCTTTTATATCGGTGAGTTATTTTGATGGAATGGCCGATGTCCGATATTTAACTTTAACGCTAATATCGTCCGATACGATACCATGCCGATAATATCGTGCATCCCTGGTTTCTTTATGTTCTTTGTTCATTTTTTGTCTTTTCAAAGAGTCAAAAGTCGTTTTTTCCTCTTTGTTTTTGGAATGGATGAAATGATCCACAGAGTTTCAGTAACTGAGTGTCTGGTCTTCTCGTCAGATAATTTCTCCGCCCGAGCGGGAGCCCAGCAGGGTGGCAGCTCCTCCTCCAGCTCCTGCAGCCGTTTTAAAGCTGCCAACTCCAAGTACACAAAAGTCCTTCAGCCTGCAGGTAACACGCCGTCACCACCGCTCTGCTGTCCTTACTGAAACATTTAAAGGGTTCGTCCGTTTATGGGTATTTTTCTTAGAAACTGCTCTCATGAATAGTTTTTCAAGTCTCCCGTTGCAATTTACCTTTTTCAGACAAATGCAGTGTACGCACAACAGACTTTTAGACATTTCTATTTTAGTTTGAATCTCACCGTCAAGAATTTATATGTTCATAGGTGTTTCTGCATTTGTGCAAATGTGCAGGTGAGCGTGGAGCCGTCCGTGATCCTGGATGTGGAGAATGAGGTTTCTGCGGTTGCAGGTTCTAAGCTCAGCCAGCTGCGATGCTCGAGAGACGGACGGGACTGGAACACCCTGCTGCCCAGCTCGGTCGTCATCGCTGCAGGGAGCAGGTAAGAGCCATAACATGCTAACGTACCGTTATCCTTTCCACCAAAATAACACATTTATGGTAAATATCGTCTTTACCTAATTAACATCCCACATTGAGTCGTCTGTCCCTACTGCCATTTTGCATTTTGGAGGAAAAAAAAGTATTAAATTTATTTAGGTTTAGTGTTCTTCATTTTACTTTATTACTTTGCTTTTAAAAACGATTATCTATTTTTAATATTTTATGACAGACATGGTTCGTGCGTTTTTAATTTGAGGTAATCTTTCTGTTCATGTAAAAGGCTCTTATTGTAAAATAAGAAATTAAGTGAAATGTTGAAGTTGTTGCTGCTGGTCGTTGGATGAGGATGAGACGGTGTGGAAACATCTGAATCTATTTCTTCTCCCTCAGCGACGTCCTCGCAGTCGCCTGTGAGGACCGGATGTTGTCGGTGTTCTCCTGCTGTGGGAGGCGGCTCCTCCCCGCCATCCAGCTGGCCACGCCTGTCTCCGCCCTGCATTGCTCCGCCCACTTTGTCATGGTTCTGACTGCCGGAGCGGCCCTGTTTGTTTGGTTAGTTCGAAATTATCTTTTTTTTTCTTCATGGAGACTAAATAACAGAATTATATTATAAGAAAAGTAACACATTAATTGACGTGTTTTTTCGTAACCAAATCGTAAATATTTTTGTGATTTATTGCAGGGATGTTCATAAACAGAAAGCTTTGGTGAAGAACGAGTCGCTACTGACCATTTTATCTGGTGAGACACCGCGCAGCTGCACACGGTCCCATAATCTGAAAGAAACACTGAATACGCTTCATTTCCTTTAGTCTCTTTTCCGTTTAGTGTTTGATGTACGACCTGCTGCAAGAGTTTCTGCACGATTTGAAAACTGCAAAAATCAAATCTGATTCAGAGCAAAAAAGCATCATGAATTCCCTGAAATTTACTGAAACTTTACTTTTTAAAGCTAAAAAAGGAAGTGTTGGCAAAAAACCAAATGTAGCAAAATGCTAGATAAAAGTAACAAAACACTATTTCAAACCTAAAATTATCAGAAAATTAGCTAAATGTAGCTAGACTTTTGCTACTTGCTGATTTTAGCAATCCAGAAGCTAAAGCTAAAGTAGTAATTATCTAAAAATAATCTAATAGTAGCTAAAGTAGCAAAACGTTAGCTAAAAACTGAAAGTAACTAAACAGAGCAGGGATGCTGAAGCAGATTTCTAACAGAACAATATTTTTGAATAAATTGAAGAGATCTGGATGTAATTTCTGAATAAAGTTAAATGTTTAAAAAAGTATAAAACTTACTAAAACGAAGAGTTAAAGCACCCATCTCCTGAATGAGCCGAACGTTTGGGTATAAATGGCTAAAATAACACCAGGAGTAGTTTGAATGTAGAAAAAAATAACCAGACAATGGTCTGAATTTTCTTAGTGTTTTAAATAAATGGGACCTGAGTCGACATAAAGATGGTTTCAGTTCGTTCATATCTTATTATTGTTCATTAAATCATTTCATGTGTGCGTGCAGGTGCTGGCACTACGGTGTCTCAGTCTCTGCTGACTCCGCAGGGGATCCCAGTCGTTGGACTGTCCAACGGGAAGTCCTACTGCTTCAGCTCCTTGTTGGAGACGTGGTAAGAAACCAGCCGGGACAGAAACGGCAGCCGACAGGCTTTCTAAGCAAACAGCTCAGGATCTACACCCTGTTCTGTTCAGGACTCTGATAGCAGATAAAGGAGACTCTCTGGTCCAGTGCGCTGACTTTAGGGGCTGCCTGCCGTCCCAGGATGCACCTGTGTCCTCAGGACCACTTGCTGTCATGCAGGGACGGAACCTCAAGTATGGTTTGCATATTTTAACCTTTGCTGCTGCAGCTTCTTCCTCCGTTCAGCAGCACTCGGAACCTGTCTTCTCTCTGCAGCGCCGGTCGCTTGGCGTCCCGCCTCTCCTCCACGCCTCACCACCTGCAGCAGAGCGTGACGCTCGCCTTCCTGGAGAATCAGCTGGTATCTGCTCTGACCCTGCAGTCGTCGCAGGAGTATCGCTACTGGCTGCTCATCTATGCCCGTTTTCTTGTCAATGAAGGTACTGACCCGTCAGCTCGGTCCACAGACCGAAAGAAAACCCAAAACACTAAATCATTTCACAACTGACTCAAGGGTGTGGTTATGCTCCGTATATGGACGGAGAAATGTTATGAACTTTCTTAATGGTGGTTGTGGACATAATAAATACACACATTTATAAACGTCCATTCTGAGTTTTAACCTAAACACAAGCAGCAACTTTTAGACAAATCTAAAACATCTTCAGACGAGTGCCTCAAAGTTTTTAAAGCAGGTATTTATCGTATAAACTAGGAACTAAAAACTGGCATTCCCTAAACCAAGGGTGCCCACACTTTTTCAGCATGCGAGTTACTTTTGAAACGACCAAGTCAAAGTGATCTACGAGAACAACGTCTGGAAACATTAGTGTTTTTTCAATGTTTATTGGGGTAGTAAACAAAAAATGAGCGGGTTTTCATGAAAACGTTGTAGTTTCCATGTCAGTCGGGTTGCCAGATAAGAAATAATGAACCGTTGTTTTAAAATTATAGTATTTTGACCTTAACTGTCGTGTGTGCTGAGTAAAGATATTCCAAGATTAGGTGTGTGTGTTTGTTGAACATGTGCACAGAAAAGGAGGGCGGTATACCGTAGTCCCTCGCTACTTCGCGGTTCGTTTATCGCGGACCCACTATTGCGGTTTTTCAAAATAAGATTGGACATGACACACAATTGGCTGATTGATGGATGAGCCGCACGATCGGCATGTAAGTTTTATCTAAAATAAATTATTTAAAATTATTTAGCACCTTTGTGCAGCCCATAGTGCAGGATAAACTTCCTGCAGCAGCTGAACAGCTGATCATTGTGCAGAGTGGAGAAGTGGGCGTGGCCAAGAGCGATTGCAGGTGGCAAAGAGCCAT
>NC_056505.1:6431950-6443459 GCF_014905685.2 Nematolebias whitei
TGCCACGTGATCTACCCATAATGCCACGTGATCTACCCATAATGCCACGTGATCTACCCATAATGCCACGTGATCTACCCATAATGCCACGTGATCTACCCATAATGCCACGTGATCTACCCATAATGCCACGTGATCTACTCATAATGCCTTTTTGATCTACCAGTAGATCACGATCGACGTGCTGGGCACCCCTGACCGACAGAGCTACATGTTGCCTGCATCATTTTATGCCAAAGTTTTAAACCAGAGTCCTGCGTGGTCTGCTGGTGCTCAGATGTATCGGGTGTAAATCTCAATATTAGTCAAACTTACAGTTTTAACCATTTTTTTCTGTTTGCTAAGTTTTATTGGCAGTGGCGACCATTTTGAATCACATGGACTCCAGATGTTAACGGTGTTTTTAGGTAGTTGTCCAGTTTTTCCTGACAGTTTGTGTTTTCCTTCCAGGCCTGGAGTATCGTCTTCGGGAACTTTGTAAGGAGCTCCTGGGTCCCGTCCACAGATCGGCCGCTACATCCTGGGAGCCGACAACTCTGGTACTCCACTTCTGTTGGTGGCAGCAAGCTCATTTAAGATTTATAATGTTTGCCGCCTTCGTTCATTTTTGTCTTCACTGTTAAATGTATTATATTTAGTCCACGTAACATCATAAAATTAATCATTTTGTTTCTAAGTATTTCATGTTCGCATCATGTTTTCAGAAATTTAACAGGAAGTGTAGTGGGGGTGTAGGGTGCAGAGAAAATGTTTTTAAACTGGTTTAGCATTTGTTTGTCAGCTCTGGTTTGATGGGAGTAGAGATGAGGCCGTGGTGCTGATTGACGCTTCAGCGGTTCTGTCGGTGACGTTTGTTTCCTGTCTGCTCAGGGGCTGCGTAAACGGGAGTTACTGCGGGAGGTTTTACCCGTCATCGGCGAAAACCTGCGATTTCAGAGACTCTTCACCGAGTACCAGGATCAGCTGGAGCTTCTGCGCAACAAATAACACACACCAGTTCACACAGACTGACCTGAACACACACACACGGACTGAATCCTGTCGAGTTCACCCCACCCCAACGCTCGGTCCAGTTTGGGTGAAGTCCCATCGTGTACTTCTGAAGACTGAAGCTCTGCTCCAGCTGAGGCCTGAAAACACAACCAGGGTGTTTGTGACGGCTGCTGCTCGTCTCTTCTGTCGTGTGGGGTTTTTTTTTTTCCTCGTATTTCACTTGAACCTGATCTGTTTTTGTTTGTTTACTTTTAAACACACTTTCCTCCTTCCCTGCTAATCATGAACTGGAGAGGTCACTCAGCGGAGACATAAGTGAACGGTTGCTGTTAAAGTCCTCGTGTTTGCTAAAGACAATAATGAATCGGACGTAAAGAGGCAATATGATTATATGATTGTACCAAAGTGGAAGCGTGAAAAAAAAAAAAAGGGAGGCATCCAACCAGAAGGGCTCAGTTAGGTTTTATAGATTAAAGGTGATGTTTGGTGAAAAACTGTCCAGATTCAACACAAGGCTGACGGCAAACAGGAAGCTGCTGTGAATAAAAATGGCTGACACTATACAGGGGTAGGTTTCTGAAAATTGAAGTTGGAATGGATGAAAAAGGTGCAGCAGAATATTCACAGAGTTTAACGTTTTGTTACTGCCACAAAACGTACAGATACTTCCTGGGGTGGAAGCAGCTGCAGCTTTAACCTCAACACACTCTGAGTCAGGACTTTAGCACAGACTGAGGCGAATGCACATTTTTATTTTTTAATTAGTTTGCAGTGAATTGAGGAGGTCGCTCATGTCAGACTAATTAAAATCCAACATGAAACGATGGAGTTTCTTTGTATTGCTCTGCAGGAATCCTGTGGACCAGCTCAGACTGTTAAAATCAAGTGTCGACATAAAACGCCTGAACTCAAACTGATTTAAAAGTTAAGAAAATACGATATTTTTTAATGTTTATCATGAAGAAATCGTTTCTTTCTGCTAAAACAGCTCCAGTTGTCCCATTGAAATGTCTGTCAGGTCCAGTGGGAACCCTAATGGAAACGTGTCGTTTTATTTTGAAGTGAGCGTTTCGTCACACCGTGAGCGTCATGACTTTGTTTTCCTGCTTTTGTAAATTATTTCAACCGGTCCTGAAACCAGACGTGGAGACTAACGAGGGGGAGTTGGACGTTTGTCCGGGTCGTGTGAAGAGGGTTCTGAGGCCGTGGAGCGGGACAGAAGTGGTTTTGTTGAACATTTAACTCCGCCGCAGCTCAGGAGCTCGTTTATCTCCACACACACGACGAACATCATCTGTACAAAGTTTCTTGGTTTTATTTTCGTCTGCTTTCTTTGTGCCGTCATTTTCAAACGTTTTTTTTTTGTTTGTTTGTTTGTTTGTTTTTTAATAAGAAAAGGAGAAAAATCTAGAGATGAGCTGAAATTTTGCTTTGAATGAAAGGAGAGAAATAAAAAAGAAGCTGTAAGGTTTTGTTAAATTCTTGTCTGTCTTATTTTTATTGGTGCAGCTTGAAGAAATTCTGATCAACCCTCGTTCATCTTCAAGATGTTTGAACTTCTGATCAACCCTCCTGCTGTCCTTGGGTCAAAATGACCGTTTGGAAGTGACGACTCGTGTTAGTTTAACCCAAGGGCAGCAGGAGGGTTCAGTCAGAAGTTCAAACATCTTGAAGATGAATGTCGTTATTTTTGGGACTTTAAATTATTTATTCAATTTTTTCCAAAACGATGATTATAAATAAATAAAAACTAATACATGAACAAGTGTCTGGGCAGCAAGGCATAAGAATAATGCAAATGTGTCTTTAAATTTGATCTTTTATTTTCTTCGTGTAATTCAATTGTGTTTTCATGAATAACTTGATATATTCCATCTCAAAAGCAATCTTTATTTTTGTATTTTTCAATAAATATGGACAGATTGGTCCATTGGCGATACAAGTTTTAAATTTTGACCCTCTGAGTTTGACAGCTCGATCTGAAGAAACAAGCTCATGTTGATGGTTAGAAATTGGTTATTACGCAGCTTTAACATAAAAACTAAACTTTTTTTTTTTTAAGTGTGAAAGAACCGATGTTAGAAAGGTGAAGTTCCGCTAAAACCAAGAGATTGTTAAAGACTTTCATGTTTGGGGGAAAACTTGAGAACCCAACAGACTTTTATTTTTGTAAAAATTCTTCACAACTTTAAACACATTTCTGATCGATTACAAATGTTGACTTTGTTGGTAAAACCTTAAAATATGAGCATTTTTTAAAATAGTGTAATCCAATTCAGTTTATTTCTGTAGCTCCAAATGACAACAGAAGTCGACTCAGGGTGCTGAACAAAAACATTAATGCACATTAAAATTAAAATAAACAATTAGTAAAAGTATCTGAAGAATCGGCAGATTGAGTTGAATCTTCACTTTGTTTCAGTCTCCCATCCTGAGCAAGCACAAAGGAGACAGTGGAAAGGAAAAACTCCCTTTTGACATGAAGAAACCTCCAGCAGAACCAGACTCAGGACGAGTGGTCATCTGGCTGAGTTTGAAAAGACAGGAAGTGGAAACAAACATGACAGATGCACTTTCTATAGGAGGAAAGACTGAAAAACATGTTAAGATAGAAATAATGACAAATACAAACAGGTATGGTAAAAACAGCAGCAGAGAGAGGAGATGTGGTCAATTTGTCCTCCAGCAGTCTAAAACTATAGCAGCATAACTAAGGGATGGATCAGGAAACCCAAGCCGACCATAGGATTTATCAAAAAGTTTTAATCCCAGTGTTAAAACTGGACAATGCATCAGCCTCACGGACAGAAACTGGAAGTTGGGTCCACAAGAGAGGAGCCTGATAACTGGAAGATCGTCCTCCCATTCTGCTTTAGGAAACTCTAGAAACCACAAGTAAGCCTGCAGTCTGAGAGTGAAGTGCTCTGTTAGGAAAATATGGAACAATAAGATCTGTAATATAAGATGGAGCTAGGTTGTTGAGAGCTTTGTAGGTTTCAAGTAAGATTTTGAATTCATTTCTGAACTTGACAGGGAACCAGTGGAGAGAAGATAAAACTGGAGAGACATGATCTCTCCCAGTAACTCCAGTTAACACTCTGGCAGCAGCATTTTGGATTTAAATACGTATTTGGACACCCAGATAACAAACCATTGCAATAGTCCAGTCTAGATGTGACAAATGCATGAACCAGTTTGCATCATTTTTAGCTGCAGATGTTAAGATGTTTCTGTATTTAGTGATGTTACGCAGGAAATGGGTTCTGGTAGCACTGTTGTAATGTAGATGTAATGATAGTGGTCGTGCTCTTTTTCCACTCAGCAATTTCCTGAGCAGTGTCAGTTCATCTTCCTCATTTGAGGGTTTCCTCTGCAGGACTCATCCTTCGGCTGCTTCAAACAGGCCACAGCAGCTAAAGAAACCCCATGGATGGTCATGTTTGACTGTTGTTTTTAAAATGGACCTTTGGTTGTTGAACCTCCACCTTGTCGTCAGGACTCTGAGCCTCCTCTGCGTGTTTTCTCTCGGTGAGTTTCATTTGAAACATTTCTCTAAACAGTTCTTCAGCTGTTTGACTCTGAGCTGAATTATTTCTAAAGAAATTTAGATGAAATGATTTTTACACATTTACACCTTTATATTGTGTTTAAATGTTTTACCAGTGGGGGTTTTTTTTTCCACACTTTTATTGATCAGTTCAGAGTTTTGTTCTTCACAGGGTTTAGCTCTTTGTTTGCATCTCTAATTTATATTTTTTATTTAAACAAAAAGTTTTTAGTGAGTGGAGTGAAGTGATTAATGCATGGAGTTTGACTAATGTTTAGCTTTTTAGCTTCAAATTGGTGTTTTTGTTTGTTTGTTTTGTTTTTTGTCTGTTTTTTCCCCTTCATGAAAATTAATTACCTAATAATAATAATAATTAATTTTTAGAGTCATTTGAATTCAAGATGGCCGAAGACTTTTAGGAGAAAAAAAAATCTGAAGATTTATTTAGGAAACATAAAAAGTTAGAAGAAAATGAACACTAGAATCTGTAAAACTATTAAACCAGTGGTTCTCAAACTGGGGTCCTCGTGAGCCAGTGTTTGGGGTCCGCATTAAGAAATAATAATAATAAAATTGTCTGTTTGTATGAAAAGTACCTCATGGGTAAAAGTATAAAATTTGCATTAACACTATTAAAGAACCGGTTTGAAGTATTTATGTTGCACAGATATTTCCGTTGCATTAAAGAGACAAATTGAAGACGATTATTTAATAAACATGAGGTGAGGGGTCCCTGAACCCAACAAGCTGAGAAGCCCTGATTTAAACAGGCAAAATATAGTGTGAAATAATTAACATGTGGATGTGATTCTGAAGGAAGTTCCTCCCAGTTTTGTGGTGAATTAAACTGAACTTTGTCTAAATTCATGTCTGGAGTGGAGACTCTGACCTCTGATGACCTCTGATGACCTCTGATGAAGGTCTCTGAGTTTGGCTCTCCTCAGCTCCACGTACTGACCGGATGCTGTGACTCCTCTCCGCCTGTTTTTGTGTTTTCCTCTGACAGAAATCACAGTGAGACACACTCAGCTGAGGTCGTGTGAGAAAAACGAGCGTTTGTGCGTGACCAGCCTCAGGGACTGCGACCTTCGACCTCCTCTGTCTCTACAGAGTGAGAACTCACTAAAACTTTGTTTCCTGTCTCTTTTTAGATTTAGTCTTCCAACAGAATAATTAGATGATAAATTTTCTGATAAAAAACTGATTTTAACTGCAGCTCACACGCACGAGTAAAACACAAACGTGTGTGTTTGTTCAGTAAATGATCAGGTTTTAAGCCGTGACCTCTGAGGGATCTCTGAGGTCACAAGTGATCAACAGTTTAACCCGAGCAGCTTCATTTCCTGCAGAGGCCCTGGATGTGACCTGTTACTACCAGGAAATGACTGACAGAGTCCGATCCGTGACGTGCGCGTGGGGTCAGGAGTCACAGGTTCAGCCTGACTCCTCCCTGATCTTCAGCAGGTGAGCTCAGTAATCTCTGAAGCAACACCTGCTCACCAACCGTGGAGCTTTTAACGTCCCCTGCTCTGCTTGTCTTCCTCAGTGGGTCTAAAATCACATGGTGTGGGGGCGTCTTTAACCCAGCTGCTGTCCTCAATGTGACGGTCAGAATGAAGGACTACGAGACCGGGGGGGAGATCTGGTCTCGGCCTCAAACTGTGTTTCTCTTCGCAGCAGGTTCACGTCTCCACAAAGACCCTGAAGTGTCATCAGCTAAAGATCGTTGTTTGTTATCGTGGGCAAGGAAGATTATTTCTGTGCTCACGATCGTTTGTGGAAAAACAAGATTAAAATTTCCATCAAACAGGAATTTAATGAACAAAGTACAAAATGTAGCAGATTTTAGCTGAAGGTCTGACAAATGTTATTTTGTTCGTTTAATTTAATTATTTAAAAGAGAAAGTCAGAAAGAAGCTTTTAATTCACAATTTCAGTCAACAAAGACGTTACACTGCTGTGTGCACGTGTTACACTGCTGTGTGCACATGTTACACTGATGTGTGCACATGTTACACTGCTGTGTGCACGTGTTACACTGCTGTGTGCACGTGTTGCACTGCTGTGTGCACGTGTTGCACTGCTGTGTACACATGGTACACTGCTGTGTGCACATGTTACACTGCTGTGTACACATGGTACACTGCTGTGTGCACATGTTACACTGCTGTGTTCACGTGTTACACTGCTGTGTGCACATGTTACACTGCTGTGTGCACATGTTACCCTGCTGTGTGCACGTGTTACACAGCTGTGTGCACATGTTACACTGCTGTCTGCACATGTTACACTGCTGTAGTGCACATGTTACACTGCGGTGTGCACGTTACACTGCTGTGTGCACGATACACTGCTGAGCGCACACATTGTATGATACTGAATTCACATGGTATGATGCTGAGTGCACATGCTACATGCCAAATAACATGTACAGCATTGTAACATTTGCACACAGCATGTTACAATGCTGTTTTTCACATGTTATGCTATGTGCACATGTTATGATACTGTGTGCACATGTTTTAATGGTGGGTGCACACCTGCTGTGTGCATGTTGTTTTATTGATTGCACATGTTTGTGTACTGTATGCACTTGTTAATATACTGTTTGCACGTTCATTTGAAATGTGCACATGCCAGTGTGCTGTGTTCACATGTTACTGTTACATGGTCATAAACCACTTTTTCTTTTTGTGATTTTTTTAACCTTTGTCACTTTGAGGACTCCGTATTATCTGATCATTCAATCTGATCATTTAATCTGATCATTTAATCTGATCATTTAATCTGATCATTTAATCTGATCATTTAATCTGTTCCGTCTCCTCAGTCAAACCCAGTCAGGCCGTTCTGACGGTCCTCGCTTCCACTGAAGACTCTCTCGTCGTGTCGTGGAAAAGCAGCGTCGACGGCCTCTGTCGTCTTCGCTACAGACCCATCAGAACTCATCAGTGGACCCAGGTCGGCATAATTAAAACAACTTCAGGTTCATTTCTTTAGCTGGAACCGCTCAGTGGGTCCAACGGGTCAGTACCAGCAAACAGCATTTTGATGTGTTCAGTTAGTGATGAGGTCTTCATGTGGTGGATGGAGGGATGTTGGGTCAAAGGTCACAGCACAAAGAAAATGGCCACTTCTTTCTACATCTCGTTTATTTTACTTGCTCCAGTTTTGCTTCTTTTTTCTTAGTTGGGTTTAGGAACGAATCCTATTGAGGAGGATTCATTCAAAATCATGAAATTGATTCAGTCAAAGTTTTAGCTGCAGGTTAGAAGAGGCTGTGATGATGTGCTGAATTCACATAAAACACCGTGAGTCTTATTTCTTTGGATTTTATTTTATTAGAGACAAAAATAAAGAAAGAATCCAAGACATTTAGTTTTTAGTTTTGTCTGCTCTTTTAATCGTACTCCAGTTTTTTCAGCTGTGGAACCGCACAGTTTAAAGCTCTGATCTAGTTTTTGTTCGTATTTATTCTTTTTATCTGCCAGAATTCAGATGTAGTTGCTGCACACGCAGATCAGGACCTGAAATACACGATCAGAAACCTGCTGCCGTTTAACGTGTACAGAGCATCTGTGGCCTGCAGAGGCGAGCTGGGCTTCTGGAGCGAGTGGAGCTCCGGCACAACCGGACGGACGCTGGACAGAGGTGAGAGTTTACAGTCGTCGGATAAACTCTCCGAGTTCAAAAGATCTGCACAACTGGTTGTGATTTATTTATAAAACTTCCTCTTTGGTGTCTGTTTTTGTGCTAATTTTATAGTTTTCATATGTGCACTTGCTTCTGAACAGGGATAAATGAGTTTTTAGCTACATCACGTATAATTTGTGTATTTCATGAATTATTTCAGAAAAATAAACATCAGATTTTATTTTGTCTTTGTTAGTGCCGTCCAGGCCCTCAGAGGTCTGTTACAGAGTGGAGACAAACGATGCTGCTGAACCTCTCCTTCATCTCAGGTGGAAGGTAGACGCAAAAGTAAAAAAAAAACGTTCAATACAACAACAACAAAACGCAAAAAGTAAAGTAAACGCAAAAGATATGGAGAAAAAAATCCACATCTTTATTTATATTTAATGTCTTCAGTAAAGAGTTATCAATATATCTGTTTAATTATTTCAAAACCAAATGACTTGAAGAAAAGGTTAAAAGTTCTAAAAAGTTTGCTGTTATACTTTTTAAAATTATATTTATTTGTACCACATGATTTTGATTGTATGTAAATATACTTACGGTTTGTTAAAACATGATAAAAACTAGAGAAATTGCATTTCCTGCAAAAATGCAGTGTGAATGCTTGTTGTTGAAGACCTTGCTGAAAAATTGCTGAAATTAGCTAAACATTTGCTGAAAGTAGCTGAAGAACAAGCCTAAGTTAGCAGAAAAAAAAGAACATATTTGCTGAAATAGGTTTAAATTAGCAGAAATATTTGGAAAATAACTAAAAAAAATGGAAATTAGTTTTAAAAAAATTGCTGCAAAAGCTGCGGAAAAAGCAGAAGCTTAAACTTACCAGAAGGAAGTGGAAGGAGCTGAAATGAGCTAAAAAAATGTGGAATCAGCTGAAAAAGTTAAATTTAGCACAGAACAGCTAAAAAGTAGCTGTAATAGCAGAAAAAGCTGAAAGGAGCAAAATAAGCTTAAGGTCAAGCTAAACAAGTAGCAGAAAGAGTTTAATTAGGTTAAAAGTAGCAGAAATTATCATGAAAAACTTGAATTTATCTGAAAATGGCTGAAATTAGCTAAAAAAAAAAAAAAAGCTTTAAAACAAGCTGAAAAGGTAGAACAAGCTTAAATTAACAGGGAAAAAACATGTTCACCCAATAGAATAAAAGAAGCAGAAATGGGCACAAAAAAGTGGAAATTATCTGAAAAAAGCTGAAATTAGCAACAAAAAACAAACAAACAAACAAAAAAAAAGCTGAAAAATAGCTTAAAAAGCCATAAAGAAGCTGAAATTACCAGAATGAAGAGAGCTCTTTTTTTTGCTGAATTAGGCTGAAAATGTTAAATGAGTCCAAAAAATATGAACTTTATAGGCTAAAATTAGCAGAAAAACATCTACTGTATATAGTAGCTGAATTAATTAGTGGAAAAAGCTAAAACATGCTGAAATAAGCTGAAAGGAGCTGAAATTAGCAGAAAGAAGTTAGAAGAAGCACAGAAATGTTGTAGTTAGCAGAAAGAATCTGAAAGGAACTCCGAACAGCTGGAAAAAAAAAAAAACAGCTGAAAAAAAGCTTAAATTTGCACATAAGCTGAAAGAAGCTGAACCAGAACAAAATGTGAAATGAGCAGTAAAAGGTTGCAAACAGATCTAAAGATTTGAAGGATGTAAAAATGAGCTCAATTCAGTTTCTATGAGGAAAAAAATGACAGAAAAGGCTAAATATTTCAAAAAGCTAAAGTTGCACCAATACCAAAAGTCAGAGCAGGATTGTCCTGAAAGAGCTGAATGTTTTGATTCATGATTTGTTGAAGAAAAGTACAATATCCCCTACAGCCTGACAAAATTTGTTATTCTACAATGTTAAACACAATATTAACAGCGTTACGCAACTTAAATAACAAAAGTACGTCATAAAAATTAATAAAACACAACAATGTTTTAATTTGAGTGTTTTAAAACTAGCTAAATTAAAAGGCTTCAGCTATTCTTGCAGTTTCAGGAGGACCAAAACAATAAAAAGTTTTAGCCTTCATGTAAAAGTCTCTCTTCTTGTTTTAGGCTCCCGACCCTGGTGAGCCTCAGGGTCGTGTGCTTGGATACCAGGTGATCGTCAATCCTCGGCTGACCCAAAACGTCACCGAGACATCGGCTCTTCTTCTGGTGGAGGAGGGGGACTACAGCGCCTCTGTTCAGGCCTTCAACACCGCCGGCCTCGGACCGGCTGCACGGCTTCACGTCAACACAAAAAAACGCATCAGTGAGTTTCTCACGGTTGGACATCAATTAACACAATAACAATTTATAATAATAAACATAATCACTTGTTGAAGATCATCCTTTGGTCCGATGCTTAACACAAGAGCTGTCCAAATATCAAGAGTCAGACAAGTCTTCAGTCCATCTTTAAAAATGACGTGCACGCTCTCACTCAGGTCTAACATTATATTTAAAAAACCACAATCATGTTTTATTAAAACTTCTTTCCACTGGAGGAGATCTGGTGAGAGACTACAGAATGAAAAACCTGTGAGATTCATAATGTGCATCCTTGATCCTGGAAACACTGAGCTGTTGGTGTGAAATGAAGAACAGAAATCTATGATTTGTAAATTTCATGAGATATTTTATAATATATGTATGTATGTATGTAGATATACAAAGTATATATATATATAGATATAATACTATTCATATTTTATTCACAGTGGAACATAATAAACACAACAAATGTTTAAACCATGAAGTTGTACCATTTGTGGGAAGAAAGCTGGTCATTTTGAATTTGATGGTCACAATAAACGTCTCAAATGAGTTGTTCCAGGTCCATATGTTCCACCATGAAGCTCCCCCTCTTCTTTTAACAACAATCTGTAAACATCCAGGACCTGAGGAGACCAGCTGCTGGAGGTTTTGAAGGACTTGAGGAGACCAGCTGTTGAAGATTTTGGAGGACTTGAGGAGACCAGTTGCTAGAGGTTTTGTAGGACTTGAGGAGACCATCTGCTGGAGGTTTTGGAGGACTTGATGAGAACAGCTGCTGGAGGTTTTGGAGGACTTGATGAGAACAGCTGCTGGAGGTTTTGGAGGACTTGAGGAGACCATCTGCTAGAGGTTTATGAGGACCTGAGGAGACCATCTGCTGGAGGTTTTGGAGGACTTGAGGAGACCATCTGCTGGAGGTTTTGGAGGACTTGATGAGAATAGCTGCTGGAGGTTTTGAAGGACTTGAGGAGACCAGTTGCTGGAGGTTTTTGGAGGACTTGAGGAGACCATCTGCTGGAGGTTTTGGAGGACTT
>NC_056505.1:6443469-6453351 GCF_014905685.2 Nematolebias whitei
GAGACCATCTGCTGGAGGTTTTGGAGGACTTGAGGAGACCATCTGCTAGAGGTTTTGGAGGACCTGAGGAGATCATCTGCTGGAGGTTTTGGAGAAAATGTCCTATTCTGTTTCATGGTGGATTCTATCTGTTCCATGGTCCTGGGTCATCTTTGCAGGATGAAAGCAAATTTTATTTTTTAAATCTGTATATCTTTTATTGCATTGACGGTGCCTTTTACGAGCTTTCTTTACCAAATGCACTAATGCACCCCCATACCATCAGCGAGGCAGGACTGTTGAGCTGCTTGCTGTTAACAGGCTGGATGTTTCCTCCCCTCTTTAGCGCTGAGGCCGTGGTGTCCGTGGTTTCCAAATAGAATTTAAAATTTCTATTTTGTCCGACCACAGAACAGTTTCTTACTTCGCCTCAGTCCAGAGAAGACGGCAGCGGTTCTGGATGATGTTCACAGACGGCTTCTTCTGTGTATGATAGAGCTTTAACCTGCATTTGTTGAAGGCCCGGTGAACTGTTCACATCTGTGGAAGTGTTCCTGAATCCGTTCGGTGACGCCCAGACCAGAACCAGGCCTGTTTTTAATGCAGTAAAATTAAAAAAGAAATTCTTAAACTTGTAACGTTTAATTTCTGGTGCACGGCACAAGTTCTTAGTTTCAACTTGTGACATGTTTACGATAAAATAAAATATATGAGCTGTGCAAATTGTTGCATTCTGTTTTATTTACATTTCACTCAACGTCTCTTTGGTGTTTTAAATTATGAACTTGGTTAAACTGACAGTTTAACTCCAGCGAGGTGTTTTTGAGCTGCCGTGTCTTTTTTTTTTTTATCTCCCTTTCCTTCCGTTTTGCAACATCCTGAGTGTGTTTGTGAGTTCCTCTCGAGATCAGGAAGTGATAAGATGTCCGATAAAACTTTCTGCAGCCCAGCACCTTCCTCTCATCCTGGGTGTTTACCTGTAATTAAAGATGAATAATTCTGTTTCTGTTTTCTGCAGATCCTCCTTCTGTACAAAACTTGTGGATTTCAAGCCATTACCCACAAAACAAACTTGTTGTCCAGTGGGCGCTCCCCCCCTCCTCATCCTCTGCTCCTCTTGTCAGCCATGCCACTGTGGAGTGGTGCTCAAAGAAAAAGCCGTCCTCCAGAAACTGGACCAGCGTGGAAGGCCTCGCAGCCTCCGCTGTCATCCGAGGTCTGAACAGTTTCTGACGAGCAGATCACGACGGCAGCCGGTCCATTTCCATGTTTAACCAGAATGCACAATTTATATATTCAGTTACTTGTTCCTGTACGTTTTCTGCAATCCAACTAACATATTTTTCGGCCTATAACATACCGGATTATGAGCACATTAAGCGAAACAAAACAGTCAGATGAGTCAAACTTTATTCAACTCATTCACAATAACCACATAAAATCATTTCGAGGTCAGTGAGAACAAGAATTAATACAGAAGATGCATCGGATTAAAAGGCTCACTGTGGATTTTTGAGAAAATTAAAGGATTTTAAGTGCACGTTATAGTCTGAAAAAGATGGTACATGTACTTCTGCATACTTAAAGGACTTTTAGTTTTATTTCAGGCTAGATTTATTTACATACAATTTCCTTATAGAAACGACTGATCAGTTACAAATGCTACTAAAAAATATTTATTTTAAATCTGGTTCAGCAAACTGCCTCAGATTTAGTCTTTTTTAGCTTTTAGCTAACACATCTGCTACTTTTAGCTAACCTTTTCCTTCTTTGTCCTATAGTTTAGCCAGTTTGAGCTTTTAACCAGATTTTATTACTTCAGCTAATCTTTTGCTACCTTTAGCTAGGCTACTTAAACTTTAATACTAACATTTTGCTACCTTAGCTTTTAGCAACTGATTTGCTACTTTTGCATAACATTTAGCTATTTTTGGTTTACCCGTTGTTACTTTGAGCTACCGTTTTGTTCTGTGTAGATTTTAGGTCACTTTTGTGGCTTTTAATTTACCGTATTTTTCGGACTATAAGGCGCACTTACTTAATTTTCTCAAAAATCGACAATGAGCCTTGTGTATTAATTCTGGTTGTGATTACTGACCTCAAACCGATTTTATGTGGTTATTGTGAATGATTTGAATAAAGTATGACTTATCGGACTCTTTTGTTTCACTTAATGCGCCTTATAATCCCAAAACTACAGTAGCTTTTTGCTACTTTTGCTTACCAGTTGTTGTTTTAGCTACCGTCTTTCGTCCTTGTAGCTTTTAGGTAACTTTTGCTCCTTTTAGCTTTACTTAGGTTCCTCAGCAAATTTCAGTAAAGTCATCCATCGCTCAGTTTGTGTATTTCCACAGAATATGTTCATTTCTGTAGAGTTTTTATTTTTTCCTGCAGCAACAAACCGCTGAATGTTACGACCGATTGGTCTAAAAGGCTTCATTCTTATCAGGAACATGTTTTGTATTATGAATTATGGGATTTAATGTTGTGGCTGATTTGAGCAATTCATCACAATACATACCCCAACACCGTGTACTAATACAGCTCCTTTATAGTATTTCATCTGTGTATTTTCCCAGATGTTGAGCCTGAGGAGTCCTACCTGGTCAGTGTTTTCCTCGTCTACCACCAGCAGTGTGGATCTCCTCAGTCTCTGACGGCCAGTCTGCAGCAGGGAGGTAAACCGCACCCCAGAACACAACATCCATGTGTTTTTAACCCTTAACTTCACTTTCAGCAGTTTACAGGCAGCGTTGGTGTCAAGGTGAACTCACTTTTTGGCCACGATTTGAACAATTTTCCCCCTGAATGCAATTTTAAGGGTAAAAGCGGATAAAAGTACATAAAACTGAAGTATTTTGTTTTTGTTTTCACAGCTCTGGTGGAAGCAATCAACCTGAACGTTGCCAGTGTGACTAAAACAACAGTGACAGTAATGTGGGCGTGGCAACAGAAGTCTGGACCAATCAGAGTGAAGAGATACAGGGTGATGCTGAGGAGAGATGCTGACACACAAAGTAGGTTAAAATAACACTTTTTTATTATTTAAATGTCTTAAATTGCCCTGTTTCTCTCTCATTTGCTTTAAAGGAGATATATTTTCTTGTTTTATAAAGTGGTTTTGGACTGAGGAGTGTTGACACAACTCTGGTTCAGTCCTTGAGTTTAGGAACTTTTATTCTCAACATCAGTTTAGTTCCTCCTTAGAAGCGAAATATAAAATACGAGAGGCGAGTAAAAGACTTCATCATCCTTGTAAAAACTGAATTCTCTCTTTCCCAGCTCTGTCGTTATGGCCGGACCAACAGCAGCACACCTTCTTCAACCTGACCCCGAACACGGAGTATGCTCTTCTGCTGTTGGCCGATGACGTTTCCAGAAGCATCATTACTGTGACCACACGTTTTGGTAAGATTCCCCCGGCTAAAGTCAGGCCTAAAACACAACACCAAATCTGATTAACAAAACCAAAACATTTAAAGTTTAATTAATCCCAGCTTGAAATGTTTCTCCAGATGAGGTTCCAGCTGTGGCGACGGCGACTCCTCTTCTGCTGCTGGCCGTCACCATGATGATCATCTCCGTCCTGTCCAGGACTGTGTGAGTCCTCAGAAATCCTGCTCTTATTGTTGTTTCCTCCACTTTATAATTGACATGTATTATAAACAGGATGTGGTCAACAAACTCTGTTTTTAAGTGTTGTGAACAAATATTTTGATTATTTTCTAGTTATTTACCCTCGCAAACATCTTTGTAAGTGGTTTCTACGGTGTGAATATTTATCATAGTTTAAATATTTCTGCAGGTACAAGTCGTACTTCTTCCCTCCCATCTCCAGCCCTCGATTAAGCTCCACAGGCCGGTGGCTGATGAGCCCAAACCCAAAGGTAAACTCAAGTGTTTATGTTCCAGATATCCAAGTGTTTGATGAAGTTGCAAACTGAAGAGAAACAGGCAAACTTTTTTTTTTTAAGTCTCACGATCACATAAAGAAGTTGCGACAGAACCCAAAAAGACACAAACGAGAGACAAACGAAAATCAAAGCTCCTAACAAAGTTTTAATAGAACTGACAACCAGACACAACTAAAAGTAGACAACATCTGGAACAGTCCGACATGAACAGGAATAGATGAAGAAATGGCTGCAGAGATGCAAAACGAGGAACAAATTCAAACTATAAACTAAAGAAATACGTGTTAAAACAGTTTCTTTATGTGCAACTGAACAGAAGAAACACTGCGAAGGATGGAACCAAATGAAAGAGACAAGCAATTAAAAACTGTATCATCAAGTCATTTACGAGTATAAACAAGCACCTTAACAACCGTTTGACTCAAAATATGAACAAGATGTCATAAAAATACACTAACGGAGTGAAAAAGGATCAAAATGACACGAAACGTTCACAAACCAACCACAGGGCTACGGGATAAAAAGATGGTGTGGCTGCAGACGTGCAAAAGACACAAACAGATGCAAAATGACCACAAAGATGGCTGAACAAGAAAAACAAGTACAGATTCATTTTAATTAGAGCAAAAATATCCCAGACAACAAACAAAAGAGAGAAAAGAACGTCAACAAGAGTCGAGTAAAAAAAACTATTGAGCTAACAGATGACAACAACGACTGATCTGCACTTTGTAAACTACAAAAATATAAAATCATTAACAGCAGTGGAGAAAGTACTCAAACACTGTACTTAAGTAAACGTACACATAAACAGACAAAAATGTACTCTAGTAAAAGTAGAAGTACCACATTAACTGTTTTATTTAAGTAAAAGTACTTGCTTTTAAAAATAAAGTATTAAAAGTACTTGCTGAATGTATTACCTAATGCAATAGTCTACAGTATCATTAAGTGTGCCTGTATGTATATTTTATGTAGTACATTAATAGTGTTGAGCCATTTTAATGAACAATGCTGCAGATAATACATGTTTTTATTGTGCGACACCGTTCACACTTGGACTTGTGATTCTGTGCGTCAGAGTTTCAGGGATGACCTGCAGAGTTAAATGTATTTAAGCAAAATAAGAAAGAGGAATGATTAAACATTTGAAAGTTTTTACTCAACACAAAGTAAAACCAATGTGTCATTTTAACTGCAGTAAACATATTTAAGTAAAAGTTGTCTGCCTGAACAAAAGGAGCATTAGACACAACTAACAAAGGAACATCTGATCATTTCAACTCCAGTTTGTCATCAACTCTAGTTAAAATACTGTCTAGTCAAACTTGTAACGAGTCTATGAACAATATTTTAACTTCCTGACACCATTTTTAAAACTTGGACCCGAGTGTCGAGTCATTTGGAGACATCTCTCGTCTCCTAACATCCCATGAACCGACTCATTTGAATATTGCAGCAAGAATTTCTTGTTCAAGTTCAGAAAAAGTTGGTTTTCAAAGTTTTTCGAGTCCAGTCCGGCTCAGGAGAATCTGTCCTGCTGGACTGAACAGTCTTTCAATAAGGCCATGGGTGGCGTGCATCTTCTGGCTGACTCTCCACAGTGGAATCTAGTTTGTGTGTTAGTGGTGCTGCGGGTGCACCCAGTACAACGACATATATACTAGGATGTTGGTCCAGCTCTTCTTGAAGGTGGGTCTAGCGTTACCTGCCCACTTTGCAGTGACTCGATGGACCAGCTCCCCTCTCACCATTGGTTACTTTCAAACTAAAGAACAAATTTAAAAAAACTGCAACGTGAATGTAACGTGTAACTCAACGCATTATAGAAATGTAGCGTACTAGAAAGTACAGATACTTAATGTAAAATGTAGTGGAGTAAAAGTCGGAAGTACCCACGTTTAACTCTACTCAAGTAAAGTTCAGATACATGAAAAATGTACTGAAGTATCCCACCACTGCTCATTAAAGTTTTTAATAAAGTAAGCTATTACCATGTTATAACAAAAAGAAACAAAACTTATACATTTTCTCTCATATTGATGATCAACGTCCTTAAATAAAAAAAAAATAGAATAAAAATGTGTAAATGGCTGCTTTTACATAAATGTCTGAAGTGACTGATAATAGACTAACATGGTGTTAAGGCCGGTAATTTTGATGTTTAGTACATATTTTTACTGATTTGTTGAGTAAATTATGCTGATAAAAATACTTTGAGTGCTTACATCATATATCAATCAATCTGAAAAACTAGTGGAGTAAATAAACTCTTTCAAACGGCACTTTTAAAATGTCTCAAGATTAACGTTTGTATTGGACTTTATAGTTTGTCATGAGTGCATTTAACGGCTTCAAAAGGTGGTGCAAAAATATCAAATCAACATTCGTAATGACAAGAACTACGTGTAACGAACTAAAAGTGGGGATGAAACACAAAAGTGAGCTTCACTTTAGTAAACGTCAAGAAAGACGACTCTGAAACAAAAACAAGAAACACGTTTTTTTGAGTTTTATCGCCGTTTGTGATTCCTCTCCTCAGAAATACGGCGAGAGAAACACCCTGGATATGAAAGACTTCGAGGTGACGGATCTTCTCGAAAACAAACGTCTCGTCGGCTCAAGCGACCAGTCATCAGACGACCTGCGTGAGGTCGTCTCTCCTCTGCCAATCAGCATTCAGACGTCAGCCATCAGTCTGAGCGTTGGCGACGCCGGACCAATCAGAGAGCTGCTCGCACATCAGCCGTACGGTCCCATCAACACGGATCTGACCTGTGACATGGAGTATCTGATGATACCCGACGACAGGCCCATGTGACGACATCTTAAATGAGTATTTTACAGAAATCCAACATCATTTTGAGCTTACGCTTGGAAAAACCATACAGGAAATGTATCATTGCACACATTTATTAATTTATTTACAGTGTTGAACATTTTACTAAATCATATGGATTTTGTTAAAGCTTTAAATCTGATATTTGGAAAAAGTTTGAACCTTTTGTGTGAACCGACTCATTTCGGTGCGTTTACTATAGTACTAACTTAGATCCAAGAACATATGGAGGGTGAAATGTGACAAAATTAAATACACAAATAAATGTATCATTTAATTAGTAAACGCATCATTAGATATACAATTAAATTATTAAATACACAATAAATTAATTAAATGTTCCATGAAATAATAAATGTACTTTTTAAAATTATTTATTTCATGATGTATTTGTTTATTAAATCTTGTCACATTCCACCCTTCATTGTATGGAGGGTGGAATGTGACAAACTTAAATAAATAAATACATAATAATTTAATGTATCATTTAATTAACTACACTAACAAATAATTAAATATACAATTAATTGTGTATTTAATAACTTAATTGTATATTTATTGATTTATGTATTTACTAATTATAAAGTACATTTAATTATGTATTTATTTATTTAATGTATTCCACCCACCATACTTATTCCATAAGTATGGTGGGTGGAATGTGACAAAATTAAATACATAATAATTTAATGTATCATTTAATTAAATACATCATCAAATCATTAAATATACAATTATTTACGTATTTAATAATCGAATTGTATATTTATTTATTTAATTATGTATTTATTAGTTAAATGATACATTTAATGATACATTTATTTATTTCATTTTGTCACATTCCACCCTCCATATGAACAGGGTCAGATCATGTATTCATGTATATATTTTATTAACAGCAACTGATAATTAAATATTTGATTAATTTCAATTATAAAATGTTACTTTTCACTCCTTGGTGTGCAGGACTTCTCCACCTTTGATGTACGAACTTCTCAGACCTGTTTGCACAGTTCGTCTTTAGCGTTTTCCACCTGTGAGCCAGTAGAAATATTGAAGCATCACGTGACTCGATCTCCAGATCCTAATGGGTTAACATCAGAGGGCTTGTTGTCCTGAATCAGATGTTTCAGTTCAGTCTGGGGTTCATCGTGGCTCCAAAGTTTGGAGTTAGAGGTTAGAGTTCACACCGACCCAGTGTCTGATCAGCTGGTGGGCGATGGTCTGTCTGGGGGGCACGAAGAAAGCCGGGCTGGCTCCTCTGAACAAGGAATCAATCACCTAAAGAAAGTAATCAGAAACATCATTCTCTTTTGTACCATACATGTTTACCATTGATGCTAGACATACACAAAGTTCAGTTTATTGTGAAACTGTAGATATTTTTACTCAGGAGTGTTTGAAAAAGGGTCGACACAACTAAAGATGGATCGATTCATCTATTGACCATTTTTGTCATTTCTTAAAATCAGCCATAAAAAAACAAAAGCTACGGTAATTGGTTGACCTCTGAACCCAACATTTTGGTAAACTAGTCATAAAAACAAAAAACATAAATAGTTGGTGAAAATGTGATTCACGGAGTTTTTATTTTTACCTGTTGCTGTGAAAACCAGCGAGCTTCTTCCATCTCCTTCTCGTCCACCTTGATGTCGGTGGAAATGGCAACAGCGAGGCAGCCGATCATGAGGTTGGAGGGCATGGGCCAGGGCTGACAGGAGACGTACTGCACCGGACCGACCTTCACGCCGCTCTCCTCCTCCACCTCCCTCCTCACCGCCTCCTCGATCGCCTCCCCTGCAGACACGCCCGTTCTGCCGCGTTTAGACGACCGGTAGGTTCAGAGCAGGTTTCAGTTGTGATTGCGTCATCTTACCAGGCTCCACGAATCCTGCGAGACAGGAAAACATCCCTGCAGGGAAGACCTTCTTCCTTCCCAGCAAACACTGGTTTCCGTCAGGGTGGATCACCAACATGATGACCACCGGGTCTGAAAACATGGTTGCTAATTGTACTGGTTATTTTCAACAGATTTCCAGTTGGTAATGTCAAACCAGTCAAATGTTTTGTTGAAATCGGGTCTCTCTTGTCAATGAGTCCTCGAGGCTCAATGGGATTAACTTGTCTAAATAAAGGTTGAATGAAAAAAAAAACAAGGTGACCGCTCTATTTATGAAAGAAACAAGTCGAGTCGGTGTTGATGGTAAAACTGGATTATTCAGTGACGTATTTGTGCGTTTTTGTGCCGTTATTTAAACAACCTGGTTGTGCTTGTATTTATTAATACCAGAGTTGTGAAACATGAACAATTTGTTGGAATGAGAGGTACGACATAAATCTTTAAATGATCCAGTTTACAAGTCCTAACAGTTTAGAGTAGTATCTCACTGGGCTGCGACTCTTGACAACTGGCTGACGAGCGGCTCCAGAATGTCTTGAAACCTTCAAGGTGGTCCTCGGTTTCTGTGGTGGGCTCGTACATTTTTGAACATTAATCAAACTTGTGCAACAAAACTTCTCTCTGAGATGTTTCCGGCATCTCAAACCCGTCTGATTAGTTTGTTCTTTGACACCAGCGTGGGAGCTCTCCAGGACTACTGTGGCATGCGTGTGACATCACGTGCGCCGCAGTATGGCAGCACTGATGGGAGCTCCGCTTTGACTCGTTGTTTTTATTGTTCCTGTTGTTTCTGTTTTAACATTTGTTTGCGTCTACACTGCACACCCACGCTACAGGGATGACCGCGACACACTTTTGGAGTTTTGTGTGTCGCTGCCTTGCCTTCGTGGTTCAGTCCTTCCAGCCTCGGGCTCTGGCTCCGGCCTGTCATGGCGGCCGTCTCCATGATCCTCCATCTGCCTGCACGGATCAAACTCTATGGAACAGTTCGGTTCTGCTGGGAAAACTTGGATGTTCTGTATCTGCCGGACCCGAATCTGGACGGCAGTCATCATCCGTAGCCACATTCGTTATTGTCATCATGTTGCTAACGGGACTGCGTTGCTGACAAGACCATGCTGCTAAAAGAACTTCACTACTAATAGAACCTCATTGCTAACAGAATCAAACTGCTAACAGAACCTCATTGCTAACAGAACCTAATTGCTAACAGGATTACACTGCTAACAGTACCACACTGCTAACAGTAC
>NC_056505.1:6453361-6458424 GCF_014905685.2 Nematolebias whitei
GCTAACAGTACCAAGATGCTAACAGAACCTCACTGCTAACAGGACTATACTGCTAACAGAACCTCATTGGTAACAGAACCTCATTGCTAACGGGACTACACTGCTAACAATACCACACTGCTAACAACACCATGATGCTAACAGAACTTCACTGCTAACAGAACCTCATTGCTAATGGGACAACACTGCTAACAGGACTACACTGCTAACAAGACCTCATTGCTAACGGGACCATGCTGCTAACAGAACCTCATTGCTAATGGGACCACACTGCTAACAGCACCATGATGCTAACAGAACCTCGCTGCTAACAGTACCTCATTGCTAATGGGACCATGCTGCTAACAGAACCTCATTGCTAATGGGACCACACTGCTAACAGTACCATGATGCTAACAGAACCTCGCTGCTAACAGGACTACACTGCTAACAGTACCATGCTGCCAACTGGACCATGTTGCTAAGAGAACCTCACTGCCAACAGAACCACAATGCTAATAGGACCATGCTGCTGTGGATGTATTTCTTTTTCACTTTTGGCGTCTTGGTTTTGTATTTTTGTTGCACGCTTTGTTATTTCTTGTTGTTGTTTTTGTTGTTGAGTCGAGGGGGTTCTTCTCGTCCTGAGCATTTCACTGCATCGTTGACCTTGTGTTGATCTGCATGCGACAATAAACCTAAACCCCAACCTACTGCTTTAAAGATCCAGAGCTAAAAACCACACTGGTGATAAAGAATGATTATTGAAACATTTTCTTATTTTCATCTCTAAAGTGTACTCCAGTTGATGAAATCATAAACGTAGCAGGTTTCAACATGGGTCGAGGCAGGTACAATGTGGGCAACTAAAGAACCTGCTCAGTCTAAAATATAGTTTTGTTATGCAGAGAAAAATAAGCCCAATTATTTTAAATTACGTGGCTGCACAGCTCACTGGTCACTCAGAATTCAATGAGATCTCAGCAGAAGCTCAGCCTTTATTCCTCAAGAGCTTCCAACTAGAAGCTACCTTGAAGTGACGAGGTCAGCTGCATGCAGGGACCTGCGCGGGAGATTCTTACCGACTCGTGGATAGCATGTGTTGTGGACCCCCCTCTGGCTCCTGCACTCAGAGTTCAGGCAGCTCCTCTTGTACCCCCCCTCCTCCGGGCGGGTGCTGCTGCCACACGTGGGGCAGAAACTGTAGCGACTGTGCCAGGCCAGCACGGATCGAGCCTGCGCCACAACGCCTAAAGAACAGAACCGGTCAGATACAAGAGAGGCCGAGGAGGAAACAACCGTCGGCTTGTATCTTCCTCACCTGCCTCTTCCTCGCTGAACTTCAGCAGGTCTCTGTTCGGAGTCTTTGGGAACAAGCAGGTCTTTTCTCTGCTGCGTCTCAGAAGCTCAGCAGGGTCTTCATCTGTGCTCATGGCGAACCAAACAGGGGGCTCGCCGGTACCCTCCTCCGTCTGGGAGGAAGAGGGGGGATTCTTCACCCTCTCCATTCCGAGAAAGATGAGCACGGTAGAAGGTTTTTGAAGGAACTCTTTAATTTCCTCGTATCTGAACCGACACAGCTTGATGTCGCCCTGTTACAAACAGGAAGACAACACAATGAATGCAGCTTCACTTCGAGCCGCGGCCCATCACAGCAGCCTGAGCTCAGTCCCGTACCCCGTCGTTGTCGTCCTGCGACGTGCTGACCATTGGGCTGAGGTTGGAGAACAGGAGGTAGACGGTGTCAGGGTCCTTCTGTTTGGCCTCTAACCAGACCTCGTCAGACCTCCTTCCACTCAGCCGGTCCAGCGTCTCCCTGCTGAAGTAGTTTTCCTGCGGGCCGAAGTCGTCGCCCGGCAAGACGCGCCGGCAGCTGCCCTCTGAGCGACTCAGCAGGCTGCCGATGTGCCGGTGGCCCCAGAACTTGGCGACATCGTAGGCAGTTTGTGATGAACTGTTTACGGAGAACTTGTCACAACTTAAAGGCAAAAAAAAAAGTTAAGTTCAGAATTAGAGGAAAATTACAAAATCTGTTTAGTGCTTCACTTTTATTTTATACAGATGTTTTATCAAACTGGAGAAACAACTAACAGCAACGTCCACCTTTTTCCACAATAAATATATATTTTTAAATTTATCTTCTAGTTTAGCTTCGAGTTTTTGTTTAGACTTGGTTTGAAGTGTTGCCTGTTTTAGTTTGACCTTAACCTGGATTTCAAAATGTGAGATCTCAAACAAAAATCTGGACCTAACGGCAACAACCTCGATAAGGTCAAATTTCAAGAACTGCTGCGTATAGGGAGAAGAAAATCCCAGATGTTTATTTTAATGAAATATGGACAATGTTGTAAATTCATAAATGCAGACACCTCCTGGAGCAGGATTTATGAAGATCAGAGACAAGTTCAAAAAGAAAGTAGGTATTTTTCTGTTGAAGATGGTCCTGATGACTGAAAAGTAATAATATGACTAAGATAGTAATAATTAATTTATTATAATTAATAATTATTAATAATAATTAATTCATTTCCTACATTTAAATGGTATTAAACGAACTGAACAGATGGTGATGTCTGATTTGTACCCAATAGTCTAACAATAAATGTCAGTTTTGAAGGGTCAGCTGACGTAAACTTCGGCCATTCTAGTGAGACTTTCACTCTTTTTTAGACAGGGGCGATTCTAGAATCTGACCTTTCGGGGCGCTTAGCCCCCAGTGCTAACAATGGCTCTTGGCTTGAACAACATGGTGGCAGAAGCATTTGTAATGTGGGAGGGACACAGTGGGTGGGGAGGGGGGCCGTCCCCCAGAAAATTTTGAATAAAGTAGATGCCATTTCCTGCATTCTGATGCATTTTAACAAGTTGTTTATCATCTAGTTTTACCTCCATGAGTAAACAGTTGATTCAATAACTATTTTAGAGTTAATGGTATAACAAGAAGTAGCCTGACCCACAGCTCTCCTTGTGTGAAGAGAGCATGATCCGCTTCTCTCACACATCCTAACATCCCCCCAAACCTAACCCTAACCCCATAACCAGGGGTGGGGGTGGGGTTGGGGATGGCATCTCCTGCAGGTAAAGGGCGTTTCACTTCGGGACAAATTGAGGTTGCCGATTGGTCAGTTGCTGACAAGCCTATTGGATTGACGCCCATGTCACGTTAAGGGGCCTCCCTCCCATGTTTCTTAAAGAGACACGCTGCTCGCTCCCTCACTATCCATCTTTGGGTTCAAAGTCTTATACTGCCATCCAGTGGTCAAACAAAGGTACTACATGCAAAACAACCCCCCCCCAAAAAAAAAACAACTTAAATTTGACAATAATTAGTAATTATTATCAAATTTTAAACAATATTATCGTTTATCGCAATAATTTATGAGACAATCGCCCAGCAAAATTTGTTAATGTGACAGGCCTTATGCTAAGTTAAAACTCAGGGGTGCTTAAGCACCCCCAAATAGAGGCTAAAATTGCCACTGCTTTTAGATATTAGATTTTGTACAATTTTTATTTCCTCCTCTGCTTCTCATCTCTTCTTCAATATGCTTCAGTTTGTTTTAATTCTTCCATTTCTCCACTCATCAGCTGGACACAAACACATTTCATTGCAGCACCATTGTATCAGCCGGATGTACGTCTGAAGCCACGCGTACCCGAGGGACACCAGCTTCTCCACCACGTGGTGGTGGCCGTTGCGAGCTGCAAGCATCAGCGCCGTCCAGCCGCTGTATCCGGTCTTGTTGATGAGCGAGGGGATGTGGGACAGAAAAGAAGACACCTGGGTCAGATCTCCTCTTGCTGCGGCGTTCAGGAACTTCTCCACCATTTCCTCCTGCGCACTCATCTGGAAACTTGTCATCCTGGCTGATGAAAACAATAAATCTTCCATTTTACTGTGTTGAATATAAAAATAACTAATTAATATTTGTCACACATTAATATTAAAACAGTAAAATGATTTTAGTAACTAAATGTAAAACCTCGCAATAAATGATGGACCACTAAATCAAAAAACCTAGTTTATGGGCTCACTAACAAAGTGTAATATTTCAAAATAAATTTAGTAATTCTGTAATTTCATAATGTGAGTTGAATAAGATTTTTGCTATAACCTAATAATTTTGTTTGCTATAATCTTGAATTCCATAAAATATCTTATTTATTTAATAGTTAGGTTTTTTTTCTTTGCACTAGTGAACAAATGGTGTTTGGTAGTGAAAAGTACAAACTAAATTAATTCTACATATAATAAAACACAGTCGTGAAGTCAGAATGCAGGGTCTCTAACACAGGGCAGGTTAAATTTAAACTGAATAGAAATTATTTACAATATTACCACTTCAAAAAGCTATTGAAGCTTTTATACAGGAAAATGGACCAGTTAAAAAGATTTAATCTTCTACAATGTAAATTTGAGGACACTGCGCCTTTAAGGTACGCCCTCTTTCTCTCATTGGAGGAGAATGTTGTCAATCATCGTTATACCACGCCCACCCAAAAATCACGTAACGTTACAAAATAAAAGCACAACTAAAACGCCTTGATATACCTGGATTATTGAGCATGGACTTTGTTGTAAAACGCCTTGACAACAAGCGGTGTTTCAGCTAAATAACAATTAAATAACGACGAACTCGTTCATGTTAAGTTACTATAATGAAATCACGTTTCGGCGTTATTTTATTGTTTTCTGGTTAGCTAACCTTCCTGGACATGACAACACGAAGCTTTTCGCGGTTTATCTGAGGGTTAAACTCAACCGAAGCACAACAAAGACTTAATTATAAGTTATAGTTGGTAGTAGAAGGTGATAAAAACTGTCACCTCACCTTCAACTTACTCTTTTTCTGCCATTCGTCATCAAACGGTGACGAGTTGCGTTCAAGGACACCACTCGTGCTCGTTACGCAAATACTGTGTAGCCTTCCAGTGCCTCCTATATTGTAGTAATTTTGAAAATTCACTCATAAACGCTCGTCTCCTTTTTGAGTTAATATTTTTTTAATAAAGAATTACGTTTATATTCCAGATACACAGTGTTCCCTCAGTGAGGACTGAACTAGGCAAAAGGGCCTTCTCCT
>NC_056505.1:6468424-6478466 GCF_014905685.2 Nematolebias whitei
TTAATTAAAACTGCTGTTAAAAGAGTTTGATAGTTTTGACATTTTGTATTTTATTTGATCAACAAATTTGAAAGAATGTTGAAAATTAAAAAAAGCACAAACTATAAAATAATTTCCAGGATCATTTTAAAGAAACTTCTCTTCAGGCTGACTTTAAAAACCTGATTTCACAGAAAACACGTCTGATTATTGTTAATGTCATAAAATGTATTTCATCAAGTTCTGGTGTTGTTCATCCTCTTCAGTCTTTTTTAATCCAGTGACTTCATCTTTATTTGATTTGATTTTTAACTCAGTAGATTTAACACAATATATTTTGTTTAAATAAGTTTTGTCATTAATCTATTTTTGTTGATGAATATTAAAACATGTTCATTCAAACGTTCTCTGTAAAACATTAATTTTCCTAAATAAACTCTTAAATTGATCTTTATTTTCTGTTGCATTTTGTTCTGCTTCTTAAATAAAACTAATTCACAGGAAAAAATGTGCTTTTTATTAAACAACGTAAACAGACATTTTTTAAAACAGATTAATTTAGCCCTTTGTGGCTCCTCAGATGGATGAAGTCCTTTGGATGAAGGACGAAACATCTCAGCAACAAAAGAAACCGTCCAGATGACCTGACTGAACATCGTTGGATAAATGTTTGTAATTACAACCCCAATATAAATAAATTGCAAACATTTTCAAATCTCAAAAATCCATGTTTTATTCACAAAGAAAGACTTTAAACATATTAACTGTGTAAATCAAGAAATTTTAACTTGTTTTGTTTTTAATTATAAGTGATTTGGAAATTTAAACCAACACTTCTTTAAAAAGCTGGAACAGGAAGTGGAAAAGGCTGGAACAGGAAGTGGAACAAACAAGAAACAGCTGGAGGAGCGTTTTGAGTCTGAATCTGTTAGAAGTAAATATGGGCAGAGGTTCACCAGTTTGCAACAAACTGGGTGTAAAAGTAGTGAAATAAATTTAAAATAATGTTCTTCAATGAAAAATTGATTGAATGGATGATACGGAAACCTGGTGGTGGTATAGTGAAGTGCAGGAAGCTATTCAAAGAAAGAGGTTAGCCAAGAAGAAATAGTAAGAGGACTCAAGAGAGGAGACAGGAATACAGGTCCTTCTCAAAAAATTAGCATATTGTGATAAAGGTCATTATTTTCCATAATGTAATGATAAAAATGAAACTTTCATATATTTCAGATTCATTGCACACCAACTGAAATATTTCAGGTCTTTAATTGTTTTAATACTGATGATTATGGCATACAGCTCATGAAAACCCAAAACGCCTGTCCCAAAAAATTAGCATATTTCATCCCACCAATGAAAGACAAGTGTTTTTAATACAAAAAACGCCAACCTTCAAATAATCATGTTCAGTTATGCACTCAATACTTGGTCGGGAATCCTTTTGCATGAATGACTGCTTCAATGCGGCGTGGCATGGAGGCAATCAGCCTGTGGCACTGCTGAGGTGTTATGGAGGCCCAGGATGTTTCGATAGCAGCCTTAAGCTCATCCAGAGTGTTGGGTCTTGCGTCTCTCAACTTTCTCTTCACAATATCCCACAAGTTCTCTATGGGGTTCAGGTCAGGAGAGTTGGCAGGCCAATTGAGCACAGTAATACCATGGTCAGTAAACCATTTACCAGTGGTTTTGGCACTGTGAGCAGGTGCCAGGTCGTGCTGAAAAATGAAATCTTCATCTCCATAAAGCTTTTCAGCAGATGGAAGCATGAAGTGCTCCAAAATCTCCTGATAGCTAGCTGCATTGACCCTGCGCTTGATAAAACACAGTGGACCAACACCAGCAGATGACATGACACCCCAGTGACTGTGGAAACTTGACACTGGACCTCAAGCAATGTGAATTCTGTGTCTCCTCTCTTCCTCCAGACTCTGGCACCTTGATTTCCAAAGGAAATGCAAAATTTACTGTAATCAGAGAACATAACTTTGGACCACTCAGCAGCAGTCCCAGGCGAGATGCTTATGACGCAGTCTCTTGTTCAAGAGTGGCTTGACCTGGGGAATGTGGCACCTGTAGCCCATTTCCTGCACACGCCTGTGCACGGTGGCTCTGGATGTTTCTACTCCAGACTCAGTCCACTGCTTCCGCAGGTCCCCCAAGGTCTGGAATCAGCCCTTCTCCACAATTCTCCTCAGGATCCGGTCACCTCTTCTCGTTGTGCAGCGTTTTCTGCCACACTTTTCCCTTCCCACAGACTTCCCACTGAGGTGCCTTGATACAGCACTCTGGGAACAGCCTATTCGTTCAGCAATTTCTTTCTGTGTCTTACCCTCTTGCTTGAGGGTGTCAATGATGGCCTTCTGGACAGCAGTCAGGTCGGCAGTCTTACCCATGATTGCGGTTTTGAGTAATGAACAAGGCTGGGAGTTTTTAAAAGCCTCAGGAATCTTTTGCAGGTGTTTAGAGTTACGTCGTTGATTCAGATGGTTAGGTTAATAGCTTGTTTAGAGAACCTTTTCATGATATGCTAATTTTTTGGGACAGGCATTTTGGGTTTTCATGAGCTGTATGCCATAATCATCAGTATTAAAACAATTAAAGACCTGAAATATTTCAGTTGGTGTGCAATGAATCTGAAATATATGAAAGTTTCATTTTTATAATTACATTATGGAAAATAATGACCTTTATCACAATATGCTAATTTTTTGAGAAGGACCTATATAAGGAGATGGGACGTAGAGCAAAGAAAGCAAATTAGAATATGTATAATGACTTGTATGGGAGGTGGGACACTAAAAGAGGTTGAGAAGGACTTGTACTGATTGGCGAGACAGGGATCAGGCTGGAAAGGATGTGCAGCAGCTTAGCCTTGTCAAAGATAGGAATGGTAATGTTCTAACAAGTGAGCAGACCGTGATGCGAGGATGGAACCACAATGTGTGTTGACATTATTTTGATGCCTATATATGTTGTTTTCACAAGTGGTGTTTCATGACACACGCCAAGGTTTCAACTCCATTACTGGGAACCACTAGTTGTAACAATAACCAAAACGATTATAACAGCATTTTGTATGTGAATGGCAAACAAAAATAAATGTTTTCTAGGCTTGGAGGATTGTCAATATTTATTTGAGAAAGAATTTAAGATCTAATTATTTACCACTAAAACTTGCCTGGTTCTTTAATGTCGAAACAATAATAATAATAATAAAAAAAAAACAAGAGCTGCATCAAGACTTTTGCACAGTTTGTTTGTCCTACACATCCTTCACTGAAGAATAAGAACTAATGCTGTGTTGTATAAATATAAAATATGTTTTATAAATGATAATTTTCCTTAAATTTTAAACTGATATTACTCCAAAAACATCATTTATTTGGGGTAAAACTGGGATTTAACAATGCTCAAACTATTGATTGAAAGAGGACCAAAACAACAAAACTCTTTTGTTTTGTTAATACTTTAATAAAATCACGTACAAAATTAAGTTAAGAAAAAAAAAAAGCTTTGCTACATGAATCTGAGTGGGAAAAAAAACCCAACTTAAAACCACAGAAAACATAAATATGAGCATGCATTCTGAATTATTAAAAAAGTTAATGTGTACTGGAGTTACTTTTCTTCATTTAAAGCACGAAGAAGCCAAACAGCCTGATGTTAAGGAAACTTCTTGTTGACTCAGTTTAATAGTTTGTCAGTGAGAATGTGGAAACATTTCTCTCTTCACAGCAACAATCTTCCCCAAACCTGACGTCTGATCATTCCTCTGCTCTTGTGCAGATGAGAAAGAAACTCTGAGGCCTAAACACACAGTGTATTTGTGTGTGGACAGTGTGTATCTTATGTTTGGTGTGTGTTATGAGTAAAAGGTGAGGACACTCTGGTGGTTTCCTCGGACCAGCAGCAGCGGGGGGAGGTCTTTGGACAGGGTCTCCAACCAGCACATGTAGAGGGCGCTCGACACCGTGCCCTTCCTGGCCAAAGGCATGCTTCTGCTCACAAACACAGACAAAACAGTTTCCATCACTTCACGCTATTAGGAATTAAAAGATATCAGAAAGTGCATCGCTGTAAAAAAAAAAGATTCTGAAGTCTTTGTCACAGCCTCACTTTGAAAATAAATGCCTTTATTCGCCACATCGGGGTTTTATTTAAAAAAAACAGTTTTTCTAAAAATAAATTTCTACATTTATTGGTCAATTTTCAGCCGTTTTTACTTGTACCTTCCAAATACAAAGTTTACTGTAAATTGATGAAACTCTCAGAAAATCTTCTTCAGATTTATGTTTACACCTGATTACCTTGATGTCAAACCAGTTCAAGATGGCTGCCACAGCTCTTCAACGTTAGTTAACACAAAAATGGCTAACTTGGACAGTTTTACTGATAGTGAGCTAAAATTGGGTGTGGTAGTAGCTGAGCATCCTTAACAACATGTGCTTTAAGTGTAAACATGTCGTATGATATCTTTGAGTAAATTTTGTCAGGTGGATTCCTTCAAGGAAGTTAATGTCTCTGCTTCTTCATCTTCTTCTTCTTGTGTCTTTTCCCTCTTCAGGGGTCACCCACAGTGAGTCATCCTCCTCCCTCTCACTTTATCCTCACTCCATCTCCATGTCTCTAACTGCATCCATATATCTCCTCTGTCTTTTTCCTGGCAGCTGCATTTCTAACATCCTTCTACCAGTATACCCACTGTCTCCTCTGGACATGTCCAAACCATCTCAGTCTGGTCTCTAACTTTATCTCCCAGTTGTTCAACCTGTGTTGCACCTCTGATGATCTCATTCATAATCGTATCCATCCTTGTCACTCCTAAGGAGAACAACATCTTCATTTCCACTTCCAGTTCTGTCTCCTGTCTTTTTGTCCATGCCTGTGTCTCCAAGTCATACATCATAGCTGGTCTCACCACGGTCTTGTAAACTTTTCCTTTGATGTTTGCCGCCATCTTTTTGTGACAAATCACTCCTGAAACTTTTCTCCATCCAATTTAAGGAAGTTACTGCTTAATGACAAAAAATATCACAGGCTCTGTTGCCTGAGAAACATCAATGTGTGAAACTTGAGGGGTGTTTGAGCATGAGAGTCGGTGTTTTCGAAGTCAGTAATAAAAAAAAAAAACCACATGAAAAACTCAAACTTAAACTTTAAACCCTGCTGCCATTCTTGGCCAGGTCTCTAAAGACATTCATCTAAAAGTACTCGTTACGTTCAGCTTCAAAATTTAGACCTCTAAGATAAATTCCTCTGAAGACGTGCTGCTGAGGTCTGACTGATTTATCTGAAGGTTATCTGAGAGCTCATTTTGTCAGTAAAACATTTGTTGAAACTGAAAGTTTGACATGTGAGGAAGGAGAAGAATCACTCTCTTGTTCCTCGGAGGGATCAGAGGAGTAAAGTTCTTACATGACGATGAGCTTGGCGGTGCTGGAGTGTTCCTTCAGCAGCTCGTTCAGCCTGATCTGACGGTTGGTCTGGGGGGTCAAACAGGGAAACTGAGCTTTAACGGGCAGAGTTCTGGTACTGGTTTGGGTGGCTGTGTCTGCAGTGTGTGGACCTTGGCCTTGTAGAGCTCCAGTTCGTTGTCAGTGATCCTCCAGGGCTCCTGAGCCTTCAGCCTCTCCGCAGCCTCCTGCTCCATGTCGTCCTCCCTCAGCCTGTATGGCTCGATCAGCTCCTTAAAACTCAGCTTACTGTCAAACAGAACCCATCTTAGTTTAGCTTTACCCAGTTCCAGACTGGAGTAAACGACGTCAGAGGTTTTTGGAGGTCATACTTGTGTTTTTTAGGTTTCACATTGATGTCTCCGAGAACGTTGATGTCAGAGAAGTCGATTCTGAACCTGCTCAGCAGGGTGGCCATCCTGGTTGGACACGATGAACAAAACATCAACATGTAAGAGTTTTCCAGTATTTATTCTTGATGAAAACCTGTCAGAAGAACAGACGTGTACTCACGTTCGACGGTCGTGGTCAATTCGGTTAATCTTTCCACCGATGAAGACTCTGATTCTGCAGTCGCTCCACTTGCTCCTGGTGGTCAGCAGATATGGAATCAGCAGAGTCAGACCTGCAAACACACATGCAAGAGTTTCTGTAAGACACAGTTCAAGCTTTCTTTCCTGCAGCTGTTATTTAGTATCTTTGTTATTTTGTGGTCTGGTCTGTTTAAGAGAGAAAGAATGAAGTTCTCTGCCGATTCATCTGAAGCCTGAACTTTAATGGAATGACGTAAAAGAACCAAACATCTGTTCTTCTGTGTGCAAAATTTCTACAAACAACAAATAGTGAGTACATGAAAACTGACCTCCGTCATCAAACAGCCACCACACGTCTATGGTTCCTTTACCCTGTTTCTTCTTGAACATCTGGCTGCTCTCCAAGAGACGCTGGTCAGTCAGACTCAGAGGGGATTTAGTTTCTGTAGCTGGTGGATGACAGACACAAAAATGAAATGACAAAATCAGTGACATGAAAAGCCTGCAGCCCATTTCTACCAGACGCTAAAAGGAACATTTAAAATGGTGGTCAAGCTGCAATGATCAGTGACTCAAACATGTGACAGATGAAAGCCTGGGCTACCTCTCATGATGAGTGGGCTGCTCTGGTTGCTGGGGTTTTTTGACAGACAGGAGTCAGAATCTGAGTCTTTAGCCAAACTGACAGAAATCAGAACATCTTTACTGTCTTTTGGTGGCTTCTCGCTGGGCTGCAGAAGCTCATCTGCAAGGCAAACAAACCCAAACTAAAAGTTATTTTAATTTCTTTATTTCCATCAAGTTTTGCTCCTGGAATCATCTTTTTCTTCAAGGGATCAACATTCCAGAGGCCTGCCCTCAAACCACTGTCCAGTTTGCAATGCACCCAATCCCCCTCCAGGCGGTGGACCCACATAGAGGTGGTGGTCAGTCATTTCTTGAAGCTTGGCCTAGCTGAGCCCCAGATGCCAAGGTTGGACCACCAGGCTTGGCTCCAGGAGAGTCCTCTGGTTTCCCTGACCTGGGCGAGGTATCCTGACAAGCATGATCATTTTCTCTCTGTCTGACCCTGAGGGCAGGTTGTCGTTGGAGATTTACCTGACCACATACCCCCCCACCCCCAGGATCAACGGGGTTCTCAAGCCCCTTCACCATGTGGAGATTCTGCAAAAGAGAGAACTGGAAAAATATGGAATGGTTCCTCTGGGTTGGAGATAAGTCTCTGCCTCAAACTGAGGAGTTCAAACATCAGCGTTTTAAGATGGATTGACAAAATGGGGCATCGTTGACAGTAATAAGAATGTTGCTCCTGTCTGCTGTGGTGAAGAAAGATATGAGCCGAAAGGCAAAGCTCACAATAATCAAGCTACACTCCAACTTTCATCTTTAGTCATGAGGCATGAATTTTGACCAAAAGAACAAGATCCAGGATAAGTGTAAGACTCCACAAAGTAAATATTTTCACTACTGAAAATAAAATCAGTGTTCTATCAAATTGTAATCATGACTCCGTGGAGTGGTGCAGAAGTTGGAATCTCCCATAATTAATTACGTCCTGGTACCCTTTTATTGCGTCGGGGTGTAACAGTCGTGAAAAGATACACAAAACAAAATATGTACCTTGCCCCTGAATGTGAGAGATGTCCAGTCCATCCAGAAGTCTGAGGATCACGACTCCGAACTGGAGGTCAAAGGCGTCACTGGAATGTAGAAAATGGTGTTAGACACAAAAACAATGACTGGGAAATTTTGGTTTAATTCAACAGGTTCTGATTTTTAACAGATTGAATGTCCTTGCTGGATAGAGTTGATGTAATTCTCCACATCTCTCATGTCTCCGTCACTCCAGTTGTTCTTGAAACCCATGACCAGCGTGTTGGGCTTCAGGCGACCCAAACCCACAGCCTGAAGAAAAAGGTGTGATGATAGAACAAAGTATTTTCAACTGAACAGAGATTTGGAGCAAATTTTGTAATTAAGAGGAAACCAAAGGTGTTTTTTTAACCTGCAGGAGCAGCTGTGTCCCTTGTCTCAGGTTGTCAGCAAAAACAGGCGTGTAAAAGGCCTTGATGCGTTTCTTACTGAGCCAGCGCCGACAGCGAGCGTAATCCTGGGACAGCTCCTTGAAGTTTGGCCGACGAGACACCTGGAAAGAACCAAACGCACACGAGTGGTTGGAGAAGTTGTGAAGAATCATCACAGCATCACTGTCGATACGTACAGTCCTGACGTGGCCGCAGACCATCAGGCTGACGTTCTTGGTGAAAGAGTGGACCAGCTGCAGCAGAGCGGGGCGAGAGTTTGGATAACCGGCCAGAACTAAGCACTGCGGCCTGAAAACAGGAACACAACCATAACTATGACCATGATGATGAAGTTACACAACCAGTGGTGCATGTTTTCAGTCAGACCTGAAGTTTTTAACATGATCCTCGACTCCGGAGAGATTCAGGCAGTGAGTCAGGGCCTGGTTGTAGATCAGAGCCTGAGTGGACGAACCCCAGTTCACATCTGCAGGAAACAACGACAGATTTGAGCTGAGACGACAAGGAACTGGGTTCAGTTTATGCAATGAAACAAAGATTTTAGCTTTAGCATAACAACATTTACATTGGCCTGTTGTAAATGACAAAAAAATAAGAAGTAAAAAGCAGCACCGTGAAACATAAAGATTCAGGAATTCTGTCTAAATGCCTCATCACCGATGTCTCTCATGTAAATACCATACCATACCAATTTATTTATAAAGCACTTTAAACAGTGACAAAGCACACCAAAGTGCTGTACAGGGACAAACAGAACAAGCACACAGCAACAGATTACATAACAGGACACCAAAAAGTAGAAACCAACAAAAACAATGAACTAAACTAGTAAATGAACTTTTCTTCAAGTCCGGTCTCCTCATCCTGTTCTCACCTGGTTTTTTGTAGCTGACGTAGATGTAGAGCGCGAGGACAATGAGCAGGGTGACGAGGGCGGCCCACCAGTTGATGACAAACATCACGACGCAGCACAGGATGGCCCCCGCCAGAGACACCCACATGTTGTAGTACTTGAAGCTGGGACGCCACCCTGCAGAGAAACAACACACACAAAGGATAAGAAGGCTGAAGAATCACTGAATTAAACACAAATCAGATAAGATTCCACCACATATTTCACATTCTTTGTTTTATTTAACAAGGTTGAGTCAGGTCCTAAATATTTAAAATATTTAAGTTCTAACTCAGTAACTACTTGGAACTGGTGCTCAGTATCGGCAAGTACCCAAATGAATGTAATTTCTGGACTATTGAGCGCATCCAAATATAAGCCACGCCCACTACATTTAAAAATAATAATAATAATTTTGTACATATATAGGACGCACTTGTGTATAAACCGTTGGTGTCCACGTTCTAACGTGAGACATTTACACAGAAAGATTTTTTTAAATGTGTACCAGTAACATACACAAATACGTACAGTAAATGTTTTTTTCTGAACAGTCCCAGTAACACAGCTGGTTAAAAAAAATACAGTAGCCTACCAGGAAGTCATTGATCGCTATCTTCATCTTCCTCCTGCAGAGGATTTTTAAAAAACTGCTCCTCTGTCAGGATCCACCGGCAGACTGGAGCAGCTGCTCTTTGCACGTCACCAGTTTTGGTAAACGATTTCTTGTCACCAGTCATCCAAGCCTCCCACCGAGCTTCGAATGTCACGTTAATACACGATTCACACTGATATCGAGTGGCTGCGAATACTTTGTTGTGCCCCCAGGGAGGGGCACAAGTTCCCCCTACTCGTTCTCTCCTCCACTCCTCGTTTCATTGGTCGACTGTGACCTGTTTGGTAATTTCATAGGTCAGATATTTTTTAACCTTTATTTATGCAGGTATGACGTGGACCCACCCCCACAGGAGAGATGTGTACTGGGCAGCTATGTGAGCGCCGGGGTGTGACGAGGCTAAATATTTTGGTGGCAGGAAGCTCATTAGCACGTAAAAAAACAAAAATCCATAAATTAGCCGCAGCTTTGTATAAGCCGCAGCCTTGTATAAGCCGCAGCCTTGTATAACCCGCAGCCTTGTA
>NC_056505.1:6478476-6497364 GCF_014905685.2 Nematolebias whitei
CCGCAGCCTTGTATAAGCCGCAGCCTTGTATAACCCGCAGCCTTGTATAAGCCGCAGCCTTGTATAAGCCGCAGCCTTGTATAAGCTGCAGCCTTGTATAACCCGCAGCCTTGTATAAGCCGCAGCTTTGTACAAGCCGCAGCTTTGTACAAGCCGCAGCTTTGTACAAGCCGCAGCCTTGTACAAGCCGCAGCCTTGTATAAGCCGCAGCTTTGTATAAGCCGCAGGATTCAAAGCCTGTGGAAAAAGTAGCGGCTTATAGTCCAGAAATTATGGTACTAGAGTCTGGACACCGTTAATACGATCTCTTTCTTTTTCAGTCTTAAGGGGGGGAAGCACCCTTGAGTTTGTAAAACACAATTCATGTTATAGTCAGAAACAATAAAAAAGTAAAAATATTAAAAACAAAAGTTTTATTTTTTTACTCTTAACAACACAGAGATTTTTATTTATTTTTTTTTGTTTTTTTTAAAAACCATCTTAATTCTGAGGTTTGTCTTGTATAGTGGTCCAAATAAATGTTTTTCTTGTCAAAACTTCAGTTTTAGGATTTACCTGGAGAGCTGGCCATGGAGGCATGGAAGACAGAAAAGTTGATGAGAGCGTAGGAGGCCAGGAAGAAGTTAGAGATGATGGGCGCGATGATGTTCAGCTCAGCTGATCGGACAGAAACAGACACTTTCACCACTAACGTCTTGTTTTTGTTTGTTTCTGACTGAAGGTTTGTTGCATTGCAGCCTACCAATGAGGATAAAGGCGAGGCCAATGCAGAAGGTCAGGACGTAACCACGGAGAGGCTCGTTGTTTTTACCATATCCTTTAGCAAATATAGCCAGTCCTGGATAGATGTTGTCCTTACAGAGAGCCTGGAATCAGAACCATTTTATCAAATTCAAAACAAACACGTTTTTTTTTTTTGACAAATATGGCATTAAATTACAGCTCTGTGAGATATTTACAGTGTAGCAACAGCAACGTGCACTCTGCCCATCTTTTGGATGATGGTATGAACATAATCTCACTGTATCTCGGTACAAAGATAATAAAGCTTATTCTGATTCTGACCTGGAAGACTTTGGGAGCGCTGACCAGTGAAGCCAGAGCTGAGGAGAGAGTGGCTGAGAAAATCCCTGCGGTGATCAGAGGACTGAAGAAAGACACCAGACTCATCACCTGAATGACACACAGAAGAAATGATGAGAAAACAGAACCACTTAAAGCTTATAAAAGTTATATTTCTAAAAATGGCAGAGAGGGAGGACAAAAGATCCTTGCATGTTAGTGACTGAAATAGATCTAAAGAGCTCAAGCATTTGAAAAATAAAAAGCGTAAATAGTTCTGAACGGAAGTGTTGTCTCACTGATGGTTTGGGAAATGGTAAAACTCTATTTACTTATTCTGATTATTCAAACGTTTTAGTCTATGACCTAAAAAATAATAGATCAAAGAGTTACAATCCCCAAAATCCTTCACTATAAGTTTCTTTCGGCTGCTCCATTCTTCAGGGGTTGCCACAGCGAGCAAACTCGTATAAAAGATTTGGCAATTGTTTTTTACACCGGATGCCCTTCCTGACGCAACGTGGGCTTGAACCAGCAACACATTACAAGACTACGTCCTTGACCGCCAAGCTACTGCCGCCCCACTGAACACAAACACTGCAAAAAAAGTAGATGAGAAAAATAACATCACAAATAGTTTATACTCACATTTTACTATATTTTCCCCACGTTTATGACTATTTTTGTCTCCATCGTGTTGTTTTGTTTCCCGCAACTGGATCTCAACCCAAACTTTGAGCACATACATGTCAGAGTCAGAGATTCTTTATTGTCATTCGCACCTCATGTGGTACATGTGGTGGAGCGAAATTATGTACACAGCGTCTCAGTTACATCCAACAATAAAATGTAAAAGAAAAACAATGATAACATGTAAGATGTGAACTAAGAAAAATATCAACTAAAATACACAAAGCACTAATAGCATTAAAACATTACGTCGAACATCAGCACAAACATGAACATGAGTCTGTGTGAGCAGATGAGCACGCATGAACACAGCAACATGAAACAGATCAGCAGCAACATGAAACAGATCAGCAGCAACATGAAACAGATCAGCAGCAACATGAAACATAACATATCAGCAACAACATGAAACAGATCAGCAGCAACATGAAACAGATCAGCAGCAACATGAAACAGATCAGCAGCAACATGAAACAGATCAGCAGCAACATTAAACAGATCAGCAGCAACATGAAACATATCAGCAACAACATGAAACAGATCAGCAGCAACATGAAACAGATCAGCAACAACATAAAACAGATCAGGAGCAACATGAAACAGATCAGCAGCAACATGAAACAGATCAGGAGCAACATGAAACAGATCAGCAACAACATAAAACAGATCAGGAGCATCATGAAACAGATCAGCAGCAACATGAAACAGATCAGCAACAACATAAAACAGATCAGGAGCAACATGAAACAGATCAGGAGCAACATGAAACAGATCAGCAGCAACATGATGTGATTTCTCGCAGTGATTATCCTGGATAGAGATTCATGACTTTAACAACCTCAGGGTAGAAGCTGTTCCTCAGTCTAGTGGTTCTACACTTAATGCTTCTCAACCTCCTTCCTGAAGGGAGTCTCTTACAAAAAAAAAAAAAATAATAATAATAAATGTCTCTTACAAATAAAACAAACTTCTTAATCTAGTGCAAACACTCTGTGTGACGGTCAAGACGTTGTTGATTGTATTAGTGGAATCTTTGAACCCAGCAGTTTGCACAAGTGATGCATCCTCTCCTCTGCCATTTGGTTGTTTATTCAGGAAGGGTCCAACTTGTCCCTAATGATGTTTCTGACTGGACAATAAAAAGATGAGCCAAAGGTAGTATCGCCAACTTGACTCTGTTTTGCCAGAAAATGGACAAATCTTTTGTTACCGTCTCGCTGAACTCTGAGTGTTTGAAACTAAAGTGACCAGCGAGCCGTGCAGATGCATTTTGAGAAACCAGGTTATGGCATGTACTTTGTAATTTTGTGTGCACAGTTTGCAAAACTGTATAATTCATTCAATCTTTATTTCTACAGGTTAGTCTCATTGAGTCACGAGGACTCATTTTCAAGAGAGACCTGTTTTAAACCAAAAAACACAGATAAGGTACTCAACAAACAGTCATAAAAAGCATATAAAATGAAAAGTAAACGAAAGTAGTGATATAAAACAAAATAAAAACAAGCTTTATTATGAAACGAGGTAAACTAGTAAAAACAGGAACGTCTGCATTGATTCTTGTATTGAACTTAATCGTTTAAAATCTCTTAAAAGGTCAAAGTCGACAGCTAATCTGTGCAGATTATTTGTTGCCCATCTCAGCCTGCTTTGTTGGGTGCTGGCCTCATCTGTGATATGATTTAATCTGAAATACATATTTGAAATGAAGACAGGCAGAATTGGATCATTAAAAAAAAAAGAAAAGTTTTTAGACCTGAACATGTTCTCTGTCAGAGGAGAGCTCTCGTACAGGTGTCAAAACACAGATAGGATAGCACAAGTGTGTGTGTGTGTGTGTGTGTGTGTGTGTGTGTGTTCAGTGATATCAGTGTCACAGAGCTGGATGTGAGTGTAGGTAGATGCTGTCAATGCTCTCATTCAGTTCTGAGCAGCAGGAATCTTGTGACTGAAAACAACAGATGCTATTATCTCTGCTGCACTCTGTGTGTCGATGGGAACAGCTCTGTCTCTTTCACACAAACACACACATGCGCACACTCATGCACATCCTCATGGAGAGAAGCAACATTGCTGCAGCAGTCTGACGGGATGCGCACGTGTCAAACGGCCGAGACTGAACTGGCAGGTTTTAATCGAGAACCTTTAGGGAGTTAAAGTGTTACCTTCCATATAGTGTCATTAAGTGTGGTTCATGAATAACGGGGGGGGGGGGGGGGGGGGTTAAAGCTGCCTAATGAGACCCAACTGCTGCGTTTGTGGGTGACTGTGACGTTTGTGGACAGAGTTGTATCTTGACACGGCAGCGCTCAGGCCTCCACAGAAAACAATAGCTGTGGGTGTGTGGAAACACGTCACGCCACCAGTCTGAGCTGGCCTTCATCTAACACACATTCCTGAGCGTTTCTCTGTTTAGAGTCCAATATACACATCACAGAGGTTTATATTTCCTTTTTAATGGATCAGATGTCATTAAGTTGTATGTTTCAGGCAGTTTTAGTCATCTTAAAACACCCGCCCCACTCCAAACCACAACCTGAGCCAGATTCATTCATGCTGTTTTCTTTCTCTAATTCTACTCTTTATATTCCTCTAAATTATTTGTTTTGCACTGACAACATTCAGAGATGAGCCTGAAAAATGTCTTCAGACCCCTACAGCTACACAAACTAATTCTTTGTAAATGTCAAATTATTAAACAAACAGTTTAATTACCAGCTCTTATTATTATTATTGTTTAAAGCTGACAGCCTGGAGTTCATTCAAGAACTGCAGCACGGATGCTCCGCAAGCCGCAAATCCAGACTTTAAACTGAGATTAGATGTTAAAAATAAACTTACGTTTTCTGTTTTAAGCGTGCACGACCTCTGACCTGAGTGCGTTTCCTTACCTGGAAGTCGTTCATCAGGCCGTACTGGCAGCCGCCCTCCTTGCAGATGGTGAAGTCGTATCCGAGCTGGCAGGCGGCGTCAGTGCAGTTCACCGTGTCGCTCACCGTGTCGTTCTGATCTCCGGTGGCGTCCCTCAGGATGCAGGAACCTGCAGGAGAAGAAAGCAGCGCGTAGAAATGAACAAAAGCAGAATCCATTTTCACTGACGATGAGGCCTTACTGCCGTCCTGCTGCTGGGAGTCACTTCACATGATCTTATTTATTTCACGTGCAACTAACAAGAGCTTTAAAATACAAAACTACTCAGTTCAGATTATTAAAAAAAGAGGAAACTTACAGTTTTCCTGATCAGACACTGATATTTGCCTACTCTCACTAAAAATAGCCATTTTGTGTTATAAATGAAAGAGTAAAGAAACGTAACCTAAATTAAAGTTAGATTAAAATACATGTCAGTGAGAACCTGTAGAGACAGCGACAGCCACGTAGGTGACGCCTGTGATGAGGATGGCCAGCAGGGTTCCTTTAGGGATCGCAGACTGCGGGTCCTGATGTTGGACAAACATGAGAAGGATCAGATTTACTGACAAATTCAATCTGTTTATATCAGAAAAAGGCAGTGTCGAAATAAACGGACAAATGTTAGAAACATGATATCTGGTCAGATCGTGGCGGCAGCAGCTTCACTACGTCTCTCTCCACAGCCACTATAAGCTTTTCCAGGTGACTCCACGGCGTACCAAGGCCAGCTGAGAGACATAGTCTCCAGCATGTCCAGGGTCTTCTTCCAGTCAGACATGCCTGGAACACCAAGTGCGTCGGCACCGTTCAGGTAGAGGCCCGGTCACCAAGCGCTCGCTGACAAGCCCCTTTTCTATACGAGGGACATTGAGCTGCTTGTCGTCTTCTGTCCATACGAGTATTCTGGACCAATCTGCCTTTGGAGACTTTACCACGGCCTGTTGGCCCAGACAGCAAAGGTCCTAGGGTCATTCTGATGGACAAACTCCTCTACCACGGTAAGGAGGCGATCAACAGAGACGGAAAATAATCACATAAGCTGGGAATTTATTTTTAAAAATTCCAGTTTAAATCATGAAATGTTTTTAAAAAACAGCCAATTTATTTTGGTTTGGAATTTACAAAAGTCTTTTATGTAACGGAAGTTTTACATATTCGAAATAAACAGTTCTAAGTTTATAAAGTGTGTGAACTTATCGCCGCTTCACAACAGACCTCATCCCTGAAGCAACAGATGCTTATTTGGTATTTGTTGACGTAAACTATTAGGTCTTTCGTCAGTTTGAACTAATTTAGATCAGATAAAATCTGCAGCCATCATATTATACTTAGATATGCTCCACGCTTTAACTGATTACCAACAAAAAACAATGTGTGACTTTATTGTTGTCAGTTTTATAGAAGCATATTGAACAGGGTTCTTTTTAAAATTATAATCAGAGAGTCTCTCATGAGCTGCTTCATTTGATTAATAGATTTCATGGAGGAAAAATGAGTGGGGCTCTAGGACGGAGCCTTGGAGCACATCACAATAAATTGTATTGAACAAGACAAAGCATTAAAAAAATAAAATAAAATCCAGATATCTGTCAGAAAGCTGAAAGAACCATAACCTACAATGAGATCACCGGAGATGTTGGCTCCGGCCAGGATCCCCGTGGCTGCGGGGAAGAAAATGGCAAACACAGAAAAGAACGTCTCCTCTTCTCTGAAATCTGGACCAAAGTTCTCTAGGAAGATGGCAGCTGGAAGAGATGCGGGTCAGAGAAAATCATCAAAACAAACAGAAATATGTGAAGCGACAGTAAGAGTGCTGCCTCACTGTGGTATCCGAAGAATCCTTTGGGCTCTTTATTGTCCGTTGGCATGAAGGTTCCCAAAAAGAAGTTGACAATGGCTGCCAGCAGGATCACCAGGAGGACAATCTGAGCCTGATGGGAGGGGGAGAGGAAGGTTATGATTATAAAATAATCAAATCTGTTTGAAGCTCATTTTAATCTTAAAGTCTGAAAATAAGTAAATAAATAAATATTTAAAAAATGTTAATAAAAAAAGTCAAGTCAGGAATTAGAGTTAATAAATAAAGTAAAACAGCTTTTAAAATATTGTAAAATTAGGCTAGCAGGTAAATTTAGGTTAAACCACTTCTGAAATCACACTATAATTGGTATATTATATTATATATTATATTGCTATAATTAGTTCTGACAAGACTAATTTAGTTGGACTAAATATTTGTGTCCAATAATCCCAACTTTACTTCATCCTAATAAGAGTTGGGATTTTTTATGACCCATTGAAAGCTTCAGACTTGTTAGCATTGATATTTAGCCCAGATCAATAACTTTAGTTGAGATGCTAACAGGTGTTTTGTAATATTCAGGTATACCTTGGCCTCCCACTCCATCCCAGCCACAGAAATCCCCAACAACAGAATGATGGTCAGAGTCCCAACGATTCGGATGTCGTTCAGCTCGTCGGTCATCAGCGCGTCAACATCCTGCAGACAACAAGAAGGTTGATATTAGGCTGAATTCTCAGCAGTCAGAGAGACGTCTGAACGCACCAAAGCACATCTTACGTTCAGCATCTCGACAACGGTCTCAGCAAAACCAACGACGTACATGGCCACAGCCACTGCGTTTGCAAAGGCGAAGATGAGACCGATGGATCCCCCGAATTCAGGACCCAGACTTCTGGAGATCAGGTAGTACGCTCCTCCTGAAAGTTTGTCAAACTCCAGGTCAGCCTCAACAAATGGGGAACTTACAGCCTTTTTGAAGTCTTGGACAGCATTAGTTCCAGATTGTGTTATTATTCTGTAAATAATCTCTAATATAATGTAATCCACAGCAAAGTTGATAAAAAAGGTTCTGAAAACCTAAAAAGGTCGAAGCAAGAAGATCCTGTGATCTTCTGCAGTTTTGACCGATCCACTTGAACTACATGAAATCTCTCTCGACATGCGGTTTGAAGACTTTCCCAGGGGAGCTGCAGAATCAAATTATTCCATTAAAAGCTCCCAGTTTAATAATCTGAAGCTGAGGTTGAAAGAATGACGACTGCACGATTGATGCTTTCTTCTCCAAGAAGTTCATGGGTCATTTTTCCTGACGACTGAGCCCTAAACGAAATAGACTTGTATTTTTAGACTCAACAAATAGTTAACGCACGAGTCGTAATGAAACTGTGTTCATCCATCCATCCATCCATCCATCCATCCATCCATCCAATCTTCTGCTTGTTCCAAAGTCGGGTCTCGGGGGCAGCAGCTTGAGCAGGGAGAACCAACCATCTCTTCCACCTCTTCCAGCTCTTCTGGAAGGACCCCATGACGTTCCCAGACCAACTGAGAGATGTAGTCTCTCCGGCGTGTTCTGGGTCTTCCTCGGGGTCTCCTTCCAGTCGGACATGCTCGAAGCACCTCCCTAGGTAGGCGCCCAGGGAGCATCCTTACCAGATGCCTGAACCACCTCAGCTGGTGGAGGAGCAGTGGTTCTACTCCGAGTCTCTCCTGATAACTGAACTTCTCACCCCATCTCTAAGGGAGAGTCCAGCTACCCTGCGGAGAAAACTCATTTCAACCTCCTGCATCCACGATCTCATTCTTTCGGTCACTACCTAGAGTTCGTGGCCATAGGTGAGTGTAGGAACATAGACTGGCCGGTAAACAGAGAGCTTTTCCTTACAGCTCAGTTCCCTCTTCACCACAACAGACCGGCCCTGAGTCCACAACACTACAGACGCTGCACCAATCTGTCTGCCAATCTCATGCTCCATTCTTCCCCCACTCATGAACAAAACTCCGAGATACTTGAACTCCTCTACTTAAGGCAGAACCTCACCCTCGACCCGAAGAGAGCAATCCACTCTTTACCAACCGAGGACCATGGCCTCAGATTCCCAGCAGCTTCACACTCGGCTGTGAACCGCTCCAGTGAGAGCTGAAGATCATGGCACGATGACGCCAACAGGACCACGTCATCTGCAAAGAGCAGAGATGGAATCCTGAGGCCACCAAACTGGATTCCCTTTCTTCCTCCTGGCTGCACCGAGTAATTCTGTCCATAAGTCATGAACAGACTTAGTGCCAATGAGCAGACCTGGTGGAGTCCAACTCCCACCCTGAAGGTACTGCCAGCAATGCAAACTGTGTGGTCAACTGAAGAACAGCACGTCCAAAATGTTAAACATGATGCTTCTGTACTTTTGTTGTGAACTGTACTTTAAAGAATGTTTAATAATTACAGTTTTCACAGGTTATAATTACCTGGTGAGCTAAAGTGAGGTGTTTAAAATAGGAGTTGTTGTGAATCCGGTAACTGACCTCCTCGTACGAAGCCGTTCGTTGCGATCGCTGAGGTTGACAGGCCGGTGATGGTGGTGACCAGAGTGGCCATGGAAATGATGGCAATAGTGAGCCCTGTTTCCCAAAAGTCAGAAAAACAAGATTGGTTCAGTCTGAGAGACGTTCAAAATCAATAAAATGTAAAATCATCCACGAGCTGGACTTTGTTTGCTGGACTCGAACGTACAGAGACAGAAATATGTTTTTTTTTTTTAAATCTCCACACAGATAAATGCTCGAAGCTCCAACATCATCATATTCATGTTAACTCTAAAAGTCTGAAAGTATAAACCGTTTACTTCTGTGAGATGATCAGGATTATGTTTCTCTCTAGATTAATAATTTGTACCCACCGATCCCAGCCTGTCCAACAATCCAGGACATTCTGATGAAGAGCATCACCCCCCAGATGTTCAGCATGCAGCGCACCTGCAGCGTGCACAGTGAGAACAGCCAAAACTCGAGGCGGTTCAGAAGTTTGAAGAGAAAAAACGTTAATGAAATATATTTTTAACACTAACCAGAACTCCTTTGATCCAACCAAACTTGATGGTCCCTCCTTTCGCCTCCTTGGCCATCAAGGCTGCCGCCTCCTCCGCTGCTGACAGCTCCTCTCCGTTGGCCAGGCCCTCCTCAAAGGGCTCCTGAGGAAACAGAAGAAATGATCAGAAGATACATCAGAAAAATTAAAAAGTAAACTTTGATGGAATCAGTTTTTTAAATTAAAGTAGCAGAAACGAGCTTTCAACTGTTGTTTGTTTTTCGTGCTCCACCTCGACATATTTTGTGACGCTTTAGACATTTATGAAAACCTTCCACCTGTTCAGGAGATGCGTTCTCTGACTTCTGTAACTTTTATACTTTTCAAAATATTAACATAATTTACAAATATTTTCACCGTAGAAACGCATTAATATCACTTCAGTTCCTTCAAAAACATTGTTCTCCTTGCACTCTGCTTCAGGATATATATATATATATATATATATATATATATATATATATTGATGATGATGACGCTGACGATTGACAACTTTGAAATCAGTTTCTTTGAATATCAGCGACCTTTGGCAGCTGATAAACCAGAATAAGCAGGTTTACTTGATCAGGATGAAACTGAGCACAAAATAATTCAAACTAAAAACAAACTCACAGCACAATGTATGACCTCATGCCTCTTGGTGGTCTCATTATGGAAGATTTTTGAGGTTTTGAACTGTGAAGGGATGACGTATTTCCTTTATTTTACCTCAGCCAAATCCATTTCTTAGTTAAATGTCCTTTACTGTAAATGAGAAGCATCCTGCTGAATATACACAATCCCAGATTCTTAAACACAGAAGGTTTGACCTTTTTGACTTTCTGAAGGATTTTCCTGCAGAAATAGAAAATATTATCATGAAGTGGATTTTAGCTCACGTTGTGTTTTGTGTCCTTGTGAGGAGCGAAACGAAACATTAGATGAAATTTTGAAAAAAATAAAAGGAATAAGATCCGCCCTTTGAGAACCATCAGATCCCATAAACGTTCCTAAGATGACCACAGCTGGATCGATGCAGACGACGCTGGTGGAAAAGTGTTTTTGTGGTTCGCCTTATTTACATTGTTCATCGGAGACAGACAAGACTCACAGACGACCGGAGGCGGGAGGAGACTCCTGTGGTTACCTGATGTTTCTCAGAAACATCATCTGGACAGACTATGAAATATATTTACTTTGTGATCGGTCAGTTGGATGAACCGGGTGGAACCACAGAACCGGTCCCAGAACACCAGCTGGTTCAAACCAACAGAGAAGATCTCAGGAGAGCAGTTTAATTTATAATGGATTTGATTTTTCTGCTCGTTGTTTCTGTTTTCATTTTGTTATTTGTTTTTAGTTTAGAATCTGAAAACTTCCATAAAAGGTTTTAGATTTTTGTCTTAATGCATCTTCACCGCTGCCTGATCAGTTGAGTTAAATAGTGATTCTCCAAACTTAATTTAAAGGAAACCTGATTCAACCTGACCAGAGGCCCTTGGAGCTAAGAGGCTTTTGTTGTAAGTGAACAAAAGAAAGATGCATCATCAAAGTCAGTGTCCAGTTGGAGTTAAATAAAGTTTTTAAACCTTTAAACAAGAGACTTTTATCAGAGATGAAATGTAATGACAGCAAAGTGAGGTTTCAAACCAAATCACTTTAACTCAGTGATGTCATCAAATATCAATGTTCTTTTATTCTCTGATTATTTCAAATTAAATCAAACAGAACAATACGATAAGTGGAGCAGATGAAATGATTTAAAGGAAATTTTACAATATATTAAACCAGTCTTTTAAAAAGGCTGGGGTGCTTGATTCTGGGGTCAAAGGTCAAATTAAGCAGTATCCTGTGGAAGGGAAGGGACAAAATGCCTGCACGTGCATGAGTTCAAAGAATGAATTCACTTTTTAGGAAGTCAAAACAGATTCTCTCAGGCTGGACGTTTTGACAAAGAGTATTTTGCATCAAATATTTTTCTTTTCTTTGTTGTGTATTTTGTTTCAGTAAACATAACTAACCAAATAATATTCTAATGAGCATCTTTAAAATTTAGAGCAAGAGGCTTTACGTTTTAGTGTTGGAACTTACAAAACAGCCTAAAAATGCGCAAATGGTCCCGATTGGTGCGCAAATCGGAGGCCTTGTTGCCTTAAAGTGATTTTAAAAGAAAAGTGTGTTTCTTGTTACTTTATCGAGTTCATCGTGGAGCTCCGACAGCGAAGGTCGGGTCAGTTTCTCCCCGAAAGGCGCCGCAGTTTGCCGGTAGAACTCGATGTTGGGCACCGCGTCGATGGTGTTGTGTCCGAAGGTCCGCATGTAGTAGGTGTTGGAGTGGGAGTCCGAGATGTGCGTGTGCCCGGTGCCGGTGGAGTGGAGGCTAACAGAGTCGCTCTTTGTGGCGTCCGGCTCGTGGGAAACATCAGGAGGGGGTCCGATGTCCGCGCCGGAGTCCAAGAAGCCCACCACCCTGAACCGGCCTTTGGCCTCCTCAGGGGGAGCCCTGGACCCATCGGCGGTCCCGGAGCCTGGACCCGGAGCGGGGGATGCCTCAGTCACCACATCCACCTGGAAGCGGCTCTGAGCGGAACCGGCGCTCGGCAGAGATGGTTTCTTCTCCGACATGGATCAAAGGAGCCGGCGACAACCCGTGGAAACAAAACCTCCCGATCCAGAACCAGAGAGCATTTAAGTCCAAACTGAGCAGACACGCACTCAGAGATAAACCAGAAAACTCCCCCCAAAAATCTGACAGAACGTGAACGCTGCTGCTGTTTCCAGATGTGATCCGGGCAGGAGATGCGCCAGGACGCACGGCAGAGATCTGCGCATTCCGTGCGTAAAAGGACACCGAGTCTGTCTCCGTCCTTCTCTGTGTGTCTCTCAGATGACCCCTCAGACAGTTTATTGTCCTCTCTCTGTTTGTCTCCTCCTCTCTCTGGACTGCAGAGACAGCCCAGCACGAGGGGAACAGTGCGCAGAGGAGATGGATATCCATTACGCACGACGCTGATGTGCGTCAAAGTGGAAGGAAAGATTCTAGAAAAACATTTTTAACAGTTTTTTTAATGTGTCGTGCACATTAAACATTTAAACAACACCATTATAACCACTAAAATGTGTTTATTTCACTGTTCCCTATTTATGACTAAATAAATCTGCTTGAAGGGCACCAGCTTTCTTTTCTTTTCCTCTCTGAATGTGTGTGTGCGTAATGTGTGTGTTTGAACAAAGCCATTTGTTATCGGTTCTGGTGACACACTGAGACATTCAGAGACTGAGACCCTCATGTGGGGAGGCAGCAGCAGTATTTGCATTCAGGGAACAACAGACGCTTTCTCTGCCTGAACTCCAGAAGCTGAAGCCAACAAAAATATGACAAAAAGAAAAACACCTCAACTGATTTATGGTCAACCAATTTAAACAACAATATTACTTCATTTTATGTATTTCTTACTGAGTCAGCAATAAAAAACAAACAAACAAAGCAACAAGGAAGCTCTTCTTGTCCATCAGATTATTCAGACGATCCAAACTGTAAAGATGTTCAGCTTCTTCTTCGCGTTTGAGAAACAGCGACATCTTCTGGCTAAAACTGGAACTACAAGAACAACTAAAAAGAAGAAACTTTCCTCCACCCTCTCTCTAACCATCTGTCAAAATCACGAGTGATGGTTTGAGACAGGGGGTGAAGAAGAACATTCAAAACAGAAAAACAAACTTTAAAAGGAGGAGGAGGTCTCAGATTTCAACTTTCACAAACTGACAATGCAGCTTTAGGCCTGACTCCAGGTCAGCTCCTCTCCGCTTCACACCTTCATGCAGGTGACCCAAACATCTCTCTGTGAGCCAGGCAGATGAAGAGCCGCCTCCACTGTGCGGGGCGAGTAGTTCTAGTCTAACCTGCAGGTGGATCTAAGTCCAGAACCAGGTCTTGAGTTGTATGAAGCTGGAACTCCACACAGTCCAGACATGTTGAATTGATAAAGCTTCCTGGATGGGAAGTGAAACGTCTTCAGCTTCAGAACTGGAGTCCAGTTGTTTTTTATGTTTTTTAATTGATCATGACCTGGACGACTGAGAAACTTCACCTGCACACAAGAACAACTCATCAAAAAAGTCTCAGCTGAATTCTTCACATGAAAACTTTAGATGTTCTAAAAGGAGAAACACAATCAAATGTTAAAAACCGCATGAAGTGCTTTTAGAATCTCATGCAGCAACAAAATCATGAAGAGAGGAGCATGGAAGAACCACTTTGATGGCAGCAGACAGCATGTCTCTAAGTTTTCAGCATCTGTCTCTGCGTCAGTCGTACCTCCAGACACATCTGCAGATCTCATCCATCCCATCCCAGAGGTTGCTCACAGAACACCTGTCCTCTCTATCCTCTGTCTTTCTGTCCATGTGAGACAAGCTCGTGTCCAGAGAGCTTAAATTTCTGCATGCAGCTGCTGAATGTGAGGAGCGATGATGGCTTTATAAAGGTGGATCGCCATGGCAAGACAGCTTCTCCTGCAGAGCCACCTGAGAGGTCAAAGGTCATCCAACAGTGGTTTCCACAGAGTTTTACCCAAATTCTCCGAATCTTTTCATAAATAACGAGTCTGCTGGCCTCCTTAGATAGAGAACTTTACTAATTGGCTTTTCTATGTATGTGAATGTTTCTATAAAGTGCCCTGAGACAACTTTGCTGTGATTTGGTGCTGTATAAATAAACTGAATTGAATTGAATTGTTGTGCAATGGAGACAGAGAAAAACCTTCTTTTCAGTTTAAAGCGCAGTTTTTAAATGGATCTATGGCTCAACCCAGTCCTGACTCGCATACCTGCTAATTAAAAATATATCTTTAAAGTAAAATTGAGTTCAGTTAACACTTTAACAATTAGGTTAAATTTGTCTGTTGTAGAGTAAGTATTTATGACGGAACTAAAGAGTCACATATTAATGATCATCCCAGGTTAAAGTTACTTCAGTTAAACATCTTTCAGGTCTCATCAGCAGGTCAGAGAGGTCAGCCGAGGTCCGACCCCGGAAATAATCTGAATCCGGTGGATTCACCTCCATAAAGCTTAGGTTAAAAAAACAGCGTCCAGATAATTATTGACAAACACAAACATGATTCTTTTATGAGCTAGAGAACATTTGACATTTTGGTTTCTGTTGAATTTGTTGGGGACACTTTATTTCCTCCTTCATAAATTTATCCTGTGTGGTGAAAAGTTTTTACTCCAGTTTATAGTTTATAATCCAGGATTTTTAAAATCTTTATACCCCCTTGTTTTGCAGAGAGGGCTTAGAGTTTAATAAATTAAAGTTAATGAGACAACACTTTAAACATCTTAAGTTCCTGTTTTTTTTTTTTTACAGTTTGAAAACTGTTCTTTACAGCAGTCATGAAAATACATCTGAAAACTGACAGCAAAAATATCTGAGGTCCATTTGATGAGTGATCTCACCTCCTGTTTCAGGGCTTTGAGGGATTTGTATTTTTCTTTTATTGTTTTTAAGGCATGACTTTCAGATCCACTTGATCTGCTGGTGTAAGCTTTTTGTCAGATCTAACATAAATATAAATATTTCGTCTACTTGTTTCTTTTATATTATCATGCATAAATAATGTGCACCAGGCCAGAAGTTCTGGTTTATAAATCGGTAATAAAGCATCCTTAAAATAAATGTTTCTACTCAAGACTAAAGTCTTACCAGAAAGTTTTTCACCACTTAAACAAAACGTAAATAATTAAAAATAGCATCCCTTGAAGGAAGACGAATCACTCACCAGTTTTAAACAAAGTTCTCAGGCAATCCGTTCGCACTCAGAGCATGTGATGGGGATGACTTTCAGCTACTACAACACCACAGTTTGTCTCAATAAGATCCATTGAGTTAAAGCATTTCATTATTCAGTTGCTCGTCTTTTAATGTGGTGGTGGGCTTTGATCACGGCAGGTCTGAATCAGTTGGGATGATATTTATTAACCTTTACCAGACAAATCCCAGTGAGATCACAGATCTCTTAGCAAGGGAGGCCTGGGCCTGGAGGCAGCCTAACATATGATATTTGAAGCTTTTATGCATCACAACCGATTAAAGCTTGAATTAGTGGAACCCAAAATGACCTCATCGTGACCAAAATGCAGTTCATTTTCCAAAGAAGGGAGAAAGAATGATCACACACTTTTAAAAAGCCAAAATAAAACTTTAATTCATTTTCCAAAGTCAAATCTCTGCATTTTATTTAATAATCACGGCAGTTCTCGCCTCTGTAACAGTGAAACCTCTCACATAAAATAAAAAAGTGTCCTATTTTCTAATTAAATCATGGATGTAACAAATTCCAAAGTGTAACCTTTCTGTTCATCTAACAAACGAGGAGGCTCCCAAACACTTTTCCAAACACGGTTCTAGTTGTTCATGTTTCTGACAGTAATCTGGTCATCAGAGCCAAGAAGTACGAGTCAAAGAGAAGCTGAGGATGAAAAGGTAAAGTCCTCCCTGTGACTCAGCAGCCTTTAGTAGATTTATTTTCTTTCATTCAGCTGAAACTTCGTGGTCACTAAAGTGAAAAATGTCATGCTCTTCTTGCCCGACTCTTATTTACCTCTGAATATTTCAGCTTTAAAAACAAACGAAGGAACAACAAAAAGGCTGTTCTGATTGGTCGGCTCTAATTAAACCCCGCCCACTGCTTCAAGTTTTATTAAGTAAATAGACAAATTTCAAAATCTTATCTTGAGCAAAATGACTTGCGGGCCTTCTGGGGCAGAACCTGTTAGTTTGTAACATTTGTTCAAAATAAATTATTTATTTACAGAATGCTTACACTAGGCCTGTTACGGTAACAAATTTTGCTGGGCGATTAATTGTTTCAGAAATTATTGCGATAAACGATAATATTGTTTGAAATTTGACAATAATTATTAATTATTGTCAAATTTAAGAAGAAATGTTGGTTAATTTTTGTGTGTAGTAACTTTTTGACCACTGGATGGCAATATAAAACTGTTTTTAACCGAAAGATGGATAGTGCGGGAGCGAGCAGCGTGTCTTTAAGAAAAATGGGAAGGAGGCCCTTTGACGTGACATGGGCTGTCTCTCTTTCCTTGTTTTCGGTTCTCATAATGGTGGACGCTCGGTGTGGTTTGAGTTCTTTAGCATAGCATTTTTCGCACAAATCAAAAAAAAAATCAGTAAACAATTTCTCAGCTTCATTTTTCAGAGAAAAACAACGTTTTGGACGAAGGCACGCGTTTCAACTGTGAATTTTGGAGCTTTGACAAGACGGAGGTTTTTTCCCCCGAGGTCGGCATGTTAGCTTAGCTCGTAGCTTAGCTTCTCAGCTTAGCTGCTTTTTACAATCCATTAACGCGATTTTTGACGATTAAAACAGATTTTAAAGAGAAAAGAGAAAGGGAGGGGTCAGTGAAGAGCACCGGAGTTGAACTTTTTGTCATCCAGTGTCTTCAGTAGAAAGAGAGAGACAAAGAAACGATGAAGCCGATAAATGAAAATGAGGTTGATAGTTTTCATTTATCATGCGATTAATTGATTTATAGTTTATCGCGACAGGCCTAGTTTACAGTACCACTTCCATTTTCACATACTGGTTTTTAGAATAGTCAGGCAGCTTCGTCCAGTAGTCTCTGAAGGTTTTTCTGCACCTGGAAACAAATACAATAAAATATTTATTTGATTTTAGTGCTCAGACGTTTTATTGATAAGATTCTGAGCTGCAGAGCTGAAACTGTCCCAAATAAAAGAATCGCCTCATATTGAAACTAAAACGGTGAAAAGGAACACTTTGGTCCTCTGATTAAAATCTGTCTACAGATTTCAGTAAATCTGATTCATGGCTCTTTTTCACTCTGTTTTCTGCTCAAACATCTGTTTGAAATGTGGCGTTCAAGGGTCATTTTATAACATTCTGAACAGACCAACCTTTTCCAGCTTCAGCAGGTTGATGGTGAGCAGTTCAGAGAAGAGATCTGCATTTACACCGGTGCTCCCGGTCAAAATGTTGCTTCTCGGGACCAAAGAAAAAGAGAAAAATATAGAACATAAGAATTCTTAGACACAAATCAACATACATCTTTTTGTGTTTCCATCTGAATCTAGCTGTTTTTTGCTACTATTCCTCTTGAATGTCCTTTTCGTTGCTATTTTTTTTATTGTTAAAAAAAAGAGAGAGAGAAACAAATTTGAATGCCTATTTTAAGACTGTCTATTGTTGTCGTTGTTATCCAGTTGTCATCACTCTTTGCTAAGAAATCGGGTCTCTCTAGTAAATGAGTCCCCGGGGCTCAGTGGGATTAACCTGTAGAAATAAAGGTTGAATGAATGAATTAATCTGTCCATCCCTCCTCAGTGTTTCTCCCTCACGTGATCAGCTCCTGCCTCCGCCACCTGTTGTCCTTCCCCAGGTGTTTGTCTTTATCTCCTCATTAGTTTGTCTATATAATCTGCATTTCTTTATTGTTCCTCTGTCCATGGATTGTCCTGTATGGCGTCACGTTATGTCCTCCCTCCGTGTTTTCTTGGAAATGTTTTGCTGCCATATCAGCATTTGTTTTTGTTATTTAAAAACTGAGTTTGTTTTTATGACAATTTCACACTGTGTCCCATATAGGACACAGTGTGAAATATGATTTTTTTTTTTTAAATACCTCCTCTTCCCTCCATGTTACTCTCTTCAAACCTAAATGAAAAAGGCTGCGCCTCCTACGGGGCCGCAGCCTCAGACACCTCCGTCTCCCCCACGTCTGTTTGTTTAAGTTTTACTCGAACGGGCTATACTGAAATGTAATTTCGTTGTGCTTCAGTGCAATGACAATAAAGCTGATTCTGATTAAATAAAATATTAATTTGTACTTTAAGCTCCCCAAGTTGGTAGAGCTGCTGCCTCTCAGCGAGCAGGTCCCTGGTTCAAACCCCGGTCTAGGGGCCTTTCTGGGTGGAGTTTGCATGTTCTCTCCGTGCATGCGTGGGTTTTCTCCGGGTGCTCCGGTTTCCTCCCACATACCAAAAACATGCATGTTAGGCTGATTGGTAACTATAAATTGTCCCTAGGTGTGAGTGAGAGAGTGAATGGTTGTTTGTCTTGTTTGTCTCTATGTGTCGCTGTGATGGACTTGCGACCCGTCCAGGGTGTACCCCGCCCCTCGCACAGTGATTGCTGGACATGGGCACCAGCGACCCCCGTGACCCAAAATGGAATAAACGGGTAAAGATAATGGATGGATGGCTCCCCAAGTTTGGTCTGCGTCCGGCCTACAGGGGGCATCAGTTTGGTTTCGCTTCAACTTCTTTGTTCTGCTGCAATTTACCCTGCATTCAGACTATATATATATATAT
>NC_056505.1:6527364-6548518 GCF_014905685.2 Nematolebias whitei
TTGTAATTTAAAAAACAAATATTATGAAAAAGACTAATATTTTACTTTTCTGTAAAGTCCTGACCTCGACCCTGACTGGTTCTGCTGCTGGACTCACTGGTTTCATTTTTTCCTGAGACGAAATCAGACAAACCAGCCCATTAGGTTGACTGGATTCAGGTCTGATTCCAGAAGATTAATCACCAACAGTAGGAGACAGATATATTTTAGATAAATATTACTACAGCTAACAGCCCCACAGACGGACAGATTTTATTTCCATCGACTCACCTCAGAGATGTCAAGTCTCTGTCCCGTGTAGTCGTACACATCTCCTGCAGAGACAAGTAGGAATAACTACACAATAAATACACACATTTACGCTGGAAAAACTAAACTTGAAACATTTACAAAACGTGGAAATAACTAAGACCTAAAAACGAAGGACCTTTTTTAACTTTACCGTAGGATTTGCCGTTGATGGAGCACTTGTTGAAGATCATGATGTTCTGGGTGAGCGTTCCCGTTTTGTCGCTGAAGACGTACTTGATCTGTCCGAGCTCCTCGTTCAGCGTGGTGGTCCGAGCCTCCGCAGGCGTGTCGCTGTGAGAATGATACATCTTCCTGTCCCAGTCGATGTAGAAGCTGTTCCCCAGACGAATAATCTCCACACTGCCAATCCAGTATACAACATGCTTTTTTAAAAACTTGAAATCTGAAATTAAAAGTCAAGGTGTAGATGTTACGTTACCTAACATAAAGAGAAATGGGCACCACAGTGTTGAGGATGATGACGTAGGACCAGAAGGTGAGGAAGGCAGAGAAACCAGAATTGTTTCCATCCTCCCTCGGCAGGAAGACGGTGAAGTTTGAGCCGTTGTTTATCTCCCAGATGTAGTTCCCGATCGCCAGGACTGTGCACATGCAGACGAGAAAACCAAAAATCTGCAGGGAGAGAACAAAGATTAATGATTTTACGGCTCGGCGTCAAGGTGTCTGCTTGAAAACTGCATGCTTTCTGCAGATTGTTGCTTATTACAGATTATTTTCAGTCGTGCATGAGCAGAATTATAATTATACTGATCATCCAAATTCATCTAATGCAGGGGTGTCAAACTCACTTACGAAAGGGGGCCAAAATTAAAACCTTTTTCAAACTAAGGGCCAATATCAGAAGCTACATTAACTCAAATCAGATACCCAACAACTTTTTTTGGTCACAGGTTCCTCAGCAAGAGTTTGATTGGTATCATTTGATGTTCTATGTTGTGCTTTTGGTATCATAATCAAAGATTACTGCAAAAATTCAAGAGATAGAAGTATTTTACGTTTCACATATCATCTTGGGGGCCAGATAAAATGTCAACGAGGGCCACATTTGGCCCCCAGGCCTTGAGTTTGACACATATGATCTAATGTAACAACCACATTTATGTGATTAGATTGAAAAAAAAAGTGGTTTAATTATCGAAACATTTCAAAATGACTGTGCAGAATAAAAGAAATGATCTAAGCACCCACACAGAGGACTAAGACGTTCATCAGTCGGTCTATACTGGTTCTCTTGAACGTGCTCTTCCCACAGTTTTGCATCAGTTTAGTTTCCTGACCTACAATAAAAAAAAAAAAAGACTAAGTAATATGTCAGGAGATTTTAGTTTGGATGATTTTGACGGTGCACCGTCTCCCTGACCTGCGAACAGCACCAGCCCAAAGCACCACTCGGTGTTCCTCAGGGTGCAGCCTCGCAGCAGGATTTTCTCGTTGTCGAGCGCGTATTTCTGACCGGCGACGATCAGCGTTCCCGTGAAGCGGTCGAGGCGGTTGTTGGGGGCTTCACAGCGCACCTCACCTTGATAGAAAACATGATGTTTGTGCTTAATAAACTGCAGAAATATAGCATATATTTACATTTTGCACTATGGAGTCAGCTTCAGTAAGTCTGTTGACACTGTCCCCGAATAAGAAATACAGCAGCCAAGAGGTTTTCTTTCCTGGGACTGTGGGATGGATTTATTGGCTGATCTTACCGTTAAAGTCTGCCAGTTTTTCTATATCCTCTCCCAGGTCTCCTGTCACTGTCAAGGCCTGTCTCACCTTCAGGTTTGTCTCTCTGAGGAACAATAGAGGACAAAACAAACAGAAGTGAAGCGAAGGAGGGGTACGTGAGAAAAAAACGATGAACAAAAAAGCTAATGGAATAAAACTACAGAGAAATTAGTCTCGTCATTACACCAAATGTATATTAAATTAATTTACGAAATATTTATGACAATATGTAAATGCATGTATTGTCATTCACTCACAAAGGTTACAAAATGAGCAAAAAGCATTCATAACTTATTAACACTAAACACTAAGAAAAAAATGAATGCATGTGTAAGCCTACGTGTTGTTGTTCAGAGGCAATAACCGATTTCTAAAATGTGTTTTCCACTTAGAAGTTCCATAAAAAGACAAACAAAACACTTAAATCTGATGGCAATTCAAAAGAACTTTAGGTTACTGCAAAGTCGTCTTGTCCAGTGAGAACTTTGTGCAAGATGGGTGTACAGTAGTTCCTCGCTACTTCACGGTTCGTTTTTCATGGACTCGCTCTATCGCGGTTTATCTAAGTAAGGCTGAACATGACACACAACTGGCTGATTGATGGATGAGCCGCACGATCGGCATGGGATTTTTATTTAAAATAAATTATTTTAAATTATTTTGCACCTGCTGCCCACAGCTGCAGAAAAAGCTTCCTGCTGCAGCTGATCAGCTGATCTATGCTCTGCCGCGGAGAAGTGGGCGTGGCCGAGAGCATCCAAGGCAGGGAGCTGAAATCATGACATTATGTGCTCTTTTAGAGCGTTTAGAGTTTAGAAACATTGTTTAGAATATTGCAAGGGTTTAAAATGGAATACTAAAATAAACTACTACTTGAACTACTATTCCTACTTCGCGGTTTTTCACTTGTCACGGGGCTTCAGGGTACGGATCCCCTGCGATAAATGAGGGACTACTGAACTGATAAAGCATGAATTTCACCTACACGTTTAGTAGAGACGAAAACCAGCAAAAGTGCTGTTTTTAGTGCTACTAACTTTAATTCCACCTGATCCAGAGGCTCAAAGGGTGAAGCGGTAAGAGCCTCCAGCTCTAGGGGGTAAAACCCATGAAGGAGTCATAGGTTTTGAGACGGGGAGTTTTCTGCGACCCCCTTCATAAACTACCCTACCACAGAACGCTGGCCTGCTGTTTGTCCCTCAAAGCCTGTATGGCAGGTTGAAATTGCCACCAAAAAAACTTTGATAGTGGAAAAAGCTTTTCCCTTATCAATCAGGTTCTGTAAGAAAACCCAGATCACAGAACACTGAAAAAGAATCTCTTGAACGTCAGAACGCCATTTCTAGTAAATGGACCTTTAACACCCGTATAGAGATCTTGATGCATGTGCCCTCTCATTCTGTATGGTACGGTGGCCCTAAGGTATAAATGAACAGCGTTTGAAAAAAACAGTACAGTCTCAATCACACTGTGGGAGACCTACAGATTGAACTACTCATGAGCCAAACCCAGAGCCAGTCTTTCTGGGTGGGGGTGAAAAATGTGTCCCTGTGCCTGAGACAGCAGGTCCTTGTGTGCAGGCAGAGGTCACAGCTCCTCCCAGAGGATGGATGGATGTTATCTCCACTAACCAGTGCTTTGATGGCCAATGAGATGCAATGAGCACCATCGACAGGCCCTCTGACCGTACCCTGGACAGTGTTGGTGAAATTAGAGCTTTGGAAGGAAATGCATAAAGTATGTCCTGAAGCCACTTGTGGGCGAGTGCATCCACCCCCAGAGGTGCACTCTGATCGTGCAGGGAGAACAACAGGGGACACTGATTGCTCTCCAGTGAGGCAAACAGATCCACAGATGGTTGTCCAAACCTTTGCTAGACCAGCCTGACCACCTCTGGATGGAGTTTCCACTCTACATACAGAGGGTTCCTCCTGGAGAGAAGATCTGCTCCACAGTTCAGCACTCCAGGAACATGAGCGGTCCTCAGAGACTGGAACTGTTTGCTGCTAAGAATAACCAGTTTGTGATGAATGGAGTTCCCTCCATCCACGCAGGCTGTCAGGCCAGCTGTTTTCTCCTCCTCACCACCTGAGTGGGGGTGGGTGGCAGTTGGTTGGAGCGGGGGGCCACTGGCTTCCTCTGCCACCGGGTTCTAGAGGGTTTTTGCAGTGCCTGTGGGACTCCCTGCACCTTAAGCAATTGGAGGATTCTGAAGGATGAAAGCTGCAGCTTGAGTGAAGGTTTGACTCTGTAAGGAGCTGAGGGCGTGACCAACATCATCATCATCATCAACATGCACGCTGGTGTTTTGCACCAACGTGACCACAGGTGGTAAATTAAATCCACTTTATTGACTCGAGTTAATCCGAGTGTCTCACTATTATGATCCGGTTCACTTGAGGTGGTCGCACTGCAACAACCCCCAGCTCCACTGTGGCAGTGGATGTTGAGTGTCCACACTTACGTCACTCAGAGATTTTGAGTTTATAGTTTCTCACACCAATAAGCAGACTTACAAATGACATGTTAAATGTATGTCATGTATGTAAACATGTAAATACGACTCTTTTGAGATTGCTGCATTTCCAAGGATTCGGCTGTTTTACTTGTTTTTATTCAGATTCGGTGTCTGTCTGCCAGAGGGCATGTCGGATCCAGGTTAATGAAGACCTCAGACTCATGAGTCCTGATTTGGATCATTAACTCGAGTGAGTCAGTAACCGACCAGCTCTAAACAAAACCCAATCCATGCGTGTTACAACTTTTAGTCACCTTTTAGAAGCTGGGGTGAAAATGTACAAAAACTATTAATACGTTTTATTGTTTTAAACCTGATCAGGAACAAAATGTTGCGTGGATTACAATACATGTGTCCAGTTATCCAAACCTGCGGGTGGTGCTGATTTATGATTATTATTAAACTAATTCCTCTTCATGGAAAAGTGTAAAATGAGCCACAGTAAACAACTGTTGTATTAAAACACATTACAAAGTTTAGTTTTTAATTTTACTAACCCGTCCAACTCTGCTGTTTCGATGTACACGAGGTTGAGCGGTTCGCTGCTGGAGAGCAGCATAAGGTCGGCCTGAAATCACAAAAACATTTAATGCAGCGCTTACAAACTGTAAAATATCATGTTCACTGGGTTCACTGGTCCAAGCTGAAGAAACCAGTTCACAGTGTAAAGGAACTTTTTATCAGCAAACTAATAAAAATACAAATAGAAAAGCAGAAGCTTTAAATATAAAACTTCAACAGTGTTATCAGTCAATAAAAGGCAGTAACCAACATTCAATGGTAAAAACAAACTTTTAGAGGATATAGTTCTTTGGTAAAGACTTAGGTTTTCTTCTTTTTAAAGAAAATAAATTAAACATTGGAAATTGTACAAAATAAAACAATATTTTACTCCAATTTTCAGAGTCTTAAACAAGCAGACAAAACATTTAGCATTTCAAATACCACTTAAACATTAACATGATGAATTCATTAATAAACGATTAATTCCTATCAATACAAAGTGTAGAAAAACACAAAAATCATTAACAACAAGTTCAAGAATAAATAAAAACTTATCAAAACCAACTTTGTTTTGAAGAAGACTGATGCAATGAAAGGTTGTAATCAAAAAGTAAGGAGCTAAAATGGCAACAAAACACCAACAAGGTGTTTGAAACTGGTACTCACTGTGACAAACTGGTTGTTCTCCAGCTTGATGATGTCTCCTACCTGGACGTCCATCCATTTCTCGCTGCGCAGCCTGAAAACACAAAGCAGGGTTGTGAGTAGTGTGTGTTTGTGCAGCCTCGTGTCTGTTTACCGTAAAGTCAAGTCAAGGTCTTCCTGTTTCTAAAAAGAGGATCAGGAAAGAAGCTGTAAGGGACCATTAATCAGCTCTGACACCAAAGGTCAACCTAATACAAGCTACTTTCCTTTACAGCCAGTTTCCTGTATTTTATCTGTGTATTTGTCTGAAAACGAACAGTTTTATGGGAGTAAAGTTAGTAAAAATCAAACTCAAGTCACTGGTTTGAATCTTCTGTTCTGTCTGTAGGAGGATCCTGTTTGAAAGTTTTATTTTCTGTGACTCGTCCATCCCAGCTGTTTGGATCTTCAGAAAGTGGCCACATCTCCTAAATGCAGCCGCTGAGTTTGTCTCATGTGAGTCCAACATCAGTGAGGGTCATAAACTTTTAAATGTCCTCATTATCTGCTCTGTTTACCAAGCCAGACATCTCCTAATGTCCTTTTTAATGCACTGTCCTTTGCTTCAGTCTATGATTATAATTACAGACTAAATGCACAGAGTTGCAATTCTTGTGTTTTTATACACTCCAGTATATTAACAATCTGCCTCAAGTACTTTGTCCTGTTTTAAACAACCACTTGTTAGAAACAGTTCAATTAATCATCTCTGCCGGAGGCTCAGTAAACATGTGCCAAGCGATACATAAAAGTTTCAAACTATGGTGATATTAGGTTTTCTTTTTATTATTCCTATTTTTTTTTTGCAGACAGCTGAGTAAGAATCCCATTCAGCTCCAAAGATCACCAACAGATGCTGCTTGTATGAAAAACAGAAAAAAAAACACAACCTTGTGTTTTTAGGCAAACATTAAATTGTCATAATATTGTAGGAGCTTAATATGTGGCTTGAATAGAGCTTTACTTTAAATTTTATTCTTTCGTAAGACCCCGGGCTGGAGTGACCAGGCTAATGCTAATAATGCTAATAATGATACAACAGGTCCACATCTGTTTATCTTAATTTTAAAAGTGCACTTTTGTAGATTACATCATGAACAATTTGGCAGCTGAGGTGGGTACACAACAGGCTGAAGTGAGTACAAATTAAACATATAAAGTGGCTGAGGTGAGTGTGAAGAGACCGTAGCACACGGCTTCCTTTTGTACCCAGACAGAGCGGGTACGTGCTGACCAAAGCTGCAAAGGTCCAGTTTGACAAAGGTACAAAAGTACTTTGAGCTGCACGGTGATACAACAAACGGTGACTTTACATTCCTCTCTCCCATTAGCACAGAAAACATTTACAAAGCAAAAAAAAATAATCAAACCACTGAAGCAGTGTGCATAAACTAAACCCACTTTAGGGTTTTTAAATTGAAAACAGGGAATAAATAGATTAAAAAAGCATGCCTCAGGCTACACTTATATTTTTAGTAAGAGCCGATTTATCAACAGGAAGTCTCCTCCCACCATCTCACAGCTGCTTCCCATAAGGCTCTGAACTGAGGGACAACAGAAGCTGGGAGACAGAGACACGTTCAGGAGGACAGACTACGGAGTCTGACACCTCATGCACGGAAAATCTCACTTTTAGGTTCACTGTTTCTGATATTTTTTAGACTTGACTTTTCTCCAGATAAACAAAATTAGCTAAATATGGATGAACTAAGGACACAGTGTCTTCAGAAAAATCAAGAAATGTGGACGTTTGAAACGTCCAAACCTCAGATCTTTAATTTGGTTCTTTAGTCGTTTACTCATCGCTCCATGTTCATCTCAGTTCAGCTGCACTCTCTGCAGTCTGTCTCTGACTTCAGCCACTGCAGCTGAGCCATGCAGACGTTTCTCCTGCTGCTGCATAAGAACGAATACTACAAAAAGATCAATTCTTTGACCTAACTGTATCATTTTAGTTCATTTAAATTTATTTTTTGTTGTCTCTAACTCTCCAGGAAGTGTCAGAGAGCAGCATTTCCATTTCACTGCGAAATTATTGTCTGCCAATTCAAATATGTGACAGAACATTAATGTATTTATTAGGGGCGTAACAATACATTGATTTAAATCGCTATATTGATTAAATGATTAATGATTAAATTATATCGTGGCAAAACTAAAACATCGATTTGTATCGTCGTCTTTAAAATACGCTTTTATTTTGAAATTCCCAAGCCACGTCTGTGTCACCGTTTCCGTGCGCGGCTGCACCGTTTCCGTGCGCGGCTGCGCTCTAATCAACGCTGTGGAAATATTTTAGATTCCTACAGAAGGACGACTCAACAGACAGAACTCATGTCGTATCAACAGGTGCCAGTTTGAGTTAAAATACTCGGGAAACAACTAATTTGTCCGTTCACCTGAAGAAGAAACACGACATTGATAGCCATGTTATTAAGCTCAATATCTATTTTTGTTTCTTTATAACTGAAAGGTAATCAGGACACTTTTAAGTTAACTGGTTTAAAAAATGCACTTAAACATGAGAAATGTGAGACTATACTGAACAGGTCATTTATTTTTATTTTTTCATTAATTAAGAAAAAATGTTTTTTTTAAATTAATTTAAATGCCTGTTGCCTATAATAACAGAAATAAAATGGTTAAATCATATTTGAATTGTTTTTGTAAATGTATTTATATGTAAACGAGATGGGCATTTGATATCGCGATATATCGTTCGCAGACTTGTGAATCGAATAGAATCGAAATCGTATCGTGACAGACTTTGTGATATCGAGAAAAATCGTATCGTCAAACAAATCAATATAATATCGTATCGTGGTAAAGCTGGTGATTTACACCCCTACTATTTATTAGAACTAAAACAAGTTTTTTTTTATTTGAGTGCATAATTCGTGATTCTTCTTAAAGATTTCAAAAGGACGGGAGACTTTCAGAAAACACTTGAGAGAAGAAATGTTTAACGGTCCTCACTGCAAATCATGGAGTCAAACTGGGGCTGGACAATAATTCGATATCGATATATATCACGATATGATTAAAACTCATATCACCGTTATTGAATAAAAGTATATTATATTTTCGATATTTTCTATATACGTTACGCTATGATTACAGCGTTTCACTGACGCATTTCTTTTTCTGTTCAGGTTGAAGCGGTTCAGTTTTAACCTGAACAGAAAAAGCCGCGACACAACTACGTAAGTGCGTGGTGACGTACACCACAGCTCGAAGGAGTCAGGCTAGGCTAAGCTCCAACGCGCGGTAAGTTTTCGCTGCAAAATGAGCGCCCATGACCGACAGCATGTGACTGAACAAGCTTTCACAAGTGAAGAAAAAGCAGATGACATAATTGATAAGAGAGGAAAGACTAATTTGGCGGTGTGGAAGTGGTTCGGCTAAGATCAGATAAACTGCAGGTTTCAGTCAGCGTGCTGCAAAATGTGACGGAGAGTCGTTCCAACTAGCGGTGGGAACACATCGAAGTTGTTCCACTCGATAGAAGAAGCTGAGAGTCAGAAGATGAAGCACAATAAAAGTCTGAGCCAACATGTCCCTGAAACAACCCCGCCAGCTGTATCAAAAGAGAAACCCATGCAGCAAACCTTTAGGTTATTTTGTTGTTTAAAGTTAAAACTATTAATATTGACAAAGTTGAGAGATTTATGTTTATTTGACGGTGATTTCAAATTTCTTTGAAGGCTAAATACAAATAAAAGGTGAACATTAATTTATTTGCACAGTTTTTCTGAGGTTTTTATATTGTTTATATCGATATCTGAATTATATCGTTATCGACCGACATTAAAAAATATATCGTGATAAAAGTTTTGGCCGTATCGTCCAGCCCCAAGTCAAACATGAAAAAGATTATCCTAAATTTATGAAATTGTGCAGTGTAAACGAGTTTATTGAGTAGTTTTCCAAATATATTGATTCGTAGTCCTCAAATGTGGGTACGCACTCAATGTAAACAAATCCTACGTAACTTGAGAAATGAGAGAGTTTTAACTTTGGTTGTTTCTGTAGGTAAACAAACACGAGGCGGCATATGGTCACACATTTTGTTTACAGAATATTTTAATATAAGGATACATAAAGCATGAGACAAAAACAGGTTTTTGTGTATTTTTTTTTATGTCTGAGCAGTCACTGAACACATTTAACTAATCTGATCAGTTTATACAAAATAAAAGGATGTAACATCTCTGAACTTTGAACAAACACAGGAGATAAAGAAAACTTGGGGTGATGGAAAGTTTAAAAACTTACTTCCTGTCGATGAGCACTTGAACTTTTCGGTTGTTTACTCGTTTGTCGCTCCTGTGGCGATTCTGAAACAAAAAAGAAGAAGACAACAGTGAGTCAGGAGACTTTACAGGGATTGTTATTTCTTCTTTATTCTTTTTAATATTTAATAAAGATTTCCATCTCATGAATCTCCATCAGATGAACAAAGTTATCTTTTTCACAGCTCGTATAAATAAAACAGGAGGAAGTATTAAAACCACAGCCGACTGAATCGAGACGAGAGCTTTATTCGTTTGTCTCCTGTGTGGGATTTATTTATTTCTGTGATTGAAACAAGTTGGCGCCTCCTGAGAGAATTATTTCTGATGGGATGTTTCTCGTTTTCAGGCCGTCATGGCGGAACGACAAGGCTCAAACACAGTTTGAAGCTGAGAGGCTGGAAACGAAGCATTGCTGCGTTTATGGTCGGCCCTTGTTGCTTTCATTTTCAGAATCAGAATAAGTTTTATCAGTCAGAGTCAGAGTTTCTTTATTGTCATTCGCACCTCATGTGGTACATGTGGTGGAGCGAAATTATGTACGCAGGGTCCCAGTTACATCCAACAATAAAATGTATAAGAAAAACAGTAATAACATCTAAGATATGAACTAAGAAAAACATCAACTAAATATACACTAAGCACTCATAACATAAAACATTGAACATCAGCACAAACATGAACATGAGTCTGTGAGCAGATGTGCACGCATGAACACATCAACATTGAAACAGATCAGCAGCAACATGAAACAGATCAGCAGCAACATGATACGGTTTTTCACAGTGATTATTCTAGTTAGAGATTCATGAGTCTAACAGCCTCAGGGTAGAAGCTGTTCCTCAGTCTAGTGGTTCTACACTTAATGCTCCTTAACCTCCTTCCTGAGGGGAGTGGGGCAAAAAGTGTGTGTGCTGGGTGAGTGGGGTCCTTCATGATGCAGGTGGCCCTCTTCCTGCATCTGGAGGTGTAGATGTCTGTGATGGTGGGGAGGCTGATTCCAACAGATTTCTGTGCAGCCTTCACCACTCTCTGCAAAGCTTTTCTTTCTGCAGCTGTGCAGCCTCCATGCCACACATTGATGCTCGAGCACAGGATGCTCTCCACTGCACACCTGTAGAAGGAGGTGAGGACTGAGCTTCCCAGACCAGCTCGCCTCAGCCGTCTGAGGAAGTAGAGTATCTCTAGAGTATCTCTAGAGTATCATCATTTTACCGGGAAACAATGGAATTATGTTCGAACAGTCGTCCGAAAGATGGGCGGAGTGCACGTTGCTGCTGCTATCAAAGCGCAGCCCCATATTCTTTATTAGAATACTTTTAGATAGAAAAGGGGAAAAGGCCTATCAGGACACGATTTAAGACATTAAAATAAATTTAAAAAAAACTCTACCAGCAAGCACATTTATAAACACATTACATGTGTATTTTATTTTCAAGACGTTGAGATTTGTCCAAGAAGCACCTTCAGACAACAGGCCATGGTCCTGATAAGACGTTGGTCAGCGGGCACAGTTCTGATGATCCTGCACAGAAGTTCTGGGGGGGTACGATAGATAAAGCTTTTGTAGTTACCCATGTCCCAGGAGAAATTTGATAGTCCGCTCGTATCCGAGGCCGAACGGGGGAGTCAGATTCAGATAAGTGACAATTGTTGATTTTCTTCAGGCAGTCTGTGTTTTTCTTGTCAGCCTCGAGTCCTGCTGGAACTTTCTTGGTCCAAAGTGGCCAAATTTATGGGTATTCCACTCCACTGATCCGTGTTATGAGCCTCCTCGAGGTCGATCCCACATGCTGTCGAGTCCTAGAAGCCGGTCTGTATTTTTTAGTTTCATTTCACATATTAAAAAAAGACAGAGATTTTGTATTTGTTCCTTTAAGTTTCACATTTCGTGTTCTAAAATAATCTCCTGGTGTCTTTATCCAACACGCTGATCTCTGAATCCTTAAAGTCACATTTTGAACAATTTAGATTGTTTTTTTTTTTCAACAGAAACTCGATCTGTCACATTTTTTGCAGGACAGACAAAACTCCAACAAGGACCATTTGTAGCCTGCATGCCTTCAATGTGACGTTTTCTAAAATTTGGTCCAAATTAAAACAAGAAAATCTGCAAAACTTTATTGTAAAAAACAAAAACGAAACTAAACTCTGAGGAGCTTGCACTCGGGGCATTCCCTCTGAGAGGCCGGTGAATTTCTGCAGCTCAGCGAGATGTGAAAGTTTCCCGACCCGAGCCACAGCTACGCCGTCATCTCCTGCATGGTCAGTCTGGAGCATCCTGAGTGTTTGTGTGCCCGAACAACAAATCACGAGTTCACTCACGAAGCAGCTGAGGATGAACGTTCAGGTTCGCTCAAAAAGACGATTCTCATTTCTCCTCTTTGAGCAAATCTTCATCCTTTATTTTCTCCTAACAGTTTGGTTTTAAACGCTCCACATTCACACATTTTTAAAATGAATTTTCCCAGCACTGTGTTAAAGGAACATTTTGTTCTGTTTAGTCAAATTTAAAAGACGTTAACTTCCTGATGAACTCCGGTTTAGGTCAGTTGTGGTAAAGGAGGGGAACTTATTTCTTAATCAGACAAAATGTCCAAATGACATAATTTAAGACGTAAAGGAGAACTAAAACGAAGCTGCAGGAAACCAACAAATCCCACGACAAATTTCCTTTTTTTTTATTTTTTTATTAACTTCTTAAACCAACATAAACGAAAGCAAGAAAAGGACAAAATGTAGCCGATAAAATGGTAACGAGCATCTTTAGAGTTCAACATGTGAAATAAAAAACAAGCAAATTGCTCTAAAAGGAAAGGAAGTGTGGCTGAAAAGAGAAGAATGTTTTCCCACAGAGTTAATGATGCTTATGATGAGATATTAAACTCTGCTTTCGTATAAAATATGTATGACTGATTTGTTGTATATTTACTTTTATTTAACGAGGCAAATCCCAGATCCCAGATCTGTTTTGCAAGGGAAGCCTGAAGGCGTGCATGTTGTTGTAATACAGGAGGAAACCGCAGTACCCAGAGAAAACCCACCAAACTCCACTCAGAAAGACCCCAGGTCCAAACCAGGGACTGAACCCTGGACCTTCTTGCCATGAGACAACAGTACGAACCGCTAAGCCATCGTGTTTTAACAAGCAGCAAGTTGGATGATTACATCTACTTAATAAAAGTTAAAAATATATTTGAGGAAAATGCTTTCAGGAAGACCTTCATCCCGTGTGCAATCATACTTTTTAAGAAAAATCTTAAATAATGTAAATATTATATTGGTTATTCATGAACAAAAACATGTTTGTTTGTATGTGAAATACTTTTTTTTTTGTTTCTGCTTCACTTATTGGATTAGATTGTGTGTTTACTCTTCTATCCATCCTTTGTCTTTACCCGCTTCTTCCTTTTTGGGTTGTGGGATCACTGATTATGTTATATTATGTTATTATGTATAATGTTATCAGGTCTCTCTTGTAAATGAGTCCTCGAGGCTCAATGGGATTTACCTGTCTAAATAGAGGTTGAATGAATTGATGCCCATTTCCAGCAGTCACTGTGCGAGAGGTGGGGGACACCCTGGACAGGTCTCCAGTCCATCACAGGGACACATCAGCCATTTTGCCATTGGTAAGTGCGACTCCACTGGGCTCTCGTCTTATCAGTTCTTCTCAGGTGGAGGTGATTTGCCACTGCCACGTTTCCCCGCTCTGTGGGATCGTCAGTGCAAAGTGGGTGGTATGTAACAGGTCAGCGCCATCATCTCCAGCATCTCTGTAAATGTGCTCGTTTCTTGTGGCGCCGTCCGTCAACACGATGAGGAAGTGAAAGTTCAGATGTAGTTCCAGTTTTGTTGGGCGGGTCATCCAGTGACGTAGCTCTGATGGCCAATCAACAGCTGCTGTCTGCTTACGTCACAATCGACCCCTCGGAGCAGTTTGCTTGGAACCTCAAACAAGATGGTCCCATAAACCATACTGAGTGGGGGCGGGTACCAGCAGTGGGCTTGCCCTTAACTGGTGTCGTGCGAAGCCGAGGAGATTTGAGACAGCGGTAAAGCGCCAATGGAGACTAACAACCATTCACTCTCTCACTCACTTTCTGGTCTTTTTTTCTGTTTCTTGTACAGTCATCTGATGAAAAAAAAAAAAATTCCCCATCACATAAAAAGTTCTTCTTCCTTGTTTTCTTGGTCACTGGGTTCATTTTTTGTCAGAGTTGTTTTCTCCGTCTTCTTCTTCCTTTTCATCTTCTTCTTATCATCATCGTTTTCTCTCATGACTAACCAGATGTGGGGAGAACTTTTTACTCAGAGTTGCTAGAAAATGATGACAAGCTGGGTCATAAGTAGATGACCCTGACACAAACAACCGATGAAGTGAAGAATTTGTGAAACATGTGATCAGAGTCAGTTTACACCCCCCACAGACAGGATATGAATTAGATTCTTATTGTCCCAAGTCATTACTGACAATATATCTCATGACTACTGGAGAGATAGTTATGAAAGATTTAGAAATCAGTAATCACTGAATGTAATGTAAAAATTCAAACCAACTTTCCTACTATTGCCTCTGGTTCTGTGTCAGATGAGACAACTTTAAAAATGTCACTAGAACCTGATTTATGTTTGGTTTATTTTTGTCCTCTTGAGCTCTGAATGGTCAAAAATACTAGCTTCATCCAAACCATCCACATGTCTGCTAGATCCCATCCCAACCAAACTGTTTAAAGAGATATTTCCTTTAATTAATAACCACGTCTTGGATCTGCTTATTTGTCTCTAATAAACAGTTACGTACCACTGCCTTTTAAGATTGCTGTAATTAAACCTTTACTTAAGAAGCATAACCTTTAATCGGAAAAATAGTGTTAACTTACTTTGTATGTATATGAATGTTTCTGTTCAGTGCCCTGAGAGGACTTCTGTTGTGACATGGCGCTTTATAAAGAAACTGAACTGAATTGAAATAGATATTGAGCCCAACATCAGTGTGGGAGCAGCTGACTGACACGAACAACTTAATCTCAAACAACTGACCAATCAGGGAAGACTAGTTCTCATGAAATTTAAACGCGTGTTGGATCTTTAAATCTAAAAACTGCATGTATTAAAGTAGAAGTAAAGACAATTTCTGACACAGAGGGAATGTGGGTTTCTCATGAGTCGAGATTAGAACAAAGTGAATGTATTTTCGATGCGTCTTACGAGGTCGTCAGTGGCATCCTTGGCAGCGGTGACCGTCAGAACGAAGATGAGAGGCACGACGGTGGTGAACCAGGACAGGGAGGAGATCTGAGGGATCACCTGAACAAAATTTAAATACACGGAAACTATAAGATACTGCTGATGAAAACTTGGAAAATCAATATTACATGAGTCAAACAAAGAAATGAATAATCTGGTGCCAAAATAGAGACCCATATTCACAGTGGTGTAGTCTACATTTTTTTAGTTGGACACCGCTGAAGCCACGGAGTGCAAATGTCCAACGTCCAACGTAAAACTAACTTTACCACGGTCGGTCCATATACTGTACTTAGAAACCAAAGTACATACATTTATTTTGATTTTTAAGTATACTGAACATTCCCCAATTTCTCTGGTGCTTATATTTGAATAAATGAACAACAAACTTTGTACAACAGTTGGCTTTGTATTCAAACATGCTATATAATTTATAAAACAGCATCAAAGCCAAACATGTTCAAGTATTAAGCAGTAAGTACAGAAGTATTAATTATACAATAATTTGCTGGATAAGTGAATGTAATAAACAAGTGCTGCATACTGATAAGACTGTTATGGAAGCATTTAACTGCTGTTTAACATATCAGTGACACACGTCTAATGATATGTATCGTTGGGCACTTTTAAGAGGGGATACTGAAATTCTTAAGTTTTTCTAGTGGGTATACTCCGTAATACCCGCGTATCGTGTAGTCTACACCACTGCATATTCATGTGTTGTGTATGCTTTGAACAGAAGGTAGGAGCTGTGGGTGTATCGCCACACAAACACAGAAAAGTGTTTAAAATCAATGTGCTTATTGTGTTGGTTAAATTACAACTTGCTCTTGGAAGAACTTTATGTTATTCTTGTCATTCATGAACTGACAGCAGCTCAGCCCTTCTTGACGACCTCTGTTGTGCAAAATGACCGTTTTGCACTCGATGAGGCAATTTCCTGTACTGGATCTGACACTTCCTCAATTTTCTGTGCACTTGAGTCTTCCTTTTCCTGTTTGGTTAGCGCAGAGCCTCTCAGACGTGCTGTTTGAGCCTGAATGTCAGAAATGTGTGCGAGACGTTTCAATGAAGGGAAAAAAAGTAATTTCTCACACTAAACAGAAACAGAGTAAAATCTATCAGGGGTCAAATTTGAGCGTAGCTTTAATTCAGTGACGACGAGTGATAAACTGTTTATGGTTTCTGCAAAAGATGAGATCATCGTCTCTCTCTGCGAGTTTGCCTTTTAAAATATTTAACTCTCTAATTGTATTTGGTGTAAATTCAGGTTGGAAGTGTGTCAGTGTGGCTTGAACCCACGACCTGCTCACTGTGAGGCCACAGTGAAAACCACTGAGCCACCTTGGTGCCCGAAGTAGCTCACCTGTTGTTGAATGGGCCACTTTTTCTTTGGTTGAATGTTCTGATTTTGGAACCACTGTGGTCGCTCCGCTAACACGTCTTGTTCAGAGAACAACAATCTGAGCCGTGTTGTGTTGCGTTATATCACGTGTTTGCTCTGACTGAGCTCTGTGAAGTCACTCATCATCGTTTGTGTGCCTTTACTTTTCTTCCATAGCCTCTGTTATAAGATTAAGCTCACGAAGAGATGACTACGACTCAAATACTGAATACGGTTTGTTTTCTAAAACGATTGTAACACTTTCACTTGAATCGATCTTTCGGTTTGTTTTCTGTCGCTCGGTCGAGTCGCGTGTGCACGTTTGTTTGCGTCTCACCTGAAGCACCAGCAGAACGAGGAAGTAGGCGTTGGCGATCCTCTGAAATTGTTCGAACAGGTTGAGAGGCAGAAAGGTGAAGACGTTGTACTTTGAGGTTTTGATGGCATTCGTCTGGAAAAATGACAAGACGAGAGAGAGACAGAAAGATTAAACAGAACTCTGCATCAAAGTATGAATTAATCATAATCTGCACAAAGTTTCTAGAGCGGTGGTGTCCAAAGTACAGGCCGCAGACCATTTTCAGCACTCTGGAGTAATTTTGTGCAGCCCATGACTGCAATTTAAGATTGATACAGTATAGTGGGATATATACATATTTTACTTTTTTTTTTTTTAATCTTCAATTCAAATTTTTGTGGTCTGAGTACTTTTATTTTGAAAAAAATTGGCTTGCATATGAACAAGTTTGGACCCCACTGATCTAGATTATTTTTCATCCTTCACTCATTCTTTTGTACACACATTAGAAAAAAAAAACCTTTATAAATAACGAAGCAAAAATATTAGCAAAAAATAGCAAATAAATAATAAATAAATAGCAAAAAAAAACACATAAATACCAGTACATAAGCAGGAAAATGAGTTTTTACACAAACATAGAGCTGTGTGAGAAATACAATAATATTAATATTAATGATAATAATAATAATTGACTGAAATGTTTAGCTATGTTATAAACTTTCTTATTATCATTTATTCATTTTCCACATTTTCTACCATTTAAGGTAATTTTTGGGGTTAAAATTCCTTTCAGTGTTAATTTTTTTCTAAAAACACACATTATAATTTAACCCTCCTCTTTGGGTTGAGGCCTCAGTTTTAAGACTGAGGTCTGAAGGGGGCACATTTCTAAACATTTACACGTTTTCTAAAAGTTTATTAGTTCAGCCGTGTCAGTTTTATTTATCCCTAATTGACTGTTTGTTTCCTTTAAAGCACCAACTGTGTTCATAATCACAGAATACATTATTAGTAATTAATAATTGGTTAATTCAAATTGCAATAATGATCAATTTCTTTAAAACGGTATGGATTCTTTGATTATTTTTTAGTATATTGGGAACATTTGATCAATTCCTGAACAGCATTAGCTTCTGTACGTACAGCGATGCTAGACGGTGACTTTTATAAACACAAGTAGATGTTTTGCTTCACTTGGAAACATTAAACCGCTGAGGTTTATTCTATGACGGCAGCAACACAGATCAGAAACTACGGGATTCATTCAGCAGATGTTTGTCTCTGTTTTTAACTGGCGGACATCCAGTCTCCTGATAACAACCAGACACAAACGACTCAACCGCAGAGGACAGTTTTCTACGAGCATAAATGAAAATTTAAAAAAAAAAATCAGTGTATGGATATGTCTTGTCTTGACTGTACATCCCCTCTTCTATTAAAAAAACCCCAAACAGATTAAGACATTAAAACATCTGGCTGAGGAACAACTCGTACATCAGAATACTTACTGCATATCTGAAGGAGCGGTTGTACTCGCGGTCGTTGGCTCGCAGTTTCCTCTCCAACTCTGAATTTAAGAAGATGACAATATATATATAAATATATATATATATATATTACTTTGGCTGAATCAGTTGAAATCTTTAACCTGTTAGGTGTCTTTAAAATAAAATCACTCTTCATCCCAGCAGTGAATATATTGTCTATCAACTGAAAACACAACTATAATGTAGGCAGCATGGTGGATTAGTGGTTATTCTTTCAGTTTAAAAAACCAGCAACAAACATTTTGTTGAAACAGTTTCAGCATATTTAGCACAAATATTTACCTGATTCAAAATAAATGGTTGATTTACACGGTTAAAAATACAAATTAAACAGGATTTGGAGGAGCGGATACAGTTTTACATGAATACATCTTATTAACACTAGTTTTCCTTTTGATTTTGTCCAGTCTAGTAAACAAACTGGTAGAGTTACTTTGGAATGGTCTAAAGTTGTTTTAGCAGTACAGTTTAGGAAATTTCTTGTAAAAATCATTTAGTCATTTTTGTGCAACTTTTGATTCCAATCATTTTCACAACATCCATTTATCTGATGTTCTCTCTCCTCTGAGGATGGATTAATTTGTCTCAAACATATAGAGGAGAATATTAAATATGAATTTAACAACTTTATAAATAACCCGTGATTGACTTCAGCTGATGAGAAAACAGAGTCTGCTCAGAGTTTACCTCTCTCTGTCTTTGTGACACAATCCAGACTGAAGAACGACATCTTCTCTTCCTCCTCTTGTTATCTGCCCATCATAACAATCTGGGAATAAAACAGACAGCAAATCAATTGTCTCTTATTATCTTCAGTAACAGGAAGTAAGATTACATCCCCATCTTCGGTTTTCCTCTTCGAAGCTGCAAAAGTTTCAGCATCACAGCGGAAATAATGAGGTTTTATTTTGGTATTTTACATCATCTGCTCTATGAGGTCATCGTTACCCAAAATACAACTTGGTTATTTTCTGAGGTGTTGCCTTTAAAATGCACTTTAATCTGCCTGAGTTTCTTGGACCGAGCAGTAAAGGTTTAGAAATCCAAATGCCATAGATTTTTATGGTCAAAGGGAATAAATGTGTAAAGGAAATGGTCACGGCTTGAGAAAATGATCAAACTCCCACAAGTTCAGTTTTGAGTTCCTTCCAAGAGTCTTTCCTGCAGGTTTGCATCAGGCCTCTGCAGGCACTTGATGTTTTTCCCATGTCAGGTCGGTGACTCAGAGGGCGACTCCTCTTTCAGGGCAGACAGACACTCCTTAAGGAAACCTTACAGGAAGGAGACGGAGCCCAGAGCCGTGTCAGATCTTGTTCAGGTGGTGATGAAACCAGAAACTTGGTCTGCTGATCAAACGGGCCACCGAAAATGAGAAGTTGATTCAAACAGGGTCACCAGACTTTGAAAGAAAAACAAGGAACAAGTATAATAAAACTAAGACCTGAAAAAAGCTTCTAGCTATCCTTTTTTATTCACTTTAGCTAGACTTTTGCTACTTTTAGCTATTCTTCTGTAGCTTTTAGCTTGCCTTTTGATACTTTTAACTTTTTATTACTGATTTGCTACTTTTAGCTTCGAGTGACTTTTTGTTACTTTTACTTAATGATTTGGGACTTGTAGCTTTTAGCTAGCCTTTTGCTACTTTAGACTAGCTTTTTGCTATTTTAAGCCAGGCTTTTGATACTTTTACCTAAACTTTTTTTTTCCTTTGGCTGCTTCCTTCTTCAGGGGTCGCCGCAGCAAACTAACTCGCACGAAGACTTGACGTTTGTTTTTACGCCGGATGTTCTTCCTGATGCAACCACAGACCACCGAGCTACCACATCCCTCTGTGTGGAGCAGAGAGCTGCCATCTTGGGTATCTGGGGGAGCAGATGGTGGGGTGTAAGGGTCTTGCTCAAGGGCCCAGAGTGGGACAAATGAGGTGGAGGCAGGTGTGGGTGTTTCACCTTTCCCAGGGATTTGAACCGGCGACCTTCTGATCACCTTCTCTAACCTCTGCACCACCACTCCCATGTGCTACAAAACCACAGGGGAGTGGTACTTCTGTGCACTTCTAGCTACTGTTTTTGCTAATTATAGCTACCAATTTTTAAGATAGCCTTTTGCTTTGTTACGCTACAATTTTGCTAGTTTTAGCTACTGTTTTGCCATATTTAGCTTTTATTTTACAACCTTTAGCTTTAACAGTTCAGTTTTGGAGTCTACAGCAAATTTCAGCCAAGTCATGAGTTCATAATTCATGGAACTCCTTTAGTTAGTTTTTAGTTTATTTGTGCTAAAACTCATCACCTCCCTGTTTTTCACTTCAGCTGTAAATTGAACAACATGTTTCTGCAGCTAACAGTCTGTAACATGCATTCAACACTTAAACCAATTCCTTGTTAACTAATTCCACATTTTGGTCACTAAGTCCTCAACATGGGTGGCTCAGTAGGCAGAGCTGTTGCCTCTCAGCGAAAAGGTCGACGGAACAAATCCCGGTCCAGGGGTCCAGTGGATAGTTGGACATGGGCACCAGTGACCCCCAACAACCCAAAAAGGAAGACGCGGGTAAAAATGATGGATGGATGGATTGATGGATGAGGGATGGATTGATGGATGGATCGATGGATGGATTAATGGATGATTGATGGATGAATGGAT
>NC_056505.1:6548528-6555281 GCF_014905685.2 Nematolebias whitei
TGGATTAATGGATGATTGATGGATGAATGGATGGATGGATGATGGATTGATGGATGATTGATGGATGAATGGATGGATGGATGATGGATGGATTGATGATGGATTGATGGATTGATGGATGGATGGATGGATGATTGATGGATTGATGGATGAATGGATAGATGGAGGGACGGATGGATGGACGAATGGCTGGATGAATGGATAGCTGGATGGATGGATGGATGGATGAATGGATGGATGGATGGATGGATAGACGGACGGACGGATGGCTGGATTAAGTCCAACATTGTTTGCAAAATTATAGAAATTCTGACTCTATTCACGTTTTAAACAACTGAAAGATAAATTATATAAATAGCTGCTGATACAACTTCTTGTTATTAGTTACTACACTTAAAAAGGTTTGATAGTAAATATAATACAGTTTAGTAAGTTTAACCTTAAAATACGCATTAATTTTTTTGTTCTTGTGAAAAATGATGTGTCATGTTTAGAGTTCATTTCAGTGCAGTGGATATTTTAACAATTTTCATATTTAAAACCACATTTATTTTAAAACGCACAGCTTGGTCTTCCTTTCTGCGCAGCTGAATGAGTTCTGCCCTAAATGTGATGCCGTTTCAACTCATTTATATATATTATAACTCAGATACGTTCATGTGTTTTCTCACAGAAACAAGATTTCAGTGAAGGAAGTGTCAAAAAAGAATAAACTGTAGAAAATATTGAGCAAGAAAAAGAAATGTACGAGTCTAAAGTGTGAGGAAACAACTTTGTGGTTTTGTGACATCCTGCTCGTCACTATTGGTTGCCAAGACGACGTCACTAACGAAGCTTTAAATACCAACCATATGAGTTTGTTGGAGAATGTGTGCATATAACAAACGCCAGCAACTCTGGAAAAACTCACACTGAACCAGGACAACCGAGAATAGGACAAGAATGATCTGAAATGTGTGAAATGTCATACTTAGGGGTCTGCTTCCTTTCATTTGGTGCAAGATAAACTGGAAGTTAAAACGTAAAGAATATTTTCCTTGATGGGAAAGACTGGAGACAGCTGAGCTTCATGAAACAGGTGACAGGTGTGAGTGGGCGTGGCTGAACTGGGGGTGGGGGGGTAGGAGCTGACGGAGGTAACATGCAGGTGAAACAAACTGAACACAACAAAACTAAAGAAAAATCACAACAAAACAAACGTCTGCACCACTTTACAATAAGGCTCACCTTATAGATGGCTAACAGTTTATAGATACATTATTAATTCCTCTATAAATCATTATTAATAGTTTATTATGCATTAATTAACGGTAACAGAGACAAAACTGAGCAGTTTCTTGGCAAATATTGAGCCAAATCTGTCACCTATATATTTCATCTAGAGTTGTTATATTAATCACTTTAGACTAAGTTACTACCTTGTAAGCACAATCAGCATTTGTAAACCTATTTCTTTAGCATATAATAATGTACTTTATCACTTTATCACTGCATTATAAGTATCTACAACTACTACTGTTAATTGTGCTTACAAGGTAGTAACTTAGTCTGAAATGTTTAATATAACAACTCTAGATGAAATATATAGGTGGAAGATTTAGCTCACTATTTGGCAAGAAACTGGTCAGTGTTGTCTCTGTCACCTTTAATTAATGCAGAATAATAATAATACTTTATTTAGTGTAGCACTTTTTTAAACAAATGTTACAAAGTGCTTCACGTTAATCAATTAAAACAACGTCATGAAGAACAGAAAGGGACTGAACTACTAAATCCCCTTTGGCCTTGGGTCCAAACCCCATCACCTCAGTTTTATCATTGTTGCGTGAAAGATAATTATCAGACATCCAGGTTTTGATGTCTGCAAGACAGAGGGTAAGTTTAGTGAGAGTAGAGAGTTCTGACGTGTTAATGGCCAAATAAATCTGGGAATCGCTTGAGAAAAGCGACATTGAATTTATGAATAACCTGACCAAGTGGTAGCATGTAAATGGAAAATAATAGTGGCTCAAGAATAGACCCTTGGGGAACACCACAGGTGAGAGACGCTGAACCGGACGAATTATTGCCAGAAATTACAGAAGAAGTTGCGTCATGAAGAACAGATTTGAACCACCAATGTCTCTAACACCAATAATTTAGTCGTCTCAATAGAATATGATGATCAACTGTATCAAATGCAGCAGAAAGATCCAGGAGCACCAGCATCTGAGTTCATCTTAATATCATTCACAACCTTTAATAATGCGGCTTCTGTACTGCGATATTGACGAAGCAAGTTTTGATTTAAATAAGTTAAAACCCGAGAGTACACCACTTTCTCTAACGTTTTCACAATAAATGGGTCATTTAGAGATCGGCCTGAAGTTGTTAAGATCGTTACAGTCCAGGTTGGGTTTCTTCAATAATGGTTCAACAGCAGCAGTTTTAAACATTCTGGGAACTAGCCCTGTAGATAATGATTTGTTAAAAACTGTTAAGATATCAGGAATTAAAAAGCGACAAACGTCCGTTTTTTGTTGGTAAAACATGTAAAACAGAAGAGGCGGGTTTCAAACAGTTGCTAGTCCTCACTGACTCAGCCTGAGATAAGAGGTTAAATGACCTGAGAAAGTGATTTACCTCCTCATGCTGAATGGTACAGGCATATGGCACAACAAGAGCTATGAGAATAATAATAATAAGCAGTTATGTATGATTTACAAAGTGTTTATAAAGGAATTAATAACATATCTATAAACTATTTATTAGCCATCTATAAGGGGAGCCTTATTGTAAAGTGGTACCCAAGCTGCTAACAACAAAAACAAACATATAAAATCACAAATCTTGACAAGTTTCTTTGTCTGTAAGCGATATTTGAGGATCAACAAGTGAAAAAAAAAAAAAACTAATTAAATTTAGGCTTTTCGATTTGACCAAAAAAAATCCCAATCCACTTCATTGAACATTATCTACACAGAACACTTGTGTGAAAAGTTTCCTACAGAGGGTAAAGACGCCTCGCTCTGTGATTTGAAAAGTTTAAAAGTAACCTGAGATCTGTTGTTTGACATTAATGCCTGCATTCAATTTGTGCTTTTCCATCCTGCAGGCATCTCTGGCTTCAGAGCTGCCTGTTTCTGCTCTCCCAGTCTGCCCAGCATCTTCCATTAGCTGATTTCATTGCTGTCCCTTTTCTCTCTTTCTGTCTCCTGGTGCGAGCCGAAGCAGCTGTTCCTCCCTGCTCCTGCTCCTGCTCCTGCTCTGTGTTTCTTCCTGTTAAAGTGGTTTTGTTTACCAAACTGTGCTGCTCAGAGGAAATTGTTTGGTTCCTCTTTACAACAAATGCCATGAAATAACTGCTTGGATGTGGAATGTGGGACTAAAATGGACATTGACTGTCTCCATTAATGCACGTTAGCAGCTGATGTTAACATTCTGCATATTTATCTGCACACGACTGTGAACGGTTGTCAAAATATACTTTAATGGACACTATTAACCCAATAAATAAAAGGTGCAATGATGTAATTTTCCTTACTATTATAGATGTGTTCATGTTCCTCCTTTGTTGATCAAAATGATCTAAAAATACAAGAAATCTTGCAAGACTCCTGGTTTTAATGGATGATTTGAAAAGAGAAAATCAAAATCTTCAACAAGCGTGTATAAAAATAAAAAAAAGATCTTTAAAAATGTTCTTATAAACTGAGTTGTGTTTTGGAATAAAAGAATGGATGGATGTTTCGTGTAAAAACAGGTCGGACAGTTTCACATCTGGCTTCAGACCGCAGTGGAAACGTAACGCAGATGTTGAATCAGAGCGAGTCGAGATTTAACTTCCACCACCTCTACCAGCAGAAAACAATGACCCACTTTCCTCTTTTATTTTAAACTTTAACATGCACTTCTTCCAAACTACCGGTTATTGTATGTCCCCTTCAAATGGAGAATAAATTAAAATGTATTTGTTGATATGATCAATTAAAATTTATTTGTAGATGCACACTCGATGATTGTTTCTTTTTTCAGTTGAACTAAAATCTGTTCTGTGATTTATTAATTACAGAAAACCAAACCCACACCAACAGACATGCAGGTACGAACATTATCGCGCCGCCTTTGTCTTTGACGGCGGGCGATAATGTTTGAACTTCAGCTGATCATCAACTCTCTCTCCAACAAAAACACCTTTAATAATCCCACTATTTTCTTTTAGTTTACTTCCAAGGAGTCAGACTTCCCCGTAATCTTTTAAAGTGGTCTTGGTCAATAATTCTCCAGGTTTTCCTGAAAGTCTTTAAATTTTTTTTTTTTTACTTAGTTTTCTTTTCTTCTTTTTTTTTAAAGTTTTACATACAAAGTGGTTTAAAACTTTTGCACAGTACTGTACATTATTTTGACATTAATTTAACTATAAATTGACTAATTCAAGCCATAACCCATCACATCTACCAGCCTTTAAAATGAAACTATGCTTTGGCTCTAAAACAGAGGTGCGTTCCAACATTATATTACACAACGGTCAAATGTCCCGACCGCCCTTGAACACACCACACTTGCAACGACTCATAAAGCCTTTAAATGTGCAACAAACAGGTACTGCGGTTATTCCAGGCTAACAAAGGTGTTCAGAAGTATCCCTGCGTCACAGTCACCTGTGGCTGGCTTCAAAGGTCAAAGGTCACGCTCATGAATGGCTCTGCTGTCCGATCAGTGGTCTCCTGTTTCTCCACTGAACACTGGTTCATTATCAAACCTGGCTGCCTCCACAGGTGAACCAAAAAAAAAGTTTTCTCCTTAAGTACGTGTGGTGGTGCCTTCATGTGACTAAAGATGTTTTGTTTTTTCCTGCTAAACCTTAACTCCAAAGATCAAAGATTAAAGGTCAAGTACATTTTATGGTAAAAGTATATACGGTGTCCTGCTAATCTTTTTGAAAGATAAAAGCTATTTTACTCCATTAACAAAACTCTCGTTAGTGTAGACTCTCACAGAGCTTTACAATGTCCATAGTCAGCCTGAAAATTGCATCACCTGCCGACACACCTGGGCTCATTTGTGTGTCTGTTAGCAAAATATCTCATGAACAAGTGGACAAATGTTAATGAAACTCTCAGAAAGTTATCACTTGATGTACAGCTGTAACTGGTTATCTTTAGAAGCTAAGCAAATTAAAGATGGCTGCCATAGCCAATTAACTTTGGAAAACACAAAAATGGCTGTAACTCAGTCAATTTTACAGATATTTGATTGAAAGTCTGATGTGGTGGTAGCTGAGAGTCATCCTCAATATAATCTTTGAGCACGACATGTCGTGAGGCTGCATGAGATCACGAACAATATTAATTGTTACGGTTTGACAACACCTCCTCTGTGTTGCTTCATTCAGTTATTATGTCAGGGGTTCTTGTTCAGGAGGGAAACACCAGCTTTAGTTAACGTGATGCTCAAAGTCTGTGAAAAGAGGCAGGGACTGTTACAGGACAGTTTCCATGAGCCGGCCGTTCAGATAAAAGAGTGAACACGGCTGCTGTGATTTTCACCGTGTTCTCCGAACGTGCCTGTTTTCTCTGACAGTAAACAAACATCTGGATGAACAAACATCTGGATAAACGAAGGGCTTTGTTTAAAGGAGTTACATGCAGGAAGAGTTTTAAACGGGTACAAAAAGTGATGCTTCAAGGACTGCTCGATTTGTGTAAAAAGGCTGATTTTGATGGAAAGGATTGAACCCCCACCCCCTGGTCACATAAGAGACTCTGATGCTGGGATGATTTCAAAAGCGTTTAATTCAAAGAGGGTTTAGGAAGAGTTCAGGTTCGGACTTTAAGACGTGCTCAGCGGTCCTGAACCCCCGCCTGCCTTTTCTGTTGTGTCTCCATCAACAAGCTCTTGTCTTATCACAACTCTCTCTAATAATAGCTGCAACACTTCAACTTTCACAGCCTCTTAATCTGCAGGGGCGTGGAGAAGAAAACTTAAATTAGCTGTTTCTTTAATCAGCTGAAAAACTGAAGCAAATGTTATCTTTTAAAATTTGTTTTAAAGGGTTGGAGGCTTGGACTAATGACCGGCTGAATCTATTGAAACTGATCATTGTATCCTGAAAAAAAAAAAAAAAGTATTTAATTGTGAAAGTGTTGGTGCATTTCCTAACACAGTTTTTCTCTGTGTTCAAATCACAATCAAAATCTCAAGAATTGTAGCTACAAGCTAAACTTAGCAAAACCCTAGACCTTTGCAATTGGCTAAACACTAGCTAAAAGCTAAACGTAGCAAAACACTTGAGAAACAGCTGTTAAAAGTTTAAATTACCATAACGGTTTCAAATAGCAAACACGTGCAAATCCATAGCTAAAAAGGTCCATTCAGCTAAACTAGCTATAACTAGCTAGCCTGCAGCTAAAAATCTACATTTAGCTAAAAAAGTAGCAAAACCATAGCTGAAGTCTAAAATCAGTAAGACAGTAGCTAAAATTAAAAGTACAAGCAGATGAAACGGTATGTTGAAGTAGATTTCAGACAAAAATAGTTTTTAAGGAATTAAGTCAAATATCACATTAATGGGTAAAACTTTTATAAATAAAGTTAAATAATTCAGTCTGTGATGGACTGGAGACCTGTCCAGGGTGTCCCCCGCCTCTCACACAGTGACTGATGGACACGGGCAACAGTGACCCACACAAACTGAAAAGGAAGAAGTAGGTAAAGATAATAGCAGGATGGATGGATGGATGGATGGATGGATGGATGGATGGATGGATGGAT
>NC_056505.1:6555381-6565027 GCF_014905685.2 Nematolebias whitei
GAATGGATGGATGGATGGATGAATGGATGGATGTATGGATGTATGGATGGATGGATGGATGGATGGATGGATGGATGGATGGATGGATGTTTAATAACTCAAAAGGTATTAAAGGTACAATACTAACAGTTGGAGCGCAGTATTTCTAGAGAATATGTCTGTTTTAATGTAAGAATCGTTAAAGTATTGCAAAGTGAACAGAAATAGTTTGACTGCAAAAAACAGAGAAAATATATAAACAGGAAAACAACAGTGTGAATGTGCTGACTCAGCATTCACACAACCAGAGAATGTGCTTATTTTAATGTAACACCATAAAAAAAAAAAAACCTGATTCAGAGTCTAACTGCTTCATTTTCTCACTCCGAACTTCTGTTCTTTTACCTCGACAATAGCAGAAAAAACACTGACTGCTTTAACGACAACAGTACGAGTAAAAGAGGAAGTCCGTTAAAAAAGTTCACTAATAAAAACTAAAAGAGCTTTGATATACCGGTAGTTATTAGGGTAAAATTATGTCTTATTTGCATATTTAATCAAATCATTAATGAGTTATATAGGGACACTCATTTTTACATCTGTGGTTCAACAGAAGATGTGAAATTTAAACAATAGATTAATAAAAAAACAGCACTTTATGCTGCGAAGCAGGAAATAAACTGGTTAATTTGGGGTGACGTTTTGATCAAAACAAGTTAAAAATGCTTAATTGAATATAAAAATGGACAAAACTAGATTCCAGTCATATTTATTCTAATGTCTGTTCTCACTCCTAAAGTTAACGTCTCTTTAGGTCCTTGGCTTTTTGTCAATAAAGTAAATATTTAACTCTTCTTCACATTATGACACGATTCAACAGACACTGAACTGGGCGACCAGTCTTACGGGCGCTTTAGGGGATGTTTGGTGTTCCACATCAGTAGGACACACGTTTGTTTAAAGCAGAAGTTCTCTTTGTATTTAAATTGTTCATGCAGCATCAGGAGAAGTCATGAAAAGTTTCTCATTTGTGCAGTGGCAAACTACCGTATGTGAGTCGCACGTTCGTTTCCTGCATCACTAACCACACAAGTTTTTCAAACCGAGTTACATTTTCTGTGGGAAAAAAATAAGATATATGTTGTTTAATGGTTAATTCATTTTTTTTCTGTCTGTTTTATTTATTTATTATTATTCTTGCACAAACTTGTTACCCGTTTTCTCCCTCCTGCAGCTCGAGGTTGTGTCTCGTGAAAAAGAGTCGGAGCTAATGAATCAGAGAAAGCGACGCACCCCACCCCCATCCCCACCCCCACCCCCAGCCAACAGGTGCTCAGCTTTCTGTACTGGATTTTCTAATTTCTAATTTGATTTAAAGTAATAATTCTGAAATAATCCTCCAGATTAACAGCAAAATGGGAGAAAAAGTTAACTGAAGCAACTTATAAAAGTGCAAAAAAATTATCAATACAAATTCTATTGTACCCACAAACTGGTTCCTAAACACAAAACGTAACTATTGACATGTTACAGTGGTTGCCCCCACTGAACTGGTTAAATAAAATCCTACCATGATCGTGAACGTCCTCCCTTTTTTTTCTACGTCCTCCTCAGTTTTTTGTACGGGGGATCCGTATCTCCACTGTTGAACTCAGCAGGTTTCACCCTGAGCTCAGTAAACTATAGGGTTAGTAGCGGCCATATAAATGCGCCAAAAACAGCCAGATGTGTCAACAGTGCAGAAAATCTGACGTCCCAAATAAAACTATTGGACGCGCCTGTTCAACTCCCTGGCGCCAAGTTCAGATCCGCTTGACAAAGGTTCGGTGAACGGTACCCTCCCATAACAGCAAATAAGTAAAAAACTGAAAATAAATCCATGGAAATCATTTAAAATTGTCAAGATTGTTGAAAAATAGACAGAACTAAACAATACACAGCAAACTTAGTAAATAAGTAATTTGCATTGTTGTACTGGGAGGAACTACTTTGTGGGGCAAATTAATTTTTTTAGCCCCACCTGCCCCTATGATCCGGCCGCCCCTGCCTTTGTGTGCAAATGAACCCACGCTTTATTTATGTGATTCATCATCACAGTCAGCCACTTCTCTTAGTTCTATTACTTGCAGAATAAATAATTTTAGTATTTGATAAACCTGTAAGAGGTCTGGCGTTGCTAGTGACTATCCTGCCAGGCTGCGGTTCAGACAGCAGAGAAATGAGTGAAACTTTGTGGGCTCAGGATTTCACCTCACTCAGTTCGACCACAGAAACCATCACATAGACTCTGCAGCTTTTTCTGCAAAACCTTCACTTCTGCTAAGTGCAAGCAAACTTGAGCTGCGTGTGAAACTGGTTTGTCGGTGTTCTGTTCCCAGTTCTGACACTTCGCCCAAGAGCAACCACACGTTTTGTATTTGCATCAGAGGAAATAACCGGGGTTCAACTCAAAAGACAAACGTGAAACAGACAAGTGTCCCTGATCCAATACATACAATAAAACCTAGCACTTTTTGAACGATGCATATTTCGTTCCTTTCATGACGGTCGTTAAAAGACGTTTGTCTCATTTGAGACAAAAAATAACAATTAAAATAAAACATTTTGAGACAGTAGCCCATGCCTTTCTCCTCACCCAGCTGGATTACTGTAACCCACTTTATTGGGTGTTAGTGGATCCTCCACTGACCGACTGCACAGGACCCAAAACGCTATAGAGCGACTTTTAACTGGTGCACGTAAATATGAGCCCATTTAATCCTCACTCCACCGGCTGCTCGTGCATTTCAGGATCTATTTTAAAACGATTTTATTGGTTTTTAAATCTCTGCATGGCCTTGGCATCATGAGACCAGCTGCTCCAGAGGGTCCGTAAAACTGGACTCGAGCTCGGTGGAGGTGGAGCGTTTGCTGCAGCAGCTCCAGAACTGTTGAACAAGCTGCTCCTCCATCTCACAGGCATCTCCGTCGTCTGTTTTCAAACCCTCCAACTCTTCTGTAAAAAGTGTTCATATCGTTTTTATTTGATTTCTAATTCTATAGATTTGTTTGTTTTGATTTTATTGTTTGATCAGATTGGATGTTTTTTATTACTTGGTTTTATTGCGCTCGTGTATTTGGTTGTATTTTCTATCATGTGAGCTGTTTTTTTTTGTTTTTTTTTACGCTGACTCAGAGATTTACAAATAAAGTTGGATTGGACGCCAGAGTTTTAAACTGATATCGTCTAACAAGAGATTTACGGCTATTTTTGTGCAAACTTTAATAAATCATTGTTAGGCACAATCCCATGTGATGCGTCATGTGATCATGCATGATTTTCCTATATGTTTTGTGAATGACTCTCAGCTACTACCACACCAGATATTTACTCAGTTCCTGTAAAAATCACAGAGGAACCTGCAGGAACCTCTGCCCCTTTGAACAGCAGAACCTATAGTCTTTTAAATCCCTTTAAACACTTTTTTACACTGGTTTTACTTTCAGTTCTGCTTTGAGGTCGTGCTGTTTCACTGTTCCAGTTTATGTTTCGCCTATTTTTTTGTACCATTTGGTTTTTGATTATTTTATTTATTATTATTTATTCCTATTTATCCTAGTTTGTTCTTAACTTCCTTGTGAGGCACTTTGGTCCACGTTGTTGTATTTAAATGTGCTGGATAAATAAAACTGACACTGAGGTACAGACATCAAGATATAAACCCAGCTGCCTTGAACTCACAAGGATCTCGGCTGCATGCTCCTCGTCTTATTGAGCTAAGAACACATTACCAGGGTTGGATGCAGATTTTCTCCAGAGATGGTCTTAAATAAACGTGTTGATGATGTAAAACGTCAGCGTTACGGTGATGCAGACCACTGTTTCTAAGGTTTGCTTCTGTTCAAACAAACCACTGCTGAGTGCGAAGCTGTTTCATGACCTTCTTTAGATTCTGAACGACTCGTTTTTGAACAAAAAGAAAAAAGGTGACTTGCAGCCAGAACGAGGTCCTGATTGTTGTTTGTGAGTTTTATCAGATTTCCATTGTTTTTTTTGTATCTGCCACTCTGAATGTGTTCAGCTGACCACAAAACTGATTGAACCTAACCAGGAGCAAGCCTGAACAAACACTCTGAAACACTCTGGACTGTTTGAATTTTTTTTTTTTTCAAGGTTCCTGCTGGTTACTGATTAATATCCACCTCCCCCTCGGTAGTTCTGACCAGCAAACAAGAACAAAATGTATAACCCTGAAAAATTCAGATTAGAATTTAAAATCTTACTTCTAACTTAAAGCTCCTTCTTAAATTAAAGATTTTATTGTTCCATATTTTCCCAAGAGAGCACTTTGCTCTCAGACAGCAGGTTTACTTGTGATTCCTAGAGTTTATACAATGGGAGGCAGAGCTTTCAGTTCTCAGGCTCCTCATTTGTGGAAACAACTTCCTGTCTGTGGAGCTGACATCTTGTCTTCTTCTAAGACTAGGATTAATACTTTTTTTTTTTTATAAATCCTGCAGTTAGAGTTGGGTTTCCTGAGCTATTCCTTTGTTATGCTGCTATAGGCTTTGACTCCCGGAGGACAAACTGACCACATCCCTCACACTCTGCGACTCTATTCTCCATGTTTATACCTGTAATTGTTGCTGTCATTAACCTGTGCTTTGCTTTCCCATAGAAACTACACCTGGACCATAGAAACCTGGTGGACCATAGAAACTTTACCTGGACCATAGAAACCTGGTGGACCATAGAAACTACACCTGGTGGGCTATATAAACTACACCTGGACCAAAGAAACTACACCTGGTGGACTATAGAAACTACACCTGGTGGACCATAGAAACCTGGTGGACCATAGAAACTACACCTGGACCATAGAAAATGCACCTGGTAGAGTGTAGAAACTGCACATGGACCATAGAAACCTGGTGGACCATAGAAACTTCACCTGGACCATAGAAACCTGGTGGACCATAGAAACTGCACCTGGACCATAGAAACCTGGTGGACCATAGAAACTTCACCTGGACCATAGAAACCTGGTGGACCATAGAAACTACACCGGGACCATAGAAACCTGGTGGACCATTGAAACTTTACCTGGACCATAGAAACCTGGTGGACCAAAGAAACTACACCTGGTGGACTATAGAAACTACACCTGGTGGACTATAGAAACTACACCTGGTGGACTATAGAAACTACACCTGTACCATAGATATCTGGTGGACCATAGAAACTACACCTGGTGGACTATAGAAACTACACCTGGTGGACTATAGAAACTACACCTGGACCATAGAAATCTGGTGGACCATAGAAACTATACCTGGTGGACTATAGAAACTACACCTGGTGGACTATAGAAACTACATCTGGTGGACTATAGAAACTAAACCTGGACCATAGAAACCTGGTGGACCGTAGAAACTACACCTGGTGGACTATATAAACTACACCTGGACCATAGAAAAACCACCTGGACTGTAGAAACAACACCTGGGCCATAGAAAATACACCTGGTAGAGTATAGAAACTACAAGTGGACCATAGAAACTATACCTGGACCATAGAAACTACAAGTGGACCATAGAAACTATACCTGGACCATAGAAACTACAAGTGGACCATATAAAAAGCACCTGGACCATAGAAACTACACCTGGACCATATAAACTACAACTGGACCATAGAAACTACACCTGGACCATAGAAACTATAACTGGACCACAGAAACAACACCTAGACCATAGAAAAAGCACCTGGGCCATAGAAACAACAACTGGACCATAGAAACAACATCTGGACCATAAAAACAACACCTGGACCATAGAAACTACACCTGGACCACTTCTTGTCTTCTCAGGCCCCAGCATGTTGAGGCAAATAGCCGCTCATGCAGTGCCTGGTCCTGGTCCTGGTCCTGGTCCTGGTCCTGGTTCTGGAGCTGAAAGGGAGTTTTCCTTTCCACTGTCGCCATCGTTCTGCTCCGGACGGGGGATTGTAACAAAATGAAGGTTCAGCACAATCTGCTGGCTTCCTTAGATTCAAAATTTTGATTAATTTGTATTTTGTACTGAATGTGAATATATTTTATTAAAACTTGAATAATTTGATTAGAATCTTGATCTGAATGGGAGTTAACTTTAATTTGGTGTAAACTGGCTCTGAATGAATAAATGCTGGTGTAGAGTCCCCGTCATCAGGACAACAACTAAACAGATAAACAAATAAACAAAACAACCGGACTTCTATACTGCGGTTGAAGACGTTTTTTCTTTTTCTAAACAGTAAAAAATCAATATTAAAAACTGTAAATTGTGGAGTTACAAGCTTTAAACGGCACAAGAGCCTCTGTTTGTGAATTTAGCTGCGTAAACAGAACATCTGGTGCACCTTAAGGCTTTGGACTCCACACTGTCTAGTTTTGAACAAACAAAAAAATCACTAAGAAGAGAAATCACTCCACTACAGAACAGAAGTCCAGTTGTTCTTCATTAATTGTTTAAATAAGATTAATTAAAGTTTCCAAAACTTTTTTAGCTTCAGTCTGGAAATCGAAAACCACTCCTTTATTTTGAAGGACACTCCTTTTGAATGTATCTAACAGCTGCGCTCAGTCGTGATTCTGACACAGATTTCTGCTTCACTCCGTCCAGAACCTTTAATAAGTGAAATGTGTGATGCACTAACCCTAAGGAAGGGTCTCCTCCTCGCTGACGACAGAAATTAGCACAAAGGAGAAAATGGGGAGCTGTTATGACAACATGAGCGCACCGAGGCAGGAGCATCAAAAGGCCCAAAACAATCCACCTCTGAATTATTCACTTGACCTCTCAGGCCACAAAAGCCACTCCTCTTCTCATCTTACTCAATAAAACGCCGACATTTTGATTGACCTCTAAACTTAATAACCCTCTGAGTGCAGAGCGGCCATGTTTTTACAGCTGACCTAATAAGAAAACCAGCTAAAGTCAATTTGTGTGACTGAGTTAGAAGAATCACTCCAACTTTGTGCATGTTAGTTGGAGCTTCTGGATCCTTCTCGTGCAGCTTAAAATTCAGATTTTAGACTTTTGTTTTTGTCCAACTAACACAGCTTCAGCTGATTTTTTCTTCTCTTAAATACACAACGTGTCCGAACAACCTTTATGGACACCATCGTCACATTTTGTAAAAGATTTTCTTCCACAACTTGTAAATTTACAAGAATTTGGCTTAATTAAAGGTCTTGCAGTCCTTGAAGGAATGCATATCACCCACCTCCCTTCACGACAGGGTTTAAAAAAAAACAACTAAACTGTAATCGTCTGAATGTTTATGAAGAATTCACACTTTCCATTTTTCTTCTGTACGTTTTTCGGCATCTTTCTTTGTCCACAACTTTTGTGCTGTTTCAACAAATCGTAAATCAAAATGTTCAGCTCCTTCAGGAGAAGGTGCTATGACTTTTTGGTATTGGTGCAATTTTAACTTTTGAAATATTTAGCCTTTTTTTCCTCACAGAAAATGACTTGAGCTCATTTTCCATCCTTCAGATCTTTAGATCAGTTCACAACCTTTTACCGCTCCTTTCACATTTTGTTCTACTTCAGCTTCCTTGTGCAAATTTAAACTTTTTTCCAGCTACGTTCAGCTACTTTCAGCTGTTTTTTCAGCTGTTTTGTTCTCCTTTCAGGATCTTTCTGTTAACTACAACATTTTTGTGCTTCTTCTAACTTCTTTCTGCTAATTTCAGCTTGTTGTGCTCTTTTCTGCTGATTTATGCAAGTTTCACCTTGTACTGCATTTTCTGCTACGTTTTTTTCTTCTTCTTTCGGCTGCTCCCTTCTTCAGGGGTCATCACAGCGAACTAAGTCGCACGAAGACTTGGCAATTATTTTTACGCCAGATACCCTCCCTGATGCAACCACAGATCATTGAGCTACCACAGCATCTGTGTGGAGCAGACAGCTGCTGTCTAGGGCGCCCAGGGGAGCAGATGATGGGGGTTAAGGGCCCAGAGTGGGGCAAATAAGGGTGGAGGCAGGTGTGGGTGTTTCACCTATCCCACCCACATTTTGATGTTGTCGGCACCGGGAGTTGAACCGGCGATTTTCCGATCACAGGCCCACCTTCTCTAACCTCTGCGCCACCACGCCCTAAGATTTCAGCTACTATATAACTGGTTTTATGCTAATTTTAGTTTTTTGAACTAATTCCACATTTTTTGCACTCATTTAAACTTTTTTTCAGCCTCATTCAGCAAAAATGTAATTGCTCCACCTCCTTCTGGTAATTTCAGCTTCTTTCTGCCTTTTTAGCTACTTTTCAGATGTTTTTGTTGTTAATTTAAGCTTTTTTCATATAATTTCCACTTTTTTGTGCTCATTCTGGCAAACATGTTCTTTCTGCCTTCTTCTGCTCATTTAAGCTTCTTCTACCTTTTCAGCTAATTTCAGCTGTTTACAGATAACTGAAAGTTTTTCGTGGTAATTTTTGCTACTTTCAGCCTAATTAACTTCTTTCTGCTAATTTCATCTTTTTCTGCTATTTAAGCTAATATTTAGCTGTTTTGTGCCAAATTGAGTTTTTTCAGCTAATTCCACTTTTTTTTTTTTTTAGCTCATTTCAGCTCCTTCCACTTCCTTCTGGTAATTTAAGCCTCTTTCTGTCTTTTCAGCTACGTTTCAGCTGTTTCTTGCTCATTTTAGCCTTTTTAGCTGGTTTCTTATTTTTGGTGCCTAATTCAGCAAATATGTGTTCTTTCAGCTTTCTTCTGCTAACTTAGGCTTGTTCCGTTTCAGCTACATTTCAGCATGTTTTTTAGCTAATTCCGCTGTTTTTCAGCAAGTTCTTCAACAATAAGCATTCACACTGCGTTTTTGCAGGATACGCCATTCTGTTATTGTTACAATATCACATGCAAGACTGAGCTCTCAGAGTGTGTGTTGAGGATGAAGCTCAGCTGCCACCACGCCTTATTTTAGCTCAATATCTGCAAAACTGTCAAATATAGATTAGATGTGGGGCAGCCATTCGTTGATTAATTTCAGCAAGTTTCATCCACTTGTTCATGAGATGGTTGCGAACAGACACACGTGCACGCAGAGAAGCAAACAAAAACCAGAGCAGCGTACTAAATCAACGAACAGAACAGAGTTGCAAACAAACCTGTTTGTGATGAGGACCTTGAAATTTCTGAACAGCCGACACAACTCGGACCAAACAACCTGGATTCGTGTTCACCTGGACAGGTCACAAGTCCACCACTGGGACACACAGTTCACACTCTCATTCACCCTGATTGTGCTAACAGGCACGTTTTTGGGTCAGTGGGGGGGGGGGGGGGGGGGGACCAGAAAACCCCCATGTGCGCACAAGGAGAACATGTAAACTTCACTCTAAAAGGCCCCTGTCTGAGAGGCGAACCTGTGACCTTCTCGCCGAGAGGCGACAGCTTCAACCGCTGTTCCACCGTGCTGCCCAATTCAGGTACACGTCGTATAAACTCAATCTATAGACTAGCAGGTTGTTGATTAACAACCCCCCCCCCCCCAAAAAAAAAAAAAAAACATCTAAAACTGTCAAGTTCAAGAGCTTTTAGAGAAAAGTATGAAGATTAAAGAGCTTTGTTTATATTTTACTTTGTTTACATTGAGTGCATACCTGCATTTCAGAATTGCATAGTATTTCACACATGTG
>NC_056505.1:6565427-6568128 GCF_014905685.2 Nematolebias whitei
CTTTACTATATTTAGAAAACTACTGGAGTAAACTCTTTCAAACTTTGTTTGAACTTGTAGTTTCCAATAAATTAAAATCTGGGAAGAAGCAGCTGAGAAAACCTTCAAATACAGATTAAAGCAACGTGTACGAAGTACAGGGCCTGGCTGATTGGAAGCAAAGAATAAAGAAGAGGGGGTGCATCAAGACGTTTGAATAGTAGCGTCTTGTTTTTTTCGATGAACGCCTTCGGTGCAGGCTGAGTCTTGATAGCCCGCCTTGCTGTCTGAACCTGCAAGCAGCAGCTTCTGCAGCGCTGCTACAGGATGTGAACCAGTTCCTGGAAGTCAGACGATAGAGACGACTCAGAACTGACATCACTGCTGCAAACTATGATATCAAACATTTGAACTGGTGCAGTTTGAAAGGTTTTGTTTTACAGATATACTGATGAGCAATTCTGAAATGCGGCATGCCCTTAATGTAAACAAAGCACTTTTATTTATCTCATTTACGCAACATATCTGAGCAGAAATACATCAAAACCGTTGGATTTCATCCGTCAGCGTCGGCTGGGGTTTCCTGAACTATCCCTTAGTTCTGCTGCTATAGGCTTAAACTGCTGGAGGACAAAGTGACCACATCTGTCTTTACTCGTTTATGCCTGTTTGTATTTTTGAGAAGTGGATTCAATACAATCTGCTGCTTCTTTATAGAGAAAACTTTTATGTATGTGAATGTTTTTGAGACGACTTCTGTCGGGACTTGGAGCTAAATAAATATGTTCAAGTTCAACGGTGTGTCATTCGCATCACATGTGGTACATGAGGTGGAACAAAACTATGTACTCACGGCCGACATACGCTAACCAAACGGTACGTTAAATTATCTAAGATGTTATGTTGCTAAACACCAATAATGTAAAACAATATGGCGTGTATCAACAGCAGCCCGAACATGAGTCTGTGTGAGCAGATGGGTATGAATGAATGCAGCAGCATGAGATCAGCAGCATGAGATCAGCAGCATGAGATCAGCAGCATGAGATAGTCACATATCACCAATTAAAGTGGCATTACAGTGATTTTTAATGTTTTTTAATAAACTGAATTGAATGGAATCACTTCAGTTGTTTACGTAGGTAAACAACGCAGCATCTGTTCATATCAAATTATAACTTAAGGATGTTATTGATCAATGTGAACTGAGCGTGTGCTTTTTGTTTGTTACTTTCTGAAACAGTTTTCTTGCCTTTCAGCTGAGAGTTCAACAACTAATGATACGTTTTACCATCAGATCAAGGTTCTCCTTCATAAATCTGGAGATTGGATGAGGTTCGGGTCACATGTGGCCTAAATTATAAAACAAGGCTGTTTGTGTCGAAACACTTGGGGAAGACAAAAGAAAGCAGCTGTGGAGGAGAGACGCCTCCTGTTAGCGTTTTGAAGGAACTCCCCCTGAGCTGAAGTTTTTCCTCCTGGATCCTGAACCTCCGACTCTCCCTCCCTTTCCTCCTTCAGATGGAGGGCAGAGAAAGAGAAGAAAAGCCTTTTTGTTGTCTTCACAGCTTCCCCTTCACCTTCCTTCTAGTTTGTTCACCCCCCAGAAAGATAAATATAAATCCATGTGAGAGCCTCACCCTGACCCTCAGAGCCCAGAAGAAGCAGAAGTCTCTTACCGTCCTGCGCTCCGAGCAGCTGCGGCCTCTCTGCCACTAAATGACAATGAAATCTGAAAAACTGGAGGAAGAAAAGTTTCCCCTCCTCCTCCCGGCGCTCCTGCTTCTTTCTCCTCCCTCTCTCCTCCGCGCGCGCACACTCTGTCATCAGATCTGCTCAGAGACGGGCGCGCGCGCGCGGGCGGGACGAGGAAACCCACTTACTCAATAACGGAGTGGGTCACGTGACACGAAGCTTTAATTAACATTTTGGGGTTTTTATGACCTCTAGCTGACGAACCGTGACACTGGAAAACTTTTACTGTTAAAACCCAAATAATCAGCAGAAATCTGTCAGACTTTTTTTTATTATTATTATTATTATTATTATTATTATTATTAGTGTTATTATTATTATTATTATTATTATTATTATTGTTGTTGTTGTTGTTGTTGTGTTATTGATATTATTGTTTTCATTATTATTATTATTATTATTATTATTATTATTATTATTATTATTATTATTATTATTAGTGTTTTATTATTATTATTATTGTTGTTGTTTTATTTTTTTGTGTTGCTGTTGTTGTTATTGTTGTTGTTGTTATTATGTTATTAATATTATTGTTTTCATTATTATTATTATTATTATTATTATTATTATTATTATTAGTGTTATTATTATTATTATTATTATTATTATTATTATTATTATTATTGTTGTTGTTGTTGTTGTTGTTGTTGTTGTTGTGTTATTGATATTATTGTTTTCATTATTATTATTATTATTATTATTATTATTATTATTATTAATGTTTTATTATTATTATTATTATTATTATTATTGTTGTTGTTTTATTTTTTGTGTTGCTGTTGTTGTTATTGTTGTTGTTGTTATTATGTTATTAATATTATTGTTTTCATTATTATTATTATTATTATTATTATTATTGTTGTTGTTGTTGTTGTTGTTGTTGTTGTTGTTGTTGTTGTTATTATTGTGGTTGTTGTTGTCACAATATTTTTTGTCTCTGCTGAATGAAAACTGATATATATATATA
>NC_056505.1:6568228-6582564 GCF_014905685.2 Nematolebias whitei
TATGATAGGGTAATGCCACTGGTATGACACAAAGTTTGAATGGGGGCGTGGTGGTGCAGAGGTTAGAGAATGTGGGCCTGGGATCTGTTGCAGATTTGACTACCCGGACCAACAACATAAAAAAGTGGTTTTTAAAGATGGAGCATCCACACCTGCCTCCACTCTTATTTTTCCCCCACCCTGGGCCCTTGAGCAAGGCCACCATCTGCTCCTGCGGGCGCCTTAGATGGCAGCCCTCTGCTCCACAGAGAGGGCTGTGGTACCTCGGTGCTCTGTGGTTGGGTCAGGACATCCGGCATAAAAACAACTGCCAAGTCTTTGTGAGAGCACGCAGTGGTGCCCCTGAGGAAGGGAGCAGCCGAAAGAAGAAGAAAAATATATAAGACACAAAGTCTGGGGACGGTGGCGTTGACGAAAAGACCAGAGGTAGAAGGAAAAGGCAGAGAAACATGGAGGTGAGGACGCAGAGTGAGATGGAGGAGGAGAACTCTCTGTGCTAAAAGAAAAACAAGATTTGTTCGATAAAAAGTCAAAAAAAAATTTTTACATAAAGTCTTAATTATTAGTTACAAAAACATGTTTATTAAGTTTCAGTTTCTGATTATGTGTTTGTTATTTTTACATTTATTTTGTTCTGAGTGTTTCTTTTTTTCCCATTAACACCAGTTCTCTCTACCTGAGTCAGTTTCTGCTCCTCAGCTCCTGCCCCGCCCACTCTCACCTGTTCTCAGTTGTCATCTTGTCCAGGTGTCTCCATTTATCACCCCCCACCCACCCCCCGTCCCTGAAGTCCCTCACTTTCCTTTCACCTTCAGTCCAGCATTGGGCTGAGCTTGACTCCATATCTGTGTCACCTCCAAGTATCTTCATGTTCTGTACTGTTGTTTTTGATCTCCAACAACCTTTTATTTATTTATTTATTTACTTATTTACTTATTTACTCAACCTCCTTGTGTCTGTTTGCATTCCAGGTTCCAAACCATGTGACAAAAACTAACAAAGTCATATTTAATTATTTATTTTATTCTTTCTTCCTTTCTTTCTTTCTTAAAAATTATAAAACTAATATTTAATACAAGCAACAGTTCAAGTAACAGTTTGCAAACTCAACGTTATTATTCTAAAAAAAAAAAAAAAAAAATTAAGAATTGTTAAACACAATATATTTATTTCACTGAAGGTAATTTTGAGAATTTTTCATTTCAGTCATGTTTTAGGACAAAGTCATGATCGTAAAATAAAACATAACTGCTATATAAAAATAATGCATTTTATTTGTTAGCGCCTTTCACGACACTTCACAACATTAAAAACACCAAATAAAACAATACAAAATGGCTATAAATACACTAAGAAAATAAGAAAAAGTGAAAGTGAGAAGGCTAACTTGAACAGATGAGTTGTGATTTGAAGGGAGTCAATATTACAGATGTGTGTGTGTGTGTGTGTGGGGGGGGGGGGGGGGGGGGGGGGGGGGTCCCAGAGTTGGAGAGCAGAGTGAGAAAAGGCTCTGTGTCCCATGTATAAATCTTTAACGTTTCTCATCATAACTACAAGTTTTAAAGTCATATTAATTGTTAAAAAGTCATTTAACTTATAATTCCATTTTTCAGTGTCATAGATGATGACCTGCCTTTTGTCCTGCAGCATGTCAGGATAATGATCTATGCTGATGATACCACAATATATGTGTCAGGTTCATCTGTTGAGACACTGTCCAGAACCTGGGCCAGCGAATTTAAGCCACTTGTAAATTAGGTGCATACAAATGAATTGGTGTTAAACATATAAAACCAAAAGCATAACATCTGGATCAAATTAGAAATTAAAAACTCAGCCCAAATTAAACCTGTCTATAAATGGAACAGCCATGACTCAGGAAGAATAAATTAGACTTCTGGGAATTATTATGGACAGCAGATTGGAGAGGTCTCACCAGATTGAATTCATTGTTGCAGTGATGGGAAGACAACTAGCTGTTATAAAAAGATGTTTACATCACATACCATTAAAATCAATCCCTCAAATGTGCTGGAATAAAAGAAAACCTGGAACTCTCCCTTCATCTGTGTTAAATTGCTAGAGCTTTTAAAAAGTCCCTGCTAAATTATTTTATTACGCAAAGTGTTATGATTTTACATTTATGAATTAATAATCATATTATGCTATGTTGCCAATGTTATATTAAGTGTGTGTAATAAATGTTTTTTTTTTTTTTATGATGTGGACCCCAAGAGTTATGGCAATGGCTAATGAGAACCCAAATAAATAAACTATAAACAATTGAGGATTTCTTCTAAATAGAAATGGGTTTCCAAAGAAGGATGAGTTTTTCTAATGCTGATTAAAACCATTTTATTTATGACTCCGAGCATCCAGAGAACATTTAGAACCCAGAGAAGAGCAACACAAAACCTTGGTTCTGAACGTGATGTCTCTGCGTGCTCATATAATCTGTAATTCACTGCAGCGTTCATCAGATTATAATCTGTTATCTTTAGTCAAGTCAAAAATTAACTTTTGGTGTGTTTTGGAAAAAGTCTAACTAAACATTTATTTAGTTTTTTTTTTTTTTAGAACACAGACAAGCTGACAATAATAATCCTTATCACACGGTGCAAGATGGTTTGACTGGTTTACCTTCTCCTTTACATGTTAATCCGGGACAGAAATGCAGTGATGCTGGTGAGAGCACGTGGACACCAACCTGAATGGAAATATTATAAATAAAGGTTGATTGAAATATAAATAACTTGGAAAATATTTGCAGCTCAAAACATTGAAACCTGGTGGTTCCTGATTTGACCACCAGATGGCGGTATAACCTCAGCGAACTGGTAATTATGTTGAATTCTAACACATTTTGTTTATTCAGATTAATGCATATATTCCATGACTTTATTTGTCTAAATTATAGCCAGTCATAAGTGTGACAGTTCTGTTCTAAGGTTGGGTCCAGCGCCAAAACACAGGATGGCTCAAAAACGTCTTCTCCAGGTTAAAAGAGATTATTGGAGACTTCAAGGTTTTATTTATTTATTTATATTTTACATCATAAGGACTGTTTTGTGCACACACACACACATCTGCTGGGTGACTGCTTTCGTTTGCATAACTAGCTTCAACTTTTTTACACCTCTGCAGGGAAAAATAAACTCAGAGGAAAAAGCTATCATCTCCCACTCTCATTCTTTTGTGTCCCTTAAAATCTATCAATTGACAAAGCAATAAAAGAGTAAAGTAAATATCCTCTGTTCCATGTGGTCTTTCTTATTATTATTTTGTTTATTTTTATAGTACATGTAGATAATAATCTAATCTCACTTGTTGCTGGTTACACTTCTAGTCTTCTGTGGCAATACAGTAAGACTTCATTTTAATTTTTAAATGAATGTACAAAAGGTAAGTGTAAATTAGATTATATCCAATATAAAAAAGCTGGGCTACTTTATTTAATTAGATTTTTTTCTTTCTGCTTAAATCTTCTGAAGGTCACATCACTGTCTGAGATAAGGTTTTCAAAACAAGGAATGCATCTTCTTTACCACATTCTTAGAAATTAATTGAACATTTCCCTGTTTAATTTACCTTTGCATAAATATATATCATTATACATATACTATATAATTAAAAGAGCAATGTTTGTTATTTTTCCATTGCAGTGCTGTGTTGTCAAAGAAACGCTCGTAAATTTGGTAAGCTCCACCTTAACAAGTAAAACAAAGCAGTCGACCTTAAAAGAAATTCAAACCGAGGGGCTCGGCCCAAAGTTTGAGTGACGTATCGTTCAGCTATTGGCTGATTTTTATTATGTAAATGAGGTGGGCGGGCTTCTGGGAAGGAGTAGTTGACGTCAGTTCCCCCGTTGTCAGCGTTCGAAACAAACATGGCGACGGTCCGGAGCGGACTAGGGTTTCAGCTCATTTTATTCGTGTTTTTCTGTGCGGTGTTGGACAGGCAGGCCGAGGCAGCGGTTCCAGAGCCGAGAGGCGTCACTCGGATACTCGGCATGAGGCTGGAGAACAGCAGCAAGCCGGCCGAGACCACCAAGACTGGAGATATCCAGGTGACCGAGGGAAGCGAGACCTTCTTCAGGTTCTACGGGCTCCACTTGTTTCCAAGCAGCTCGGAGCTCCTCAGGTTCACGGGACTTTACGACAAGGAGAACGAAGCTTTCGGCGCGAGCGTGGCTTCGTTGAATAGGACTTGTCCCGAACACACGAACGATGTTGTAGTGAATGGACTCATGGAGGTGAGCAACCAAAACACGTCCGGGGTTGTCAGCCTCAGCATCAAAGAGCTTCGGAAGAGCGAAGTTGTGAAGATGTTCCGCTTGTGCGTCCGCGACGGTTTGGACCAGAAGTGGCACCTGCTGGACGACAAGGACGGCAGACTGCAGGTGGTGGAGGAGAAGAAGTCCCTGCTGCCCTTCTGGTTCCAGGGGATCCTCATCTGCTGCCTGCTGGTGCTGTCGGGGATTTTCAGCGGGCTCAACCTGGGGCTGATGGCGCTGGACCCCATGGAGCTCCGCATCGTGCAGAGCTGCGGCACCGACAAGGAGAAGAAGTACGCGCGCAAGATCGAGCCCATCCGCAGGAAGGGCAACTACCTGCTGTGCTCGCTGCTGCTCGGCAACGTCCTGGTGAACACCACCCTCACCATCCTCCTGGACGACCTGATCGGCTCCGGCCTGGGGGCGGTGGTGGCCTCCACCTCGGGCATCGTTATCTTCGGGGAGATCGTCCCCCAGGCGCTGTGCTCCCGGCACGGCCTGGCCGTGGGGGCGAACACCATCCTGCTCACCAAACTCTTCATGCTGCTGACTTTCCCCCTGTCCTGGCCCATCAGCAAGCTCCTGGACCGCATCCTGGGCCAGGAGATCGGAACCGTGTACAACCGAGAGAAGCTGGTGGAGATGCTGAAGGTGACGGAACCATACAACGACCTGGTCAAAGAGGAGCTCAACATGATCCAAGGAGCGCTGGAGCTCAGGACCAAAACAGTGGAGGACGTCATGACTCCTCTCAGCAACTGTTTCATGCTGAGCAGCGACAGGGTGCTGGACTTCAACACCATGTCTGAGATCATGGAGAGCGGGTACACCAGGATCCCCGTGTACGACAACGAGAGGTCCAACATCGTGGACATCCTTTTCGTCAAGGACCTGGCCTTCGTGGACCCAGACGACTGCACCACTTTGAAGACCATCACCAAGTTCTACAACCACCCGGTCCACTTTGTCTTCCACGACACTAAGCTGGACGCCATGCTGGAGGAGTTCAAGAAAGGTTTGTGGGAATCCTGTCATGGTTGTAATGAGAGAGGATCACCTCCTGAGTCATGAGACCTGAGTCACCTTTATGGTTTTCCGCCAGGATTTGTGCCAACAGAACCGTGCGTGTTTACCTCCAAGTGTGCAGCTTTGTGACTAGAACGTGAATTAACTTTTTTTATTTTTTAATTAGACCGTATAATCTGAGTCTGTAGTTTTGGTTACAGGTCTGACAGACTGACACAGTTTAGACTGCAGCTTGAGAATTAACACCGTGTGATCAGTTCTGTTCAATGAGTCAGCAAAAAAAAAAAAAAAAAAAACAAGTTTGTAACTGAGCTTGTGAATGATGAATGGACTTCCTGTTAAGTCCACACAGAAATGCCCTGATGCATGCTCAATAATCCAGGTAGATGAATCTAACAAGGCTGGGTCAGGTCCTCTGGATGAGTTCTTCTTTGTTGAAATGCTTCGTCTTTTATCCAAAGGACTTCTTCAGGCTGAGGCAAGCAAACTCAGTCTTATGAGCAGCACCTTCTCATAGACGATCAACCAGTTAGAACCAGCTGTTCACATGATAATTGAGGACCATCAGCCTAACGACCCATCACTGGTGCCCTGATGGCCGCTTGCTATTCACAGAGGGCTGAGTGATGCAAGCAATAACAGCACAAGAGAGGGGGACACGGAAACCGCTGTCCCTGTTTAAGGGTTCTCACTGTGGTTCCTTTGAGCATCATGCATTTGTCATAAGGTAGTCTCCATTTATTCATATTGTGATATAGGAAAATTATTGTTGAAGATGGTTGCAATGAAGATGACTCACTCACTGTGACGACCCCTGAAAATGGAACGGCCGAAAGAGAAACAAGGCGGATAATTATTGTCGACTCTTCTAAATTAAAACGTTTAATGTGTAGGAAGTGATTTGATTAAACTCCCAAAACAGAAACGTCAACCGAAGACATTTTGAACGATTGCTAAAAGGTACCGAAGAACCTGAAACTGATGTCAAAGTTAAAAGAAGCAGAACTTTAGCAAAAAGAAAAAAAAAAAAAAATAATCACTTAAAGTGGAAAATGGTTAAAAGTTTCACAGCAATGGCCAAATTGCAGAAGTTATAAAAAGATAGAATGCTAACTATATAAATGAACTGTACTTTCTATCTAATTAAGTTACTCAAAGCTCTTTACACTAGAATCTGTTTCCTCACTTACCTGTTCATACAGCTCACTACTAGATCTATACAAAGACTAATCAGTGCTTTATTACGGGACACACATCGGAGGCAATGAGGGGGTCGGTGTCTTGCCCAGGGACACTTGGGCATGTGACTATTGGTGGATTCGAACCCTCAACTCTTGCATTGGAGGACGACAGCTCTAACCACTCTGCCACAGCCGTTATTAATAGTTGCAAAATAACTAAAAATAAAAGTAGCTTAAGGGGAGCTAGAAGCTGAAAGTAGCAAAACGGTAACTAAAAGCTAAAATTAGCAAACCATAGCTAGAAACTAAAAGTATTTAATTTCTAATTAGAAGCCAAAAGTAGCAGAATGTTAGTTAAAAATTAAATGTAACATAAGACGACAAAACTGGAGCAGGGATGTTGTTGCAGGTTTCTTTCGCGTTGCATTTTGCAGAAATGAATATTTTTAAAGTAAGCGAAGGGTTGTTTTTTCTACGGGAGATGTTTTTATAAATAAAATTAAATACTTAAAGTTACAAAATCCCAAAGTCCATTTACTGAATGAGCTAAACAATTTGTTTTATTCGTTCAACCTTTTATTTATACAAGTTAAATCCCACGGAGTCTCGGGGACTCGTTTACAAGAGAGACCTAAGAGTGATGACAACAGTGGATAACGACGACAACAATAGACAGTCATAAAAAAAATGTACAAATTTATTTATTTATTTATTACAAATCAAAAGAAAATGGCAACCAAAAGGACAGTCAAAAGGAAAAATAGCAAGAAAAAAAAAACAGCTAGATTATAAGGCGGTGCAGAAAACTAAAACCAGGAATATATATATATATTCAATATATATATATATATATATATATATATGAACTTGGGATTGAAAGTGTCTCTCCTAACCTTTGGCAGAAACGCACTGGGATGTTCACACATTCCTCCATGATGTGACCAGACTGACTATGTCTCACATGTGTTTGACCTTTCTGGGACATAAAGTCTCATGGATATCAACTCCCCACATACGTTTCTCGTGTCTGGATCAGTGAGGAATGCCTTTTTTCTGCCTCTTCAATATCAGATTTATCTGATTGGACGGTATAAACAGGGTAAATTCCCTCAACGTGTCACACAGCGTTACCTCAACAAATGCACCACAACAGAACAAAAGTTAAGTTTCTGCAGAGATGCTCGCTGCTGTGTGGCGTTTGGCTAAGAAACGACTCCAGCTCCTCTTAAGTGTCTGGAAGGTGGGAGGTTCTGGCAACGACATGCAGCAGATCTACATAAACACACACAAACACAAATCTTCCTGCAGGGAAAGTTACAATCACTGCACAGGATCAAAGTTTTACAGACATTTGATGCAAGTTGCCCTCGAGATCTGACTCCGGATGAAATCCTGAGTTTGAAGGTTTGTCGTCAGAGGCAACACTTTCAGCTCTTTGCTTTTTTTCAGTCAGATAAACAGAACAAAATAACGTTTTTAACACCTCAAAGTAATAACTTGGACCGTGTTTAACAGTTATGACTGTTTTCTTTTCTTGGGTTTTATCGTATAAAACAATAGTTGTTAAAAACAAGAGAATTTTGGATTTAAACCAAATAAAGTTGATTTTATAATAAACTGAAGGACGAACAAGATGACATCACTGTCAACTTTTTTGAAGTCATGTCAGATTAACCTTATCTGTTGGTTTTTTTTTTTTTTAGTTGGTATATCACAAATAAAACTAATTTACTAGGAGTGGTATATAATGTGAGCTGATTAAAAAAAAATTAATCTTAGCACCTCCGACTGTATCTGTGTGACCTGTCGTCAGGTTCTGATGAATTTATGTGATCATATTTGCGCTGACCCGACCCCCCGCTAACCTCTCGAGTTCCTCTCACCTGCTGCTTGGCATCGGTTACCACGGTGATAGCATCCAGTCGCGTTGGAGCGTGCACGTTTTTTTAATTTTGCTCGACCACGTTACAGTCGTATCATAAGAGTTTCAGACGGCAGCAAGTACGTGACAGTCGCTGACGGCGAATGTGCAGGTTTGTCGTCTTTGATGTGCGTTGTACGTTTTCACCGGACCGTCGGGTCGGCGTCACATGACCTTTTAGACGGGCGACGAGAAAAGCGTTTCAGAAGCAATAAAACTTATTCAAGAGAATACATGTTAGATAATATGAAAGTTGTAAACTGATTAAAAAGTATAGATGTACCTCTCGTTAATTATTACGCGTGAAGTTTAACTTTAAGCTCAATGACTGGACTTCAGGCATAACTGGAAAAAAATACACAAAAGCAAATGAAGCAGGAAGTTTCTGTCGGCCCACTGAACTTTGTCGAGCGTCACATGATGCAGCCTCAGGTCCCCGTGTTGTTTTGGCCTTCCATATCAGCCCTGCCTCCCCTCGATAAAACTAACAGAGAAAGAAGAAACATGTTGCAGATTTTCTTGTAATTCGTCTTTTTTTAAAACGCAAAACGAACTCCCCTACTCTCAAGTAAAAAACGTCCCAAGTTTAATGAGTCAGCAAATGCAACGTTATTTTCCCAGTTTATTGGTTATTTATGTTACAATCAATCTGCTTCTGCTTATAGGTCTTGTTGCTTTTCTAGAACTTTTTGCTACTTTTAGCTTTTAGCCAGCTGTTTGCTACTTTAGCTTTTAGCCAGCTGTTTGCTGTTTAATTATAACTTCTTACTATTTAAAGCTTTCAGCCAGCCGTTTGTTATTTTAACTTTTATCAATCATTTTTCTATTATTAGCTAGTTTTTTAATACTTTTTGCTTTTAGCCAGACTTTTGCTACTTCCAGCTAGTCCTTTGCTACTTTTAGCTTCTAGCTAGTCTTTTACTAGTTTTCTATAACATTTTGTTACTTTGGGTTTTTAGCTAGCCTTTTTACTACTTTTAGTAGCTGGTATTTATCCCATTTTGGCTTTTAGCAAGTGTTTTGACTCCGATGGCTTTTTATTTTAGCTATCATTTTGCTTTTGAGCTTTAATAACCCAGTTTCAGCTTCTTCAGTACATTTCAGCAAAGTCAGTCATGCATTGTTGCAGAAAATTCAATTCCTCTCGTTTGAATTTGATTTTCTAAATTGACGTTTTTCTGTATAAACGTTAGCCTGAGAGTCTGGACGTGAGTTTTCTCTGTTTTTGTTGCAGTTTTGTTCATTTCGAGAGCTAAATTCTTCCCACTTTTTTGTATTTACAGTAAATCTTGTGGACTGCATGTTTGGTGAATAAATGGGCAAATCTGTAGATTAAACGCAGTATTCCTGTTTAGACTTCAAATCCTCGAGTCTCTCGGGACATTGCTCATCCTGTGTTTTGTTTGTGGTTACCAGACTCGTTTATAGTGTTTATCTGTGTTTGAGAACTTATCTGATGATCTCCACCCAGCCTGAACGATCCTGCTCTGTTTGATGACCGTCTTTAATGGAGCTGGAAAACAAAATAAAATGGGAATTCATGATTAGGATTTAGCAGTTGTGTCTCAGTTTTACAAGAAATTCAAGTACTTTAGAAACAGTTATTGACAGAAATCCTTCAAGTCCTTTGTTTTATGCCATTTTATGGAACGTTACTAGATGCATTTATGAGTTGGAGACACCGTTTGTTAGATGAGTTGCTGCAGCATAAATGTTGAACCACCCTTCTTACTAAACTTTCATATTTTTGAGCCATAGTTCTGGTTTGTGTGCCCAATGCTTGTATAGTGGCCTGCAGATAATTCAACCTGCTGCTTTACATTGAACTGTCTATAACTCATGGCACGGTGATCCAGAGTTCTACCAAAACCAGCCTTTGCAGTTGAGTTGAAATGAATGCTGCATTTTAAAGCAATCATTTGTTCCTTTGTTTTCCGTGGATTCAATCCTGGAGTGATGAGTCCTGTCAGGACAGAGGGGTTTTCTTTACAGAGTAAAGTTGATTGCTCTCAGCTGGAATTGTAGCTTACTGTTTGTAGTTGCCCCTCGCTCAGCTTGTTTGTGAAGATAAGATTCTGTCTCCCTCTTGCAGGAGTCACAGCAAATTCCTGTTGCTCTGGTCAAACAAGTTCACCGCAGTAATGCTGAGGTTAGCAACGTTAGCATAGCAGCAGCATCTAAAATGCTCTGCTTGAAGCATTTTGACTAAATTTTTTTTTATCTAAAAGCAATGGTGGGCACAGTTTGTCGAACAGTTAGCTTCGCTAACCCATATTCCGCAAACTAAACATTAGCTTAGCTGATGCTAAACCACAAAATGGGTGAATGTTTCTGTTCAGTGCCCTGAAATGACTTCTGTCGGGACTTGGTGCTACATAAATAAACTGAAATGAATCGAATTAAAAGAAATTAGCTGAAGCTAACGCTAAACCGCTAACTGTTTAGACAACTTGGTCTGTGTGACACGCCTTCGTAGGCCTGTCACGATAACAAATTTTGCTGGGCCATTAATTGTCTCAAAAGTTATTGCGATAAACAATATTGTTTGAAATTTGACAATAATTATTAATTGGCAAATTTAAGAAGAAATGTTGGTAAATTTTTGTGTGTAGTATCTTTTTTGACCATTGGATGGCAGTATAAGACTGTTTGAACCGAAGAATGGATAGTGAGGGAGCGAGCAGCGTGTCTCTTTAAGAAAAATGGGAGGGAGGCTCCTTGACGTGACATGGGCTGTCGCTCATTCCTGTTTTTCTGCTCTCAAAATGGCGGATACTCGGTGTGGTTTGAGCTCTTTAGCATAGCATTTGTCAAACAAAACTTTTAATAAATTTTTAAAAATCAGTAAACAAGTTCTCAGCTTCATTATGCAGAGAAAAACAACTTTTTAGATATAGGCACAGGTTTCAACCGTGAATTTTGGAGCTTTGACAAGACGGAGGTTCCCCCCCCCCCCCCGAGGTCGGCCTGTTAGCTTAGCTCGTACATAACTTCTCAGCTTAGCTGCTTTTAATGATTCAAAAACGCGATTTTGGGCGGTTAAAACAGATTTTAAAGAGAAAAGGAGGGGTCAGTGAAGAGCACCGGAGTTGAGCCTTTTGTCATCCAGTGTCTTCAGCAGAAAGAGAGAGACACGGCGAAACGATAAAGCCGATAAATGAAAACGAGGTAGATCATTTAAATTTATCATGCGATTAATTGATTTATTGTTTATCGCGACAGGCCTACGTCTTCGTCTCCTTCCAGCTGAAGCTGCGTCGACCAATCACGCCTCGTCATGCGTACACATAAGCCAATAGCGTGCCTAACGGACTTTTCGAGACACGCCCACAACAGACAGGAAGAAGCTTGTGAATTTTGTTAGCAGATTTAAAGTTGGCAAAACCTATTTTAGTGGGAGGTAGTCCCACTAATGGTTTTCAAAGTTAGCAAATTAGCAGCTATGTGCCCAGCATTGCCTAAAAGCTGCACACCCAGATGACTTCCATCTGTTTTTCTGCAGCTGTAGCTTATATCTGTGAGCAAATGTTTGTGAGCGACAGCCCTACACGCCCTCAGACACACCTTTATCCATCCACTCTCTCGCTCATTAGCAAACGTTCCTCTTTCTAGAGCTTATTTCTAGAAAATTAGATCTGTTTTTTAAAGAATGCACGTCTGAACTAACTTCTTTGACTCTATTTGATCAAATTTTCAGGCATCGTAATTTTTCTACATTCAGAATCAAATAAATGTATTCATCAATTTATTTATTATTATTATTGTTGTATTATTTATTTATCAATTTATTCATATGTATTTATTCATACAGGAAACTGTTAGGATGCAAATGTTACAACATACCGGTAATCACAAAACGTTTCAAATTAAGATATGCAGAATAAAATGAAAAAGTAAAAACGAAGAATAATGCATGCAATGAACACACCTTGAAGGAATGCATGTAGCGCTCAGTCTGAAAGTAGAATCATCTTGTTCTCATGCGACAGAGTTGTAAATGATGATCTCGTTCATTGCTGCGAAGTGTCACCTAATGTGTTGGCACTCGTGGCATGTCATGGGAATGACTCTCAACTACCACTGCACTGAACTTTAGCTCAGTACCTGTTCAATTATATTTTTAATGATGGGAAGTGTCAGTTATCTGTAGCAGCCATCTTGAGTTTGGTTGAGCCTAAGTGTTAGTGGGTTGCACCGGTACATGCAGTGAATACTTTGATAGTTTCACTAACATCCTTCCTGCGTTAAGAGAAATTTACTAACAGGCAATGTTGTCTCTTAACAAGAGTGTCCAATCCTGGTCGAGGGCCACTATTCTGCATGTTTTAGAGGTTTGTCTGCTCCAGCACACCTGATTTAAACCAATAGGTGATTAACAGGTTTCTGCAGAACATGATGAGGTCGTTTAAACGTCGACTCAGGTGTGTTGAAGCAGGTAAACATCTGAAACATGCAGGATAGTGGCCCTCGAGGACCAGGATTGGACACGTCTGATTCAACAGCTGCGATGGTGCGACAACTTGAATCTGGACGGCGTTCCACAAAGACGTTAGTCAGCGTGAGGAAGAAGCAGCTCAGCAGAAGTCTGTTGGTCACAAACAGAAGCACGAGCAGCCTTTGGTACGAATCGCTCACTGTGCACGGCCTGAAGCGACCGCAGGAGTGTGATTCATCTCTTCTTCTAAACTGGATCACACGACGCGGCCAGGCTTGCGTTTTGCATTAAATGGGGTTGTGTTTAAGTTGTCCCTCTGAGTGTGAGGTTGGACAAGAAGAGCTTACGTGTGTGAGAAATATAAAAGCAAAATAAGCAGGTTAGATCCGTCTCCTCCCTCTTCAGCACATCACATACTGGTGTCGTGTTGGGAATGGACTAAAGGTTGAATGAACGATGTGTTTGTTCTGTTGAATGAAACCATCTTCTGTTGCAAGCGTCTTGTTTAAGTGCCTTGTTCTTCAATTGGCTGCAGGCTGCCCAACTTTCTGAGCATTTCTGCTCACATGTGACAACATTATAGATTAACTTAAAAAAATATTGGCCTAATCTACTTGTAAAGCGTTATTGATAATACTTAGTCAATGACTCTTTGACTACTTTGTATAAAATTCTTGGACTAAATGTTAAAAACACTGAAATAGCTGGTCAAATAGCAAATAGAAACATGATTTTTCTCATAAAAGTTGCAGAGATGTGGTGGTAATGGTCGGGGCAGAAAACCCCAAACCTCCTTCATTCTTTCTATCCATCGCTCTTTTTGAGACAACGAGACATTTCCAGTCCACCTGGGAAATAAAACCCCTCCATTAGGTCCTTCATCTTCCCTGAAGTGTCCTCCCTGTGGTTCTTGTCCAAAACCTCTGCACTGTGAGGCATCTGGATGGCATCTTGCATCCAGAGGAGGAGTGACTTTACTCGGAGTACCTTATTTTCCGCATGTCACTCCGTTGTATAAGTCGCATCCGTCCAAATATGTCTAATGAAGTGGAAAAAACACAAGTCGCTGCGTCATATAAGGTCGCATCTATTATGCGTCACCACTGACAACCCGGAAATGTGGGCTGGTGTTGTGCTAAAAATCGATTGGCTGCTAAATGGCAGCCGCGGGAGCGTGCACAGGTAGACTTTAACAAGATTAACACTTAAAAACAATTTTTTGTTTGCTCTAAATTATAGTAAAGGTGTGTCTCAGTTTAACTTTTCCTTAATAAATGCACTTCAATGGTCAAATCAGCTGCATTTTGCCGGGGCGGTGCAGCGAAATGAAGCTGATTTGACGTTTGCTCCAGTCATGATCCAGGAGCTGGACGAAGGTGGCATTCTATGGCAAGTTGATTGTGTCATTAATAGACACTTTTACCTATTACATGACACAACTCGAGTGCCATCTAGCAGCTGAAAATGGTGTGTTCAATGTTTTCCATGTCAGAATGAATG
>NC_056505.1:6582964-6593692 GCF_014905685.2 Nematolebias whitei
AATTAGGCAAAAAGGTGCAACTTATGAGCCGGAAAATACGGTATATATAAATGATAACCCTTATCATTTGTAGGAATGCTTTCTATTTTTTTTTATATTGTTTAAAGTATAGTTTCTTCAAACAATTAGAGTGATCAAAGAGTAATCTATGATGGCCAAAGCCACCATTGGCCACCCCCTGGCTCCGCCATTGCACCTGGCGGTGAATAAAATAGCTTCCTACACTCACCAGGCTCAGTCACTTTGCGCTTCCTCAAACTATTTAAAAAATAAAACTCTTTCTTCTCCTGTCTATCTCAGTTAAACACATTGTGGTTTACTTGCATTCCCCGTTCTATAACGGTCCTGAAAAACACTCATCTCGAACACTAAAATCATTCACTATTGAAATTCCTCAACGACGGGGGACATGGGGTTGCAAAAAGACCTTTGAGGGAGGAAAATGTAAAAACAAGTGATACGCCACTTGTTTTGATTTTTCTTCTCCTCAAAGGACTTTGCAACACCAACACACGCGCTTGGCTTTTTAACGTTTTACAGCATCTGCTGCAACAAAACCTTCGCAGGATGCTGGCGTTGCCAGTTACCACTCTGGCGCTACTGTTCAGCAGCGCCTCCCATCATGGGAGCATGGGGCTCCTCTTTTAACTGGAAAAACAGGCTTGAAGAGCTTGACCTGTCCCACACAACAAGACTTTTCTATTTTATTATTCCAGATATTACGCAAGAGTTAGTGTGTGGAAACGTGCAGGAGTGTGCATTCTTTTAAAAGTCAGCGGCTGCGGTCATTGCTGCTGATGTTCGACAACAAGTTGTGTTTTTGTGCGTGGGGGGGCAGTACACGTGTGGCATTCCTCTCCCATAAAGACTCATCGCTCTCCCCCTCGTCTCTTTGTCACCGATGTTTCATGTCAACAAACATGCTGGTGATAGAAAAGCTAGAGGGCGAGGAAACAAACTGGAAGGTCAAATGAGGGGATATGAGTGTGTGTGCAGACCAGAGCGTTAACGAAGGGAACTCAAACGGCCACTTCCCAAAGAAAACCCTTCTTTCACACACAGTCCAGTGTTTAGTTGTGCGTGTGGTTGTAGTTACTGTGGAAGTGCTGGATTCAGAAAAAGAGAAGCTGCAGCTCTGAAGAGTTTGTGACGAAGATGAATACGTCTCCAAGTTCCTGTTTTAGTAAATGGTCCTGCTCTCGCACTACTGCAGCTTTCATTTTGGAATTAAAACTACGGAAAACTTTAAAGTTCACAGACAAAATTCACTCCGTTTGCTTTCTTTGTCATCTTTGAATTACCAGAGATGTTGCTAAATGTTACAGTTATAAATTTTTATTAGGGGTACAAAGTTTATTTCTGCTAGAATGACTCTAACTCTAAGATACATTGAAGTTTGGATATATCGATTTAGAGCCAAAGTGATTATTTAGGTACTTATTTGTTTGAGCAATAGACTAAATTAAGTGCAGGTTGTTTTTTTCTGGGATAATTTCTGGCATCGGGAAAATGAAAAGTTTTAATGAGAACTGTTTCCACAAAATAAGTTATTTTTATCAGGTTCAAATTAATTAATTACCACCAATAATTACAGTATTTTTTTGTTCAGATGTTTAGAAAATGATGTAATTAATGTAAAAAAAAAAAAATCACAGAAAGTTACACACTTGTGTGTTGCAACGCGTTTCAATTTTGACTGAACATTAAATATATCTTTATATTTGTTTTGTTTAGTAACTTTGACACTCTTGAAAAAACATTTAATCTCAATCATTTTTTTCCCTGGTTAAATAAAAAAGCAAAACTCAATATTGTTATTTATCAATGATGACGTGAAACGAGCCAGTGATGTCACTATAATGTAAATAAATAAAATGTTCATTCACTGGCTTGTCTCTTTTAATAAATTTAAAAGCTTTTGCTCAATAAATTGTAATTTAATTGTAAAAATGAGCCAAAATCAGTTCGTTGATTTGACAGTCGCTGTTTATTTCTTGGCTCAGAGAAAAGGTCTGGTAAACACTTGTTGTTTTCATGCGCTACAGAATATAAATAAAATAGAATTTGTTGTCAAGCTGTTATTATGTGCAACAGAATGATTTAAATTGAGCAAAAGTTTTTTTTAGTTTTACTCTAAAGGCCAACATACTGAGAGTAAAACAAAGGAACAGCTTTTACTTTTCTACAAAAGAACCGTAGTTACTGTAAATGTCAACTTTAAATAGATTCAGGTTTAAATGTCCATCTCTATCAGCTGCTGATGTTCGAGCAGTGGTTTCTAAACGGTTCGGCTTCAGATCTACAAACCAACAGCTGATTATATCTGATTTATACAAACGTTGATTATAAAGAAATTCAAAGGACAAAATGAAAACACGCTCAATCCCAACTACAGCGATACCATTTTTATCAGCTTATGAATCCAGTTTTTATCTTCTGTTATGCTTCTCAGAGGTTGATTTTAGATGTACTTTGATATCTTGATATCATGGCCAGAACCTCCACTTGGTGTCCTGTGACCCAAAGTGGAATCCTGATCCTAAAATTAGGGATTATTGTTAGACAGGAGGTTATTCAGACTGCAGGGATTAATGAAATTTATTAAATTCAAAATATTATCTAATGCCCTCTCATTGGATTTGTTTACAGTTAGATGAATTATAGTTTGATTGCAAAGTTGCATGTACCAGTAAATGCGTTAATTTTAACTTTTTATTTTCCTTTATTTACGTTGACAAGTTAATCTGGTCTAAAATGTTCATACTGTGACACTTATAACTGCTTTTTGTAAGTAACCTAAAAAGAGGAATCTTAGAAAGTATCTGAAGCATTTGCTGTCGTCCCAGATCACTGGTTACCTCTGTATAATGACAAGTAATGGAGGAATAGGTGAATTTTACTCCAAATCACATGGCTGGCATGTCTGACACGTCATTGTTTAACTGGAACGCCATAAGCTCTCAGACGCTGGTTTCTCAGATCACACTATCTGTTGGTTTTCTAATTATCTCTCAGATCAAAGGTTATGTGTTCAACACAATAGTACTTCTTCCAGTTTATGTAACTGTCAACAGTGGTGTACCACAAGGCTCAGTCTTAGGACCCACTTTCTTTACAATCTACATAAGTAGTAGGTCATTTCATTCCTGATGCATCCTTATATTTCTATGCTGATGACACAGTTGTTTATTGTCGAGCTAAATCAGTTGCTAAGGTTTTCCCGCTTCTACAGTCCGCATTCGACATCATCCAGTCAGATTTGTTCCGACTCAAATTGGTGCTAAATGCTGATAACGCCAAAGGGATGTTGTTTTCAAACAGGAAGTCGGTACCAGCAGTCCTTCCTTCTATCTTATCTGCGAATGGTGTTCATATTGAGTTTGTTGATTCTTACAAATACGTGTGAATCTTGGTCAATGCACAGCTCTCTTTTAAGCCTCATGTCAAAAAACTTGATAAAGAAATTGAAATTAAAACGGTTTATTTTTCAGAAGTAGATCCTGTTTATCTCTGGATGCTAGGAAACGCCTTGTAACGACTACTTTCTTCCTTCATTGACTACGATGACATTATTTACATGAACGCCCCTACAAGCATCTTGCAGGTGTTGGATGCTGTCTATCATGGTGCACTAAGATTCATAACTGGCTGTAACTACCGTACCATCACTGCACCCTGTATTCACTGGTTAACTGGACATCATTAACTTCACACAGACTCTTCCATTGGTACATTTTCATCTTTAAATCACTTCTTGGTCTGCTGCCTTCTTACATCTTCTCCTACGTGTCACTGTGTGAGTGCAGCTACAGCGTGCGCTCTCAAGATATCATTACCTGCAGCGTCCCCTCAGTGCGGACTGAATTTGGCAAAAGGGCCTTTTCTTACTTCGCTCCTGTTTCTTGGAACACCTTGCAAAAAGATCTGAAGTTGTCAACGTTGACCTCTCTAAGAGATTTTAAACAATTGTTAAGTTCAGTGCAAAAATCGATGCAGTCATGTTGCTGTTTTTAATATTTTACAGTTTCATGATGTAGCTTGTTTTTATTTTGTTTTATATTACTACTTTTGTTTACTTTTCATTTTATATCTTTTTGTGGCTGTTTATTGTTGTGTGTATCTGTGTTCTTTGTTTCAAACGGGTCTCTTTTGAAAATGAGTCCTCATGACTCGGTGAGACTAACCTGTATAAATAAAGGTTGAACGGACGAAACAGGTCACCGTTGTGTTTATGATCTTCCTGAGGAGAGTTTCCAGCACAGTTCTGATCCCTTCGTTTCGTGTTTTATGACAAATATGCTTTATGTCTGAAAATCAGCAACAACCTGCCAGAGTCGGGTCAAAGCAGGTAAAATGAGTGCATGAAGCGGTCTAGATTTGGTTTAACGTGTGTTTGGGGTTTGGAGGAATCGATCGTGTCTCGAGTGACTCCTCACTCAGAAAGTCGTGGTATGTCCCCTGGGGTTCCACTTCCTCTGAATTATTGACTCACCGCTGCAGCGAGAGGTCACACACAAACGCTTTTCCATGACATGACGTCTGTTTTTGTTGCCACAGTGATGTTCTGTGGAATGAACTAACGATGAGCTAATCAAGACTCTCCAGAGGATTTTTATTTTTTTTTCCCGTGGGGTGCTGTTGACAAATATTCTCCATTCTGTGACATAGTTCTTGAAGAGAAGGATCTGGTGTGCACCAAGACATTAAAGATTAATTAGATTTCAAGGCGGAGGAAAGGGGAGCCACAATATGACTTAAACAGCAAACTTGACCTTTTAGGCGTTTCCAGTTTGAGTGAAAGATAAACTGGTGATGAATATATGTCCAAACCTGATTTTTCTATGACTCCTCACATTGAGATGAGCAGTGACGGCAGCTGATTAAACTAATATGTAAAATAGATAGTTGGCTTTTTAAAGCAAGGTTGTTTGGAGAAGTATTGAGCGTTCAATATCTTACTTGCAGTAGATAGTGCAGGGTTAGTTCAAAGAATCGGGGAGACCTGTAATCAAGCTAACAGCTGTCGGTGTGTGAGCCATTTGAGCTGATTTACACCACTCAACCTGAAATATTTTTGAAATGAACAAAGTCCGTGCTCAATAATCCAGTTATACAATCCAACAGTTTTCAGTCGGGTCATCTGGACAGTTTCTTTTTTTGTGCTGAAACTTTTCGCCTTCGATCCAGAAGGCTTCATCAGTCAAGGAAACACACAACAGCTTACTCCAAAGTGGAACAAACCAGTTTTGTTGGTGCTAAGATGGTCTCTTTGGAACGCCCCCTCCTCCATTGCCGGCTCTCTTCCTTGTTAACAGTCGTGTCAAACTGGTTGAAAACGTTTCAGCACAAAAAGAGAAACTGTCCAGGTGACCTGACTGCGTATAATGGGGGCCGAGATGGTGTAGAGGCAGGGCAGCCGGCTTGGTACCCGAAAGTCCCAGGTTCGATCCCCAGTCACTGCACATCACGTGGCGTCTCTGGGCAGCACGCCTCACCCCCAAAATGCCCCCCGGGCGCCTTCAATAGCTGCCCACTGCACCACCTGGTGGTGGATGGGTTAAATGCAGAGACTAATTTCGCCATTGTATGGAAACATACAGTGCTGACATTGTGATGGCATTATTATTATTATTATTATTATTATTATAAGTCGCATCAGTCCGAATATGTCTAATAAAGTGGAAAACTCCATAAATACATTGCTTCTCCATATAAGTCGCATCTATTACGCGTCATCGCTGACGACCCGGAAATGTGGGTCGGTGTTGTGCCCAAAATCGATTGGCTGCCAAATGGCGGAGTGTGCACGGCAGGACATTAACAAGAATTTAACAAGATTAACACTTAAAAACAATTATTTGTTTGCTTGAAATTATAGTAAAGATGTGTCTCAGTCGAACTTTTCTTTAATAAATACACTTTGACGGTCATATCAGCTGCGTTTCATAAGTATTCGCTGCCTCGGTGGTCCGGGAGCGCGCAGAGGGAGGAAATCAGGAAGAAGGAACGCTGCGCGTTTATTTGAAATTTAACAAGATAAGCACCTAAAACAATTATTTGTTTGCTCGACTTTATAGTAAAAGTGTGTCTCAGTTGAACTTTTACTTAATAAATGCACTTTAATGGTGAAATCAGCTGCATTTCGCCGGGGCGGTGCAGCAAAATGAAGCTGATTTGATGTTTGCGCCAGGCGAGCTGGACGTAGGTGGCAGGATAGGGCAAGCCAATTGTGTCATTAATTGCTACTTTTATCGATTACATGACCCAACGTTATGCCATACTACTTGAGGGCCATCTAGTGGCTGAAAATGGTAGTGCTCAATATTTTCAGTCAGAATGAATGAAAACGGTCTTATCTCAGCCAAAAGTTAATTTATAAATATGAGGAAAAAATCCATAAATAAGTCACTTTGGCATATAAGTCATAGGGCATGCAAATTATGCAAAAACCCACAACTTATAGGCCGAAAAATACAGTATGTCTGTTTCTCATGAATTTTTGGTCACCGTGTCCATTAACAAACTAAAAGTATTGTGTATGATGTGTGCAGAGGTGTTTTTATTGTATTCTATAGATTATAAGGACTCAATCATTTGGTGCTGGGGTGTTTGTGAATCTCGAGTCACTCACCGTGTACTGATGCAGTCCTTCAACTCACATCAGAGACAAGGACAAGTTGCAGCGATGATTTTTGAAGGCAGTGACAGAAATTGTAGCTTTGAGTTTCTTAAATGAGCTTTTCAAACCTTATAATAAAGATATTGTGGACGGGTTCTGAACAATTAATATATAGCAGCTGCTGCTGCATTAAGCACTTAAAGTTAACCATATAATCTATGGAAAGAAGGGTGTTTTAAGCATAAATATTTCAGATTTGTTGTTCATTATTATTAGTATTGTTTTATAAATGTTCAACTGTTACAACCCCTATCCCATGACGCCTCCACCCCTCCTTCCTCCTCCATCTTCCTGGCCCCCCTCCAAACATACGGCCACCTTGCAGCAATGAATGCTTCTCGCATCTCCTTTACTAATCTAAGCCTAATTATCGTAGCACAACAAGTGTCAGCACAATAACAAACCGTTCAAAAGCAGAAAAAGCATCTTAACTAGCGCTAATTTCAGCTATCGCTTTATGATTTAGAACTCTTACCTGTTGCTTAAAATATAAACGTGTCCACGGGGCTGGTTGCAGCAACAGAAAGCTGATCGGAGGCTTTGGGCACCGAAACGTGTTCTCTGCTATTTCTGCAAGCTGGGAATCTTAACCATCTAATGCACACGTGTCAAACTCGAGGCCCGGGGGCCAAATATGGCCCTTGTTGACATCCTAGCTGGCCCTCAAGATGATCTTAAAAAACAAAATGTGTTTTATTGCTTCTCATTTTATCTAAAGACTGAGCAGTCTTTAGTGCTGACTTCTCATGGCTACTTTGATGCCAAGAAAAATTTGTTTAGATTTTTTTTTAATGTGGAAAAAGCGACACAGAACGTCAAATGAAACTCTTGTTGAGGAACTTGCAACCAAGACAAGATGTCCGGTATCTGACTGGAGTTAATGTATTGACAGAAACTGGCCCTTGGTTAGAAATACATTTGTAATTTTGGCCCACTTTTGTGACCAAGTTTGACACCCCTGATCTAATGGATCAACGAAGAGCGGGATGAAACTTAGCTCACGAACGTTTGCAGTTTCTATTTTACAATCCTTTCAAAATAAACTACAATGGCAGAAACGTTTGCTTGGATGCTACAAGTATCTTTTTATCTAGTTATTTTTAATTAGAAGTGGTGTAAATGCGCTCAGACTGCAAAAGCACCATTAAAAAACAGCTTGACGTCTCACTACAAGGTCATGGTGTTAAAAAAAAGAAGTCTGCTGTGATGGTTGCGTTCATTCTTCAAATTTGCTCATTTCAAAAAGTCTTCGAATATTAAAAAAAAAAAATCGCTGTCTGTCCTTAATACCCGTATTCACTCGATCTAGCTGTTAATTAGTTTGATCAGAAATAAATTAAATTTTTATAAAGCGAGGTCTTTCAAAGAGCTACGTACTGCAAATAAATCATTAACTGTTCATGATTTTTTTTTAATAGAACCCAGAATTTGAACTGTTGTTTTTAAGGCTTGAGAAAACCATTAAAACTCATATTATTAAAGATATAGATAATGAGGAAAAACATGTCAAAACCTCTGCCTCTTCAATCATAACTATTAGTTGACATTAAAGAATAAATTTAATATTATCTCAACTTCCTTTTTTTTTCCTATAGAAACTTCCAGATTAGATTTGCAGCACATCATCCGCTCACCCGACACCTTGTTAATCCATCCTTCAGGGAAACGGATCGTCTGTTTATGTCGTAAAACGGAGCAAGGTCGAGTCTGAGATTGTGTTTGTGTGCGTGTCTGTCAATCACTGCAGCATCGTCCACTTGGTCAGGACATGCTGGTTTACTTCAAGGACACGCACACACGTGCGCATGCACTGCAAAAACACTTTCAGCCTTTGGTCTGCGCTTAATTGCCGGACATACGAGCTCCTTCTAAATCCCACTGATCTGCTGCTTTTATTTTGGAAACAAAGACAGGTGCTGGACCTTTGTGGTTCGACTCTCAGCTGCTTCCTTTTCAGATTTCATCCTTTATTATTACTTGAGACAGCATGGGGTTCATGTGGTATATTAATAAGGGAATTATGTGAAGTTTATCACGTTTTGTTTCCTGATGTGTGCGTTTCAGAAAACAAGAACCCTGGTATTCAGTGACGCTTCTCTCGGTCGTTAATAATTCAGAGGTCTTGCCGGGATGAACTTGGCGCTGCAGTCGGTCTGCTCTTTAAAAAGGTCGTCTGTGCTCGTTGTGTTGTTTCTCCTGTGGCCAAAGTTCAGGCTCAGTCCCGACTGTAACAAGCAGCACACATTAACAGGCTATTTGTGGTGCGAGCAGACGAGGTGACGTTAGAACAGAGCTGTTATCACTCATCAGATGTTATAAGTTCATCACGGGACTCTGACAGGTTTGTATTTTGCAGCGCACACCTGGATCGTATCAGCAAGCTGTTTGCAGTGCGCGTACAACAACGTCACTGTTAAAGTCAGTAAAAATAGAAGGACAGAAGTCGTATTTTGCATGACATGAACTGCTCAACGGATAAACAGACATTGCCCTTTAGTTCTAAAAGTTATTGCTCGAAAGCAGAGCGATTATTTTGCCCGTGTGTGTTTGTTCGTACCGTTCGACAAATATCTCATGAACAGATTTTAACGAGACTGTCAGAAAGTCGTCGTTCGTACGACTACAACTATTCGGAGTCTGTCCGGTTCAAGTTGGACGCCACAGCTTGGCAACACAAAAACGTCTGTATTGCAGCTAATTTTTAAAAAATAATAATCTAAAGCTCGGTGTGGTAGTAGTTGAGCCAAGTTTCCTAGACGTCTTCCAATCGACACGTCGGGTGATAGCTGTGCTTGAAATGTCGCCATTAACTGTTGGCGCCTCCCCTGGTTGCCTTTTAGCAAAATATTTCATAAACCACTGGGTGGATTTTAACGACACTTTTTTGAAATTAATCTTTATGTATACATCTACAGCAGATTAACTTTTGAAGCCAACCTTATTCAAGGTGGCCACAACAGCAAAAAGCAAAGGTTGTTGTAACTCAGCCAGTTTTACACCGAGCTAAAGTTTGATGCCGTAGTAGCCGAGAGTCGTCCGCAACGTGCGCTAACTGATCTCGCAAACTAACCTTCTCAGAGCTGCACCGGCTGACGGACACTGTGCCATCTTTATCAGGACTATGGAACTTTCTGGAAGTGTTCACGCACCATCTCACCGCCTTTGTCGCCTCCCCGGCAAAATGCCTTATGTCGATCCATGTTGCTCGGTTTTTTTTTATGCTGAGGTAAATTTTTGTGCCCTGTGTGTCAAGGACACAGTGTGAGAGATCTTTTTTTTTTTTTTTTAAATACCTTCTTTCCTCGTGCTTTTCTTCCCTTTTCTTATCTAAGCGATAAAGAGCAGCGCTTCACAACGAAGCTGCAGCCTCCGTGCACTTCCGTCTACCCTTGTGTACGGCTGCACTGAAATGTGTTTTCGCTGTGCTTCACTGTGCATTGACCATAAATTTGATTCTGATTCTGAATATCTTGTACAATGTCATTTACAAGATTTCACTAAAACGGCTATAGGCTGCGATCGCACTGCAGGCACAAGTGGCTCCTCACTCCCGTTCCAGAAGTACACCGCTGCGTCAGAGCATCCAGCAAGAGACGAGATCACACGTAAACACTGGATGAAACCAGCATGTCGGATAATATTTAATTGGCTCCGATTGCACAACAACTTCATAACTGATGCTAACACACACGTGTCGCATCCATATTTACTTCCATAAACAGTTTGTTGCGTGTGACGTCGCATATTTTTCTGCACGTGCATGTCTCATCAAGGCCATAATCCCCACTGGAGTCTGATGGCTGTCACATTTAATGTGAACGGCCACACGAAAAGAATTGGATCAGAGCATCAGATGGAGTCCTTGAATGAATAATGTGCCTTTAATGTGAAGGGTGGGCTTTATCTAAGAGTTCAGACGCATTTATAAGAAACAGATTAAAGTATTTCTCAAGAAATTTTCTAACAGGTTTGAAAATGTCTTTGTTTGTACGGCGTTGAAAAAGCTGAGTGAAGCTGACACCCCACCCACTTCCAAAATTAAAGCAACT
>NC_056505.1:6594092-6605537 GCF_014905685.2 Nematolebias whitei
AGTTGCTTTAATTTTGGAAGTGGGTGGGGTGTCAGCTTCACTCAGCTCGTTGAAAAGCCGCTTTATGATTTTACTGCACCTGCTGCTTGAGATCCACAAATGGTTTTAATTAAATGTCAATTTTACGTTTCATACATTCCAGCTGTGTCTCTTTGTTCTTTCATCAATTTAGATTAGATGTTTGTGATATGACATTTAGCCCCCAGCTTTCTTTTCCTTGTGTACCGTTTGTTTACGGAGGTCCTGTGCATGGATGGACAGAAGCTCTTAACAGATTTATTTATTTATTGTCCCGTTTAGGAAAGTCCCACCTGGCCATCGTTCAGAAGGTGAACAACGAGGGGGAGGGAGATCCGTTCTATGAAGTGTTGGGGTTGGTCACCCTCGAAGATGTAATCGAGGAGATAATTAAGTCAGAGATTCTGGACGAATCGGACCTTTACAGTAAGTTTTGAGTGCTTTTTTGTGACGCGTGCGTCTTCAGCCGTCTCTTATTTGCTTCATGTTTTGTTTTGAAGGAGCCAGAGTTTCTTCTAATCCTTTCGAATTAGCCCCGAGCAGATATTTTCCAGTTTTTTATGATAATCTTTAAAAGTTTTCTTTGGATATTATTGATTTCATTCCCTGTACCTAATAATTTTCAAAGCTTTTTTGTTTGTTTGCATGTTAATAAAACAACATAACTCTAATTCGTTCAAGCTCCAAACAAAGGACCCAACTGGAAGGCCCCGTCGCACCAGAACGTTTTGGATCATTTGTGCCGGCATATTAAAATTTTTGTCCAAAACTCTGAAGATGGAATAAAAAAATCAACTGGAAGCCTCTTGGACGTAGACGCACCGTATCGCTAATGAGTTGAACAAATATATAATTTATATTTAACATATTAGAAACTGAAACGTTAGAAATAAGTTACTCTACACAGTTGCCCACATGGTTTCTGAGGTATGTCAACTTATGAGTAACTTATATGTAATGTGTGTGAACTCGTGCATAACTTACCTGTTGCATACCTGTAACTTATTCCTAACTTATCAGCAGCACGTCGGCATGCATAGAAAAGTTTGTGCATGCACAAAAGTATTGGCTGGCATTGATGTACGGCAACTTTTGCCATCAAATATCAGAGGACTGGTGACTTTTTCAAAACTTGCACCTAACGTACCTGTTTGCAATTTATTCATACCTCTGCACAAGTGAACCTGTTTCTGTCTGAACACAACTGGCAGACAAAGTATCAGTTAAACTGACAATTTGTTTTGTCGTTTCATTCTTTTTACCTCGGACATCCAAACTTAACAGGCTTAAATGAATATTTGCACAAAGTGAGTCCTAACGCGCTATGAGCTGGAAGACCAGCCACGGGATGACGGATCTGTCAGGTCTTATATCAGGTCTTTGCTGATTTTGTTTTTGCATTTTAAGAACAAATCTTTGAATGTTTGTTTTATTTACTTTTCAAGTTCCTTAGACGTTGTTACGACTCACTGCAACGAATGCTAATATGTCAAGATTTCATGCATCAGGAATATGGAAACATAAACAAAATGAAGCTGCAATCTCCCAAAAATCCAGAAATTTTGGGAAACTTGATCAAATCTACTTTAAAATTAAGGTCTGGCTTGAAGCAAAAGCAAAATTTAAATAAATGAGGAGTGGCTTGAGTCGAATGTACAGTACAGCAGTCCCTCGCTACTTCGCGGTTCGTTTATCGCGGACTCGCTCTATCGCGCTTTTTCAAAATAAGATTGGACACATGACACATTTGGCTGATTGATGGATGAGCCGCACGAGCTGCGTGGAATTTTTATTTAAAATAAATTATTTTATTATTTATTTGCACCTTTGTGCAGCCCGTACTGCAGGATAAACTTCCTGCTGCAGCTGATCAGCTGTTCTCCGTGCAGAGCGGAGGAGTGGGCGTGGCCAATAGCGCTGCAGGTGGCGAAGAGACGACGAGGCAGGGAGCTGAAATCATGACACTCTGTGAGAGCGTTTAGAGACATTGTTTAGAATGTTGCAAGAGTGTGGTAAGGGTTTAAAACGCCTTTATATACAAATATATGATTAATAAAATATACTACTACTTACTACTTGTACTACTATTCCTACGTTGCAGTTTTTCACTTATCGCGGGGCTTCAGGGTACGGCTCCCCCGCGATAAACGAGGGACTACTGTACTGTAATAAAACTAATAAGTTTGTTCTACCTTTGTTAGCAAATAGGGCTGTTTAGAATAAAATTGACTATTTCATATCTTACATTTGTTCTTTATAGTTTATCTCTCTATTGGTTTGATATGCTCCAAATGTTTCAGGCGTTTGTAGGTCGTTAAAGCTCTAAACAGCTTTTAAACAACTGTTTATCTGCTTGTTGATAAGAATTGCATCAAAGTTTTTCATAAATGTCTTGCCTGCTGTGTGTTGTTTCGTTTCCCAGCCGATAATCGCAACAGGAAAAAAGTGGCGCACAACAAGAACAAAAGAGACTTTTCTGCGTTTAAACACGAGAGCGAGTCGAAGGTGAAGATCTCTCCTCAGCTGCTGCTGGTCGCTCATCGCTTCCTGGCTACAGGTGGGCTCAGCTTCGTTTCACGCAGAACGTATTGGGCGTTCCGTGTTTCTAATCTGTTAGCAAAGTGTACACAAAGCTCACATGTTGTCTGTAAATGATGGATTTTGTCCTCCCACCTGTCAGATGACTACAAACAGGCTCGTACAGCACTGAGGAGGTTTGAAGCTATTTACTTACAGAGGATCTATTTCAGTCTGCGCCACAGACTGTGGTCGGCCGTTCACTGGAGAACACGTTGCAGTCTGCCCGTTGGTGTGTTAGCTGATCTGTCCTGAAACAGCTGGCTGCACATGGCATGACGTAGCACTTCCTCCACCTATGCATCATCTGCTTGTGTGACGTACCGGCTACAGCATCTGCAGCATCGTTGGCATTTATCACCTGCTGCTTAGAGACGGGCATCAAGCAAAATTACTTTTCAAATTTTGTTGGCGAAAATTCATTTTTCTTTGAATATTTAACACCCACGTTCTCCCGTCCTGTCCCATTTTGTCCTTCAGCTGAAAACCCTTTAAGTAAGCAAAGGCTTCAGGTACAGAGAAGTGCGCTGCATCCTGCTGGGGATGTTTATATTCTTTTATTTTCACTGGTAAAGTGTGTCATTGTGAAAGGAGATTCAGGTAGTAAAGCTGAGCTCACCAGTGATCATGGTTTACACTTTTATAATACGTTTAAAATAAACTGAGACTGTGAGTTGGGTTTTTAAAGGTAAAGCTGCAGCAGTCACAAGTCTTTAAATTTGACTGTTTTAACTAGAATTCGGTTATTTGAAAATCACTGCCCATCCCTACTATGAAAGAAGAGCAAGAATTTAATCACCTGTGCACGTGTTTGTCTATTTCAAGACATTCAATGAACGAGTGGATGCAGTTTAACGAAACGCTGTTTCCAGCGATTAAGTGCACAATTTAGACCCCAAAGTTCATGCTCAGTAATCCAGATAATAATCCAACAATGTTCAGTCAGGTCATCTGGATGTTTTTTTTTGTTTTTTGTTTTCAGATAGGTTTCGTCTTTCATCCAAAGGACTTCATCAGTCCGAGGAGCCACAAACTTCACAAAGCCACGACACAGAGCCATCTTATCACCAGCAAACTGGTTTATTCCACTATGGGAGTGTGCTGCTTGTGGGACTCCAGTTTGTTTGTGGCTCCACGGACTGAAGAAGTCCTTTGGATGAAGGATGAAACGTCTCAGCAAAAAAAAAGAAACCGTCCACATGACCTGATTGAACATTGTTGTAAAATTGAGAGTTTTGCGTATTTGTCTAATTCATAAAGCTTTCCCAAAATGAGCTTTATGCTCATTTTTGTGTATTTAATGAGCTGTTATTTATTCATTTAGAGAAAAACTCCCATATTGGTTCTGAAAGACCAGCACTGTTTGTAACAGATATTATGTTTATGTTCTATTAAATGAGGCAGTAGTATTTGCATCTTTGGAAAAAATGAACTGCACTGTTGCCTTCACAAAAAGACTTTTTTTTTTTTCTTCCAGAGAAGACAATATTTTATTTACAAATAAATTACCAAAGAATCTAAAGTCCCGTCATAACTGATCATCCTGTTCATATAATGTTGAACAGCATAAAATCATCTCGGTTTAAAAAATGTGGGCATGAAAGGCGGCGGGTGATGTGCGTGGGTTTTAAAAATGCTAGGCCTCTAATTAATGTAGCTACAACAGACAAATATTAATTAAAAAAGACATTGCACAATATTTTTTTATCTTCTATTGAACAAGTTTTAATGAGTTTGATAAAACAGTTGAGTGTAGTCGGTTATAAAAGTGTTGCTGTTCAGTAACTTAAACGTCGTTAAAACAGTCAGTGGGCGGGGCCTGACCTAATATGTGAACCAGAATGACAGGAGCTCGTTTGAATTCCAACATTGGCCATTTGTTACATGTGTGCATGTGCACGCTGCACAGGTCTTTGTTTGCACGCTGTTCTGCTTCTTTGTTCCAAGTGTGGGTGTGGACCGGGCCTCTTATGGCTGAACACTGATTGCGACAGTCTGCCTCACGAGGGTTGAGAAATCCGTGTAAACTAAAAAAACATTTAGTAAGTTCCTGCTGTCGAACCACTGACAAAATCACAAGCGTGAGCGTGGAGTCCGACGAACAAACCTGCTGTGGGTTTCTTCCAGTCGGCATTAATTTAAAGTCTAACTTGTACTTACTGTATTATTTCACCTATTTGTCAGACTTTAAAAAGCATTCTTATTATATCTTTCAAATGATATTATCAGTTTTTAGGCCGTTTAAAGAAAATCTGTGCTCTTGTGTTTAAATTGGTGAAAACTACAGCTACTTTAAAATATATATTTATTTGTATTTTGTAATAAATATATTGTCTAAACCTGTGATGTAACGCACTCAGACGTAAAAAAACCAACCTTCTAAAACCCGATGATGGTAAAAATATTTCTCATTTTACTTTCCACCTAAACCTGAGTATCTCAGTACATACATTTAATTTGAGAGGCTAAACCTTTGACTGTTATAATAAATGCTGAAGTTTTCCCAAATATTGATAAGTTTCTAATAAAATCATTGTTTTGTGTCTTTTAAAATGATTTAAAATGGACTTTATGGGTAAAAGCTTGCAAACATTTTCTGAATGAATGTATTATATCTTGTTTTAATGGGTTAAAATGAAAATAATTAGCATCATCAGCAATGTTTAAATAAATAATACAAAATATCAGACTTTTATGATTCTGTTTTTGAACAGTTTTGTTTGCAGGTTTGATCTCCTCACTATAAGTGCAAAATTAATGCAAAGACAGATTTTTACTGCAAGTATTGTTAAAAATACCTTTAATATGCACAATCTATTAACCTCTTTGTTTTATTTAGAAAGTCCAGATTTAGCTTTAGCAATCATTTATTGTATATTCACAGGTCCAGTTTAAATTTGCTGATGTGTTTTGTTGAAAAACACCTTCATAAAGTCATGGTGGTGAACTGCGAGCTACGTTTGCCCGATTCGAGCTGTTAGGGCTGAAGACAACAACCTGCAGGAGAGGAAAGCTGTTTGTTGTGTAACGCTCAATGTTGGCGGCTTTGTTCCTGCAGGGAGGTTCCTTCTCTCTAAAGTGAGCAGGGTTTCACAATTTGTTATTAAGAAGATTTGTTCCACCGTTTCCCTGCTCTCAGATTTCATCCTGTCGGCTTGAACTTTTTCTAACGTGCTGGGAAAAAATGAAGGAGAAGAGTGTTTTATTGCCATAAACACCACACCCCGAGATGTCACTTTAAAAATTGAAAAAGTAAAACGCTTACAGGGGTGAGCATCTTTTTTTTTTTTTTTTTTACTGGAGGGCCTTTTTTTAATGAAGGGGATTGAAGAACCACAAACTGAACTGAAGGTTCGTGGTGCCACCTGGATCCATCATATTTATCCATCATATCTGCAAACATACGGTAAAGGTTTGCTCCGTTCTGCTTGTAGAGCAACACGTAGCAAACATTTGTTGCACATTTTGAGTTTGATATCTTTGCAACAAGTTTACAAGCAGTGCATTTAATGTGCTAACGTCTGTATATTTAGACATCTTCTTTTAATAACCTTCAACACAGAAATGTCAAATTACACATGTGGATGGGACAAGGATGAGCACTGTTGCTTTCAAGGTCACTGTGTCAAAGGTCACAGGTGACACCTTTGTTATAGCCTTGTCTAAGCTCCAGTATATCGTCTAAGCAACACGAAATGTCAATTTGTCCCCTAAATTGTCCCCCATCTGTCCCTCCGTCAGGATTTTTCATCGAGATATACTGTATAGATGTTTTATAACTATTATGGCTGAGAAAGTTAACCGCCCATGAACCGTGTGTTTGAGTTACTGTAGAGTTCTTTTCTCTGTCAGAGAAAGCTGAATGAGGAGCTGATTTGATCCTGCATGTACAGCTGGATGGCCGAGGTCATCAGTGTCTGCCTCTGAGCCGAGAGCTGATAAGGTTATAGAAGCAAACCTCGCACGCTGCCCGGTGCAGATCGTCGTGTCCGGGCGTGTAACTTCTGTACATCAGTTGTGAACGTCTGCCCTTGCAAGTAAAACTGTAAAAGTAAAATTCATGCTTTGTATTTTGATTACTCTGACCATTTACCGGCAGTACTTTTAAGTTTTTATCTGTTACAACTTTTTTTTTTTTTTTTTTATGTGACGCCTACTTTAATAAAAACAAGCATTCTGTTATAACTCGTTAAGAATCTAATTTATAACTTGTCTTAACATTTCTTAAGTTCCTTTAATAAATTATCGTCTAATTCATTTCAGGTTGTTTTGTTCTCGTTTTTGTTGACATCGAGAGTCAGGTTGTCGATGGACAAAGGGCCGTTTCTGGCTCACGTGTGATTTATAGTTTTCTGCTTTTGCTTAAAATCTTTTTATAATCACAAACGATTTAACGTCTAACTGACTTTTAAGACAACAAAAACAGTCGCGCTCGATTTTAAAATGTTTTTCCTTTGGTTCATAAATGGTTAATCTATTCTCTGTGTTGATTTAAATGATGTTATTATTTCACCATAAAATTAGCTCGTTACTCGTGCACGTTCACCGCCTTTAATTAATTAATGTAAATATTGAATCAGATGTTCTCTGGTGGAAAAGATGCTTCAGTCAGAGCGGAGCTCAAACAAATATTTACAGCAGTTAAACGAGAGAGTGGCTTTTATTACAAATTGTTTTGATATTTTTCTTTATTTATTTTCTCTCTTCCTGCAGAGGTGTGCTTGTTCAACATGACTCAGATCTCAGATAAGGTGCTGCTCCGAATTTTACGGCACCCCGACGTCATCCAGGAGATCAAGTTCAACGAGAACGACAAGCGATCGTCTCATCACTACATCTACCAGAGAGGGAAGCCCGTCGACTACTTCATCCTCATCCTGCAGGTACGCACTCGTTAAGAGCCTCAGAGTGATTTTTTTTTAATGAGACTTATAAATGTAGTCAAAACGAGACAGAAACTAGTCAGACGTTAAATTAAACCAAAATAAAGATATGATAAAAGTGAAATCAGTCTGATAAAACCCGACGACTGATTTTGGTTCTTTAATATAAATTCACGTCATGTGGGTAGATAAACACTGCATGTTAACGTTTCATCACTGGATGTTCATCTACAACTGATCAACTTTTGGAGTTAACCTAATTAAAGATGGCCGCCACGGCCAATCAGCACAAAACACATATAATGAAGTTATTTTACAAACGTTGAGCCAAAACTTGGTGTGGTAGTAGCTGAGCGTTTTCACCAACACATTCAGAGCACGATCAAATGTGCCAAGTTTTTCCTTAAACTTTGGCGTTAACCGTTGGTGTCAACCTTGTCTGTTAGCAAAATATCTCCTGAACCACTCATCTCGGTTTAATGAAACTCTGAGAGGAATCATTGAATCTGCAAAGGAGTAACTTTTTGGGTCAGTCTAATAAAGGACGGCCGTCACAACTAATAATATCACAATTTCATAGTTGGGAGTGTGTGCGTCACTTAACATTTCCAGGAATTTGACACATTCAGCAGGTAAATTTACGTCGTTATACAAACCTAATTTATTTGCTCGAAACTGGTCCGTGTTAAACGTTCCTTTAAGATCAGAACCAAGATTTTTCATATATTTTTAGCCATGCTCCTTTTTCAGCATGATTTGGTTGCATTTTTGTTGCCATAGTTGAGAATACCATATTTTTTGCAGTTTAAGTCACATTTTTTTGCATAAATTAACATGTCTGCAACTTATACAGCAAAGTGACATATTTATGTTCCCCCCCCATATTTATAAACCAATTTTTGTCTGAGATCTGACGAATTAATTCATTCTGACATGGAAAATATTGAACACTACCATTTTCAGCCACTAGAGGGCCCTCGACTAATATGGCAAGCCAAGTGTCTCATTAATAGATAAAAGTGGCTATTAATGACACACTTGGCTTGCCATACAAAGCCACCTTCGTCTCGCTCCGGAAATCCTGGAGCAAAAGTCTAATTAGCTGCATTTCGCCTGGGCGTCAAAGTGCATTTATTAAGGAAAAGTTCAACTGAGACACACCTTTGCTATCATTTCGAGCAAACAAATAATTGTTTTTAAGTGTTAATCTTGTTAAATTCTTGTTAAAGTTCTCCTGTGCATGCTCCCGCAGCCGCCATTTGGCAGCCATTAGATTTTTGGCACAACACCGGCGCACATTTCCAGGTTGTCAGCGGTGACGCGTAATAGATGAGACTTATACGGCGAAGCAACGTATTTATGCTTTTTCCACTTTATTAGACATATTTGGACTGATGCGACTTATATGGCGATGCAACGTGTACGGCGGCAATTATGGTATATATTGTTATTAAGTTATATTTGTATGAAAAGCTTCATAACACAGGCAGCATACACTCAGGATGCCAGTCCTCCGTCCTCATTTTGCTGTATTTCAGACCCCTTGATCGTAAAACGTCTTCAGTGCATCGACACGCCAACATTTCACCTCATCCAGTGTTTTCTCTGCCAGAAACGTTAATAACTGGACCGATAAATGGGAGAAACGCGGTCGTGTATGTCAGCTCTAACAGCTACGTGGGTTTGTTTATGTAACCCCTGACCCCCTACCCATGATGATGTGCGTGCAGAAAACTATGAATTTTATTATTAACATCAGCCAACGCAAACATTTCTGTAACTGAATCAGGTTTCACAGATATTGAGCTAAATTTGGTGTGGTGGTAGCAGTGATCCTTCAAGCTCCGGTGCTTCACGAGGTCGTGCATAACGAGTTTGACCAAAACGGCTACAACTCCAGCTTCATCGTAAGAGTTCAGTTTAAATCTCTGGTACGGAAGGCGGTAGGCGATGTGCATTGTTTAAAGGAACGCTGAGCTTTAAATTGATCTCACTTCCACCTGAGAACTGTCTCTGCGCTCCATAAAATCCATCAAGGCAGATCACGAGCACGGCCTTTGCTCCTCGGATGGATTCAGTTTGTGTACATGTACATGAGCTCCAAAATCTCACAGGGTGGGAAAACTACGCACTGTTGTCTTTATCTTACTCTTTCACACACTTAATTTCCTACTCCATGTCTTGGTCTTTGCTCCTAAACAGTCATTATGGTGGTGGTGGTGGTGGTGGGGGGGGGGGGGGGGGGGGTGTTATCTTCTTGTCGTAGTTTTCCTCTGTGAGATATCTCAGCTGCTGAGGACCCCACATGTAGCTCAATCTTCTTAAACCTTTCTGGAAAGGATGGCGTTTAGTGTCGGCGTGACTTAGTTAACAACTAAATCAGATGAAACTAGGTTGAATTTAAGGCAACAACTGATATAAATTAAATCCAGGTGGTTTTAATTAATGTTAGCCTGTCTTAATTAATATTTTGTTTCAGCTGCAAATAATCCAATGAGATCATAATCTCCGGATCACACAAGTCTTTTCATGTGTTTTTTATATTTGCAATGTAGCCGCATGTTTCTCACATTTCAGTAAGATATATTTTAAAACAGAAAGAAACTGACAACAATGATTTGTTTTATTTCGTTTTGTGACGATGCTGATGATGCAACACGTCACAACACAGGTCTTTGTTCGGAGAGCCGTCAAAAAGTCGAGAACCATCAGGAAAACTTAACCCAGACCACTCCAACTGGTATTCCCTCTCACTGAAGAAACCAGGATTATGAAACGAAAACCTGATCCAGTTAAGCTCATAACTCAAATCAAGGTCACGCTTAAAATATAAATAATTATCAACCCATGTAGCAAAAATATATCTGTAGTTTGTATTAATAATCTGAGCTTGTTTAGTTGTTTGTCTTTGTAAGAACTGCCAGGTTAGATATCCTCTATGATGTCCTTCAAGTGTTATTGAGTCTCATTTTTATATAAATTCATCTTAAATATAAAAGACTCAGCTACTGCCACATCAAATTTTACCTCAGTATCTGTTAAAAAAATGATGATTTATCTGCATTTTTATGTTTGATAAAGTCGATTAGTTTTGGTGGCCATCTTGAATTTGGTTTTCTCCAAAAGTTAATGAGTTGTTTACAGACAACACAAGATGCAAACACATTGAAAACATTAAAGAAATTGATTAAAGTTTCTGCTAATCTCTGTAAGAAAAGACAAAGAAAAGAGCTTTGCAGACGGGTCATGGGGTCACTGTGGAGTTAAAATCCAACAATTTAACTCCTCAAACTGCAGGGCTTAGAGAGCGTTAATGCACATCTGGTAACACTGGACCAGATGTTCATCATTTATTTTATTTTTTAGTTCTTTACCTCACTGAGCCTCTTACACACGTCACATGAGCACAAGCCATGCAACACCGCAGAGGCAGCAAACCACACAACCTGACTTTTTTTTTTTTTGACAGATAAATTAGCTCACAACACAAAAACACCCACATAGACCAGTTTCCTCGTCGCACTTTTGCGTGTTATGAGAAAAACGCAGACACTTAAATTGCAACGTGCGGAACAAATTGAAGACAAGACTTTGACAATTATAAGTAGGTATGGGAACAAAAGTGGGACAAACCGGTTTGATGAGTTAGACCTTATCGCTGGTGTTAACTAAAGGCTCCAGGTGACGGTGGTGTCTCACTGGACTGTGACTGTTAGTGACTCAAAAGGAGCTTCTGTTGCTGTTCCACTAAATTCTGCATGTTTGTAACCAACGAGCTGTGTGGCCAGGTTTGGAGCACAGTTTTTGAAAAATCAGTGTTTCAGGTGCAAAGCTGCATTCTTGGCCGTGCACATTATTTAGCTGTCTACCTCGACTCACTTTGTACCCATCTTTTACCCACTTTCATCTTTTACCCACTTTCATCTTTTACCCGCTTTCATCTTTTACCCACTTTCATCTTTTACCC
>NC_056505.1:6605547-6611800 GCF_014905685.2 Nematolebias whitei
TTCATCTTTTACCCACTTTCATCTTTTACCCACTTTCATCTTTTACCCCACTACAATCCGTGTCCTCATTCACCCATTCATACTTCACTCTACTAGATCTCTACAAATATTAATCAGAGCTTTATCACATTCATGCACCGATGGGACACATCGGAGGCAATGAGGGGTTCAGTGTCTTGCCCAGTGACACTTCAGCATGTGACTGCTGGTGGATTCAAACCCCCAGCTCCTGCATTGGAGGACGACTGCTCTAACCACTCAGCCACAGCCGCCCCCCAGCCGCCCTCATTCTTAGCATGAGGGTGGTTCTTGTTCCTGGACATTGGTCTCTGGTGTATCCTGTCAAAGGGTACGTTAAAGCCCCCATGGGCCGCCTGTTTGGCGCAGACCTGTGGAAACGAGTCAAAAAGATGAAAACTAAAAATGAAATGATACCAAGCCCCGTTTTTTTCTGCATGAAGCTTCATCAGCTTCTTGTTGTCTGGTTCAGATATTCAAGTCCGTCCATTCCACAAAGTTACACACAAGTTAATGTTGTTGTTTTTTTTTACTTTATCAAACCAAATTCTTATAAACTTATATCGGTAGACCAGTGTGTGGCAGTACAGCTTCACTGTTTTTATGTTTGCAAGAAAACATTTATCAAATCTGTGTTTGTTCTGACAGGATCAGAAACTCCAGATTGTTTTAAATTTGCCTTAAAATGTGTATTTCAATGATCTGCAGCATTCAGGAATGCTGTTCTTTAGCTCCTTTCATGGACCCTTTATGAACGGTCGGCCTGTTTGTTTTATCAATACGGATGGTCACGGTCAGCTGACTCTTTGTTTATGACCACGATGACTCGTGCGTTTAAAAAGATGCTCTCTGATTCTCACAGAACAGTTGCTCTAAACGTCACATCTCTGTTGCAAGGAGTTTGTTTAGTTTCTCTGAGGAAAATCTTCTATATTTTATCTATTTTTACGTCAAAGACTAAAACGTTTTCACTTTTTTTTTTCCGTACATTTTTAATTTTCTTTATAAGCTGCTCTAAGTTTCCTGTTTGACGAGCACACCGTATTGAAATACAAATATGTTGCCTTGTTCCGGGTAACTGTGAGGTTCTCTTACTGGACTGCAGCGTGAAGAAGAGCGATAATGTTAATCTGTGTGCGCATGTGTTTGTGTCCAGTTCAAGATGGCAGCCGAAGCCATTTGACCCTAAAAGCTAAACAAATGGCTGAAACACAGTTTTACAGTTAAAATTGGTGTGAAAGTAGCTGAAGTTGTTCACAATACATAACCCAAAATCTTTGCTTAAAACTTTAGCATCAATTGTCAGAGTTAACCCTGTTTTACTGTTAGCAAAATATCTCAAGCTACTGGATGGATTTTATTTAAACTCTTTGATATTGATTAGCGTACTTGCTACCGTATAAGTCGCATAAGATCAAAAATGTCTGATAAAGTGGGAAAAAAACAGAAATACGTCACTTCGCCGTATAAATAGCTTCTATTATGTGTCATCGCTGACAACCCGGAAATGTGGGCCGGTGTTGTGCTAAAAATTAATTGGCTGCTAAATGGCTGCTGTGGGAGCGTGCACGGGAGGACTTTAACAAGAATTTAACAAGATAACCACCTAAAAACAATTGTTTGTTTGTTCGAAGTTATAACAAAGGTGTGTCTCAGTTGAACTTTTCTTTAACAAATGCACTCCGACGGTCAAATCAGCTGCATTTCGCCTGGGCGTTGCGACGAAATGACGTTTGCTCCTGGAGTTCCGGAGCGAGACGAAGGTGGCTTGGTATGGCAAGCCAAGTGTCTCATTAATAGACACTTTTACCTATTAATGAGACACTTGGCTTGCCATATTAGTCGAGGGCCCACTAGTGACTGAAAATGGTAGTGTTCAATCAGAATGAATCAAATCTTCAGATCTCAGCCAAAAATTGGGTTATAAATACGGGAAAAAACATAAATACGTCACTTCTATCTATAAGTCACCAGCAATTTATGCAACAACAAAAGTGACTTATACAGCGAAAATTACGGTAGTTGTAGATATACACCATTAAGTAATTAACTTTTGGACTCGGTCCAATTCAAGATGGCCACCACAGCTATTTGCTAACCCAGAGTTAGCTGTAACGCAGTGAATTTTACAGCTAGTTGTGGTAGTAGCCGAGAGTCATTCATAACATAGTCTGAGCACGGCAGCTTGCAGAATTGCTAAAGTTATTTTCAAGGTTTGACTAAAATGTAATTCTTGAATTTGAGATGATTTTAATCCCAAACTCCAGCTTGAAAGGCGGCGGGCGATGTGCATTCCTTCAGCGCGTGCTAGGCCTGTATTTGTTTCGGTGTGGTACAGATGTTTAATTGGTAAAGGATCTCAGAACGAAGGCCAGATGATGCCACAGGTAGACTGAAAGGTGTCCCCGTGTTTTATCTCGTGTTTGGTTTGTCACGTAAGGCTCGTTGTGTTTTTGTCATGAATGCACGATTTTACCTCGGAGCATCTTCAGAGCGCAGCTCCTCCTGTTGTGAACAACAGCTGGAAGTACAGAGCTCTGGGACAAGAACTGGTTTTCTGGAAGTCAAAAGGAGTGTTCGTGTGTGTCACCAGAGGATTCAGATTGTTATACGTCCACGCTGAGTCACCGTCTTACATCCCACAAGAAATAAATAAATAAAGTTAACATGAAGCTTCGTGACTTTGACCGGTCGCTTCTTTTACAACATGCGGTCAAAAACCACTAAACGCTCGAGGCTGCCAGGACACACGTACGCACATGGCGAACCTCAAACACAAGATCAAAGTCTTCCTCACACACACACACACACACTCTGCCAGCAGCCGAGAGTCATTCTCACACACACACACACACACACACGGTGTGTGAGTGTTTCAGGCAGTGACTCCCGCTGGTTTTCTTATAAGTTATTAACAAACTGTGACAGTGAGTTCTCAGTCCTCTGTGGGGGTTCGTCTCTGAATCAACACAGTAATATTAAATTGTGCTTATTTTAAGATCTTTATGAGGACTTTCCCTCCATAACACCCATAAAGCTTTACCTTATGGACCTGGTCACCTCATTATTTCAGCACCATGAGAAACTTCCTCCTGCAGCGTTCTTTATTCTCTTAATACAGTTACCCTTTCATAAGCCCCGCCTTCTTCCACTCCTACCTTCATTGCCTTCTGCCTTCCCTGACCTTGGTTTGTTTGTGTCCCTACAACAGCAGGTCTTTTCTTTCCTCCTCGGTGCATAAATCAGCGCCCACGGTCACAAAGAGGCCGATGTTATAAACCTGCCGGGACGTTAGCGGCTTGTGTTTACCACTTTATTGTATAATAACTTTAGCTGGGACAAAGAGTTCTCCATCACGTTTATGAGTCAGACTGATCCATCCTGAACTGTCCCTGCTGTTGGCGCCATAAACTGGTTCATGCTTCCAATTATATTTCTAAACTAAATTAATATCTGCTGTGTTTGCACATCTCTTACTAATTAAAATGTAAAATAAATAAAAAAAAGTTAAGTGCTATATGTCATCATTGATTGTTTGTTCCCATACAAGGACGGCATTAGTTCTCTGCATTTAATGCGTCTTCTGTTGGAAAAACTCTTTAGGACGTGACCGTTTCTTTAAAACTTTTCTTTGTGTATTTGCACTTATTTGGCAAAAAAAAAAAAGTTTGAGGAACAGTGGCTGCCTACTTTGCACATACGCAGTTAGGCCTGTCGCGATAAACAATAAATCGATTAATCGCATGATAAATGTAAATTATCGACCTCATTTTCATTTATCGGCTTTATTGTTTCTTCGTGTCTCTCTCTTTCTACTGAAGAACTGTACGACAAAAGGCTCAACTCCTTTGCTCTTCACTGACCCATTCTCTTTTCTCTTTTAATCCATTTTAGTCGTCCAAAATTGCGTTTTTGCATAGCTAAAAGCAGCTAAGCTAAGAAGCTAAGCTAACAGGCCAACCTCGAGGAAAAAACCTCCGTCTTGTCGAAGCTCCAAAATTCACGGTTGAAACCCGTGCCGTTGTGTAAATAGTTGTTTTTCTCTGCAAAAACAATCTGAGAACTTGTTTACTGATTATTTTTTATTAAAAGCTTTGTGTGAAAAATGCTATGCTAAAAGCTCAAACAGCACGGAGCAGCTGCCATTTTGAGAACGAATAAAGGAATGAGAGACAGCCCATGTCATGTCAAGGGGCCTCCCTCCCATTTTTCTTAAAAAGACACGCTGCTCGCTCCCTCACTATCCATCCTTCGGTTTATACTGTCTTATACTGCCATCCGGTGGTCAATAAAGGTACTACAACAAAACAAATTAACCAACATTTATTATTAAATTTGACAATAATTACTCATTTTTGTCAAATTTCAAACAAAATAATCGTTTATCGCAATAATTTCTGAGAAAAATAATCGCCCATCAAAATTAGTTATCATGACAGACCTATACCCAGTATTACTTTGTGTTGTGAGCTATAAACCATATTAGTAGTACTGTTTCGTTTTCAACACAAGCAAGATTTGTCCCGACTCTGACGCCGTTAAAGCTCGACTGAAAATGAAAAACTAGCTGCTGCTTAAATATGTAATTTATTTGTGTTTTGAGGTGTCATTAAGTCAACAGTGCTGCCCCCTACTGGCCTGGTATGAGTATTTCTGTGTTCTTCTTAATTTCTGCCTTCTTGTCTGAACAAATCTGAAAAGGGAGGAGAAAAATATCTGTTTAAGAAATCTCCAAGTATTGAAGTTGAGGGTTAGGTGTTGGCAGGTTCTTCTGTTGGTGCTGACGTGGAAAAACCGGTCTGACCGGGTCACCAACAGGTTTTACTCCCCTCTCTCTCTCTCTCTCTCTCTCTCTCTGCTGTCATTCTCCTCCATCCATCCAGTTATCAATTTTTACCTGCTTTTATCTTTCTGGGTCACGAGACACTGGCATGTATCTCCATCAGTCACTGTGCGAGAGGCTCAGTGACTCAACCCAGAAAGGTCCCAGCCTGGGAGGCAAACCTGCGACTTTCTTCCTGTGAGGCGGCAGCTCTGCCGTGCCACCCCTCGTTTGCCTCCCTCTTCTTGTTTTGCTCCATCATAGCAGTGTGGACAGCTGCAAAACGCCTGGAGTCGCCCTCCTGTATGAGTCATGTCCGCGGGCTGAAGTCCAAACCTCAGCCGACCCTCACTGTGCTGAAAGGTGACGAGTAACGTTGTAGTTGCACTGGTCCACTGTAAGTGAAGGAACCAACAACGTTCTTTGCTTCTGCGAGCAGCCTGAGGAGCTTTGAGTGATTCTCTGCTTCTTTTCCAGCAGCCGGTTAAATGAAACAAACGTTTGAGCTCTGACTCAAAAGCTGCACAGAAACACCCAAGTTCCTCCTGGGCAGGTGTAAACTGATTACAAGAACAAACTCCTAATTTAAAAGTAGGTTAACGACAGAGAGACGAAGTTCGTTTGTAAACATTTTCCCAAATGAACTTCATAAATACTTTTTTTTTTAAGCTCAGGGGTCAAAGCAGTGAAGAACGCTGTGATCGTCACATGTTCATGTTGGAGGGCAGAGAAAATCAGCTTCAGGAATAAAAAAAGGCCTGACTGCACATTTATTTGGTCACATGATCGGACATCCCACAAAACAACAACTAAAGCAGCTAAATGTCTGCTTTCCTTTGTGACTGAGGTTTATTTGTGTAAATATTGTTTACTGTGTACAAATAACTCATTTTTATCTATGTTCAGAACAAACAGAAGATACTGCAATTAGAAAACTAACAACTTAATATTTAATCAAACAACAATAACTTTACATGTAATAACAGAATAGCTTTATTCATCCATAATATTGTATAACAGTTATAACAGTTATAACAGTTATAACTGTTATAATTGTTATAACTGTTATAACAGTTATAACAGTTAAAACAGTTATAACTGTTAACTGTTATAACAGTTAACAGTTATAACGGTTTAACTGTTATAACTGTTATACAGTTATAACAGTTATACAGTTATAACTGTATAACAGTTATACAGTTATAACTGTTATAACTGTTTAACTGTTATACAGTTATAACAGTTATACAGTTATAACTGTTTAACTGTTTAACTGTTATAACTGTTATAACTGTTATAACTGTTTAACTGTTTAACTGTTTTAACTGTTATAACTGTTATAACTGTTTAACTGTTATAACTGTTATAACTGTTATAACTGTTATAACTGTTATAACTGTTTAACTGTTATAA
>NC_056505.1:6611810-6627394 GCF_014905685.2 Nematolebias whitei
AGTTATAACTGTTATAACTGTTTAACTGTTTAACTGTTATAACTGTTATACAGTTATAACTGTTATAACTGTTTAACTGTTATAACAGTTATAACAGCTGTTATAACTGTTATAATTGTTATAACAGTTATAACTGTTATAATTGTTATAACAATTATGACTGTTATAACTGTTATAACTGTATAACAATTATAACAGTTATAACAGTTATAACAGTTATAACAGTTATACAGTTATAACTGTAACTGTATAACTGTTATAGCAGTTATAACAGTTATAACATTTATAACTGTTATAATTGTTATAACAGTTAAAACAGGTATAACTGTTATAATTGTTATAACAGTTAAAACAGTTATAACTGTATAACTGTTATAACAATTATAACTGTTATAACTGTTATAACTGTTATACAGTTATAACTGTATAACAGTTATAACTGTTATAACTGTTATAACTGTTATAACTGTTATAACAGTTATAACAGTTATAACAATTATAACTGTTATAACTGTTATAATTGTTATAATAGTTATAACAGTTATAACAATTATAACTGTTATAACTGTTATAATTGTTATACAGTTATAACTGTTATAACAGTCATAATTGTTATAACTGTTATAACAGTTATAACAGTTATAACAGTTATAACTGTTATAACTGTTATAACTGTTATAACAGTTATAACTGTTATAATTGTTATAACTGTTATACAGTTATAACTGTTTTAACTGTTATAACTGTTATAACAGTTATAACAGTTATAACAGTATAACAGTTATAGCAGTATAACAGTTATAACAGTTATAGCAGTTATAACAGTTATAGCAATATAACTGTTATAACTGCTATAACAGTTATAACAGTATAACAGTTATAACAGTATAACAGTTATAGCAGTATAACAGTTCCCTTCTTCCATGGGAAATATTTCCCAGTCGTCTATATTAATTGTGATCGGCTAATTGACTCGTGTTCCAACAAAGATATTCTATTGTAAAAGCTGAAACCTTATTGTTTTTTAAAGTCCAGTAATTATCGATATGCCATCTACCACGCCTTTGATCCCCCGAAAAAACGTCTTCTGATCTAGATCATTTACATAAATTACAAATTTAGTTTGAAATCTGAACATTTTTCCAAAAAGCAGCAAGTTTGCAGGTATGATTAATATATTTTTGATTTCCCATCATCAGGTTTAAGTCAACTGCTTTGATAAAACTGGACTTTTGAATATAAAATCATTTTTGTCCACGTTACATGCGCTCTGCTCTGTTGGATACCTTATGGCCCTGGCCTTTTATTTTTGTACCTCTTTTATTTTCCCACCTGTTGAGCTTTCATCAGCGCGGGTGGCGAGTGGGAGGATGAAGGGAAGGATGGATGCAGGATGGATTAACTGTGCTGTGTTGTTGCTGCAGTTCACACATTCCAGCGGGCCAAACCGGGCCAGCTCTCCTTCAACCCCCCTCTGCCCCCTCATCCCTTCATCTCCCTCTCAATTCAGCGCTGCAAAGAAACCACAGGGAGCCTTTTGTTTTTCAGCACATCTCTTCGTCAGACTCGTTTCACTGAAGCTCCGATCAGAGCCGAAGTAAACGTTTCCTCCTGCAGATGATGAGGCTTCTTCTGAGAGCATCACTGGCAAACATCTCGTTTTACCTGAGAGTAGAGCGCCATCTAGAGGCCACATGATGTCATCAATGTGTTTACAGAGGGAACAGCTGATCCAACCCCCACCTAAAATGATGCTTTAGTTTAAATAAGCACCAAAAATTTGAGCTTATTTAGCAGCTGTGTTTATATTACATTAAAATACCTGAGCCCTACAGCTGTTTTATTCCTGGAGTCTTGAAGAAACGGATATTTTTCAAGTTTACTTTTTTTATTTTTTTTTTATATCAAAATTGTTTAATTTCTAACTGAAGCTTGAAAAATAAAAGCACGAAAACCTTTTAAAATGCCTTAAAGTTTAGTTTCTTTTGGACTTCATTTATGAAAATCACAACAAAACACTGACAAATAGTTAATAGATAATAGAAGTAGCTGAGTTTTATAAAATAGTGAACATTTAGAAGGAGCTCCGGGCTGGATTCTTTCATTTCTGATCGTTTCTCTGTAATCATCAGTTTTTAGGTTTTTTCTTGTCGTCGCCATGAATTTAATTTAACAAACATTATGTGTGTGTGTGTGTGTTGGATCTGTCAGGGTCGGGTCGAGGTGGAGGCTGGCAACGAGAACATGAAGTTTGAGACGGGACCTTTCTCTTATTACGGTGTCATGGCGCTCAGTGCTTCCATGCCGGGTGAGTTCACTTTAACCACATTTACTGTTTATTCATCCACTTTTCTTTAAATCTCACCTTCTTTAAAGTCTTTCCCACACAAACTATATTTAAAAAAGGGATTTAAATGTTTATTTATTTGTTTTTTCAGTCTAAATAATTTCACAGAAACATTTTGTTTCTGTGAATTAAAAAGAAATTGAAGTTCTTCTTCAGCGTCCTGCAAGTCTTCTTTTATTTTATGGAAACGTTGCAGCAGTAAGTAATGAAAAATCAACAAGTTAATATGAGAATGATCTGTATTTAGTGTGGCTGCACTGTGGAACAGCGGAGACTGTTGCAGCGCAGCACTAAGGTCGCAGGTTCGAGTCCCGTTTAGGGCCTGTCTGTGTGGAGCTCTTCTGCACTTTGGTTTGCTTTGTTGGCCCGAAAACGTGCGTCTTAATTTAGTTTGTGGCTGTAAATTGGTTGATTGGTGTCGTTTTGCAGAGAAACTGTAAAGCAGAAAATGCTCTGAGCCCGTCAGCTCGTTCTTTCCTGACACACGGTCAGATTTTTAAAGGCCTCGTGGAGAGAACGAATAAAAGAAGATCTGAAACGTGATTTGTTTTTTCCTTCTTCAGCATCTTTCACTCATTCCGTCCAGCTTCTGTTTGATCAATGATCATGTAATGTGGTTCAGCTGGCGTCTCCATGTCCTCGCCTGGTCTGTGAGCAGATCTGTCTCCCTGTTGGTCACTGACTGTCCCTCCCTTCCACCCCCCCCTCCTCCTCCTCCTCCCTTCTCTCCTGTCCTCTCAGTGGCTGCACCTCGTTCTCGCCTCCTCTCCTTTAAAAGGTTTTCTCTGTTCTCTCGGTTGCCAGGTAAACACCGGCATGTCTGGGTCCTTTAACACCGAGCGCAGGCGGGGCTCAGGCTCGGGGGGTGGGGGGTCTTTAGCTTCACACGCTGGGTGAATCTTCTCATTATGATATGCACTTCTGTCTACAGCCAACTCGGTGATCCTTTGAAAACATTTGTTTTGGTCTCAGCGACCGGGTCGTGGGCAGAAGTGCAGCTTCGTTCAGGCGTCATCCTCATCAGCTTCACCCTTCATGTGATTTATTCTAGAGTCACCCTGTAGGACAGCAGTCACAGAATGACAGCTACGTTTTGGCAAACAAACCATTTCTCTGATCTGATATTTTCTAAAATATTTAGTTTTCACACAACTCCTGCATTTTTTTTTTTTTTTTACTTTACTTTATTCAGGTATTGACTTGTTTAATGGTTCTGGTGTTTATCTGATGTTAAATTGAAGACCTGATGATGACGCTGTGATTTTTGTTTTTGTGTCCCGGTTTGTATAAAATCATAAAATAAAAACACAGTAGTCCCTCGCTACTTCACGGTTCGTTTATCGCGGACTCGCCCCGTCGCGGTTTTTCAAAATAAGATTGGGCATGACACACAACTGGCTGATTGATGGATGAGCCGCACGACCGGCATGGAATTTTTATTTAAAATTAATTATTTTCAATTATTTAGCACCTGCTGCACATTTGTGCAGCCCACTCTGCAGGTTAAGCTTCCTCCTGCAGCTGATCTCGGTGCAGAGCGGAGAAGTGGGCGTGGCCAAGAGCGCTTGCAGGTGGTTGAGAGCAGCGGAGGCAGGGAGCTGAAATCATGACATGCTGTGATCTTTTTGAGCTTTTAGAAACATTTTTTAGAATATTGCAAGAGTGTGGGAAGGGTTAAAACGCCTTAATATCTATATATCTTTATATATATATATATATATATATATATATATATATATAAATACCAAAATAAACTACTACTTACTACTTGTACTACTATTCCTACTTTGCGGTTTTTCACTTATCGGGGGCTTCAGGTACGGATCCACCGCGATAAACGAGGGACTGCTGTATTTGTTATTATGTTCCTTTCCTTTCGTCGCCCTCCTGTTTTTAGCGCTGACGTGATGACGAACTGCTCGTTCGTCCCCCACCACACCCACACCCCGCCCCCATCGTAGCCAGCAGTCTTGACTCTGGTCTTTCAGGGTGGATTTAATAATTATTTTTAATAACAACTTTGTTTGCCAAAATGTCAGCCCAGTTCTGGAGCTGTCCGTGAAGTATCTTCACCCTCGTGGGTCGAAGCTCTTCTTCTTGTAGAGTCCTAATCCTAATGGCTTCACACGCTTCTTTCCTCATTTTGATCATGACTCTGCTAAATAAATGGAAGAAACACGAAGCTGTCACGATGTAATCTGTAGGTTTTTCATTTAGATCGTAGTTTGTAGTGAAATCCTCGGCCTGGATGGACTCCAGGACATTAACTGCTGCTGTAGAGTCATTTGAAGCACAAGAAATCATCTTAAAGGCAGCGCCCAGCTCCAAATCTAATCCCAATCACTGTTGAAGCTTTAATTTCTTGTTGAAGGATTCTTGACAAGCAGATTAATCATCAAACTTCTTGATTCTGTGTAATTCTAAACATCCAGTAGGCAACTTTTCTTCAGGTTTGTTATCGGACGATGCTCATTTTAAAGCATAAATAATAAGAAAGAAAGAAAATCCAGGTGTTTTTAAAGTTTTGGAGTGAAAGCTAAAGTTTAAAATGTAGATTATTTGTTGAGTGCAGCTGTAATCTGTTTATTTTCACATCATTTTGCTTTAGAAAACGTAAAATCCAACCTTTAGTTCACATCTGAGTGAATTAAGTATCTTATTATTATCAAAAATAATACTAATATTTAAGAAAAAACAATTAAACTAAAACAATAAATAAATAAAAACATCTGTCTGATATTTTTAATTGACTCTGCTCCATAAAGACATAACACAAAAACATTTAAGTGCTTATTTTTTACATTCGACGTGATCCATCTTCAAAATAATGATGTCAGACAGCTGCTGTTTTTCTTTTTCTTCAACATGAATAAACAAGAACATTAATTTAACTTTATTATTTTGTCTGAAACAAATCAGCGTTTGTTGTGTTTTTATATCAGAGTTATTTCTTGTAGAAACGGTCTGACTGTAAAATTACTTTTAAAATTAGTAGAATACTTCTAGTTTTTATTTAAAAAGTCACAAAAGTCTGTTTATACAGAGCATTTAGTTAAATGACGTGCTTTCTGTAAGATCAGACAAACTTTATAGTAAAACAAAGTAAAACTAACCCTAAAACAGAGAATAAACAGAAAAACGAGTTTATTTAAAACGACCGGTTGTGAAGAGATTATTGTGTTGTATGAACGGACTAAAGGAAAAACTCAATTAAAGGCGGCCTCCTCCCTCCAATAAAACCCCACCTGTTAAAATCAACAGTTACAAATTTAACTTTTAATACTTTGTTCAATTTTTTAAAGTTTCATCAGAAGAAATTTCATACTTGTTTGACATTAAACTAGAAAGAGAGAAATCCTATTCCTATATATTAATATAATTAATTAGAATAGAATTTAAGTAAAATAAAATAAAAAATATTTAAAATTTAATTAATTAATTGTAATTTTATTTAATAATAAATAAATCATGATTTAATCATTCTAATTTCTAAATTAATTAAAATAAAAAAAAGAATAAAATTAAATGCAATCAATAGAAATCCTATAGAATTAATTAGAATAGAATTAAAGTAAAATAAAAAAAAATAAATTAAATGTATTAATTAATAATCATTTTAATTTAATAATAAATAATGATTTTATAATTTTTATTTATAAATTAATTAAATCAAAAATTTTAAATAATTAAATAGAATTAATAGAAATCCTAGAGGTAAATTCTGTCCTAAAGAAAACTTTAGAATAGAAAGATAAAGATGAACGTAAAGATAAAGTAAAAGAGGAACTATAATAGCAACTTAAATTGTATTATTGTATTTAATAATAACTTTAGTGTAAATCATCACTTTTTTCAGGGAGTCCAAGTCAAGGTGGCAGCAAAAATCCAAACCGGGAACGATCCCGTAAACGTTAAAGACAATTTAATGTGCAAATATAAACAGAATAAGAATCAAGCACGGGTTAAAGCATCGAACGTATAATAGATAACACTATAACCAGGATAGTTCATGATGGATACAGGATGATTGTTGTTGTTTTAAGAGTTTCATTGGAAAAACCCGGTAAGATCCAAAAATCTGCGGTCAGGCCTTTTTCAAGCTTCGTCACACTTTGACCAGAAGGAACCAGAGAAAAGTGTCCTGCTGGATTATTGAAGCTTCACGAGAACGATCAAATAATAAATGTTGGCAGATCAAGTCTAACCTCTAACTGTTAAACTAGTTGTAGTTAACGCCCTGAACACTAACTGTCCAGGTAAAACCGTTTCCTATGACTCACTGAGGCCCCCTGCTGGACGACACACACCCACTGGTAATATGAAACACACACTCTGCGTGCGTGTGTGCGTGTGAGAGCGAGGGAGAGCATCTCCACAGTGAATAAATGATCTTTCTCCTCTGTTTGACCCCCCCTCCTCACAGATGTTTGTCTCTAATGACTCACTCAGATCATCGGCGTTAACCCGTGTTTGAAGCTTCACAGCATCTTGTGTCTCCTCCGAGCTGTTTTCCCACCGCAGAGACAAAAGTGTCACTTCCTGTGTAGATTCCACGTTTGACTGTGGGCAGGACGTCCCGTCAGAGGCAGCCGTGTCTTTCAGGCGCAGATTCTCACCGACTTTTCTCTGAACGCCTGCAGAGTTTCGCTCGCCGTCCCACCTCGGCGGCCTGAACCGGACGGCCTCTCTGAGCGGCACCGACCGGACCGAGTCGCTCGGCGGCAGCTGCAGCCAGCTGAACAACAGCGTCCCGCTGCAGCAGTACGTCCCCGACTTCAACGTGAGGGCGCTCACCGACCTGCAGTTCGTCAAGGTCAGTGCGTCAGAAAACAAACCGCTGCCGTTAACCGACCGGCAACACTTTGAAACATGTGTCGACTGTTCTCGTTATTACACGCACAACTGACACACTTTTACTGATTCTAACTGTTTTATAGCTTTATGATTTTGACTATAGATGTTTTTTTTTTTCTATCAGAGCTCATATTATGAAAAACTAAAGCAATAAATTCTTGAAAAAAAGGTTTTAAAGGGCTTTTATGATGAATTCTACACATTCTTACGTTTAAATTGTGTCAGGGTCGTAGCCCAGGAGCATTTTAGTTTCTTCCCAAGTTTATTGGCAATGGATGGGACACTTTGAATAATAAAACCAAATAAAATTACCTATAACCTCTGAATTGCTGGACAATAATAAAGTTCAAGTCAAGAAGAAAAGAAAAGTGAAGTGGTGTAATTTAGATCAGCAGCAGACGGCGTTGTGTTGAACGGAGCGAGCAACGATAAACTTGATAACGTAACAAATTAAGAGGGATCCTGATGGGAACCAGTGGAGTTCAGAGGTCAGAAAATGATGATAACTTTAAAACTGGTGTTGTACACAAACGTCTTTGTTCTGTGGTTTGCTGTCAAAGATTATTTGTTCAACAGTAAAGTGAGGAGTTCACCATTAAAGTGTTTTAAATCATTATCAAACATAAAACTCGAGGCTGAAGCTGAGTTCAAACTGATGGAGCAATGACTACTTAGTCAGCACTGTGAAAGATTTGAGGGCTACAAAAATGAACATTTCTTTCTATATAAAGAGTATAATGTTTAACGTTGAGCATTATTCATGTGTCTAACCTCTCAGAGGGTCCTACGGGTCTTTAAAGATCCAGTTCGTTCCAATACACTCAGATCTGGTGAGTCGGGTGGTTGTCTTCAGCTCTTTGTCATGTTGTGAACAGTTTTTATTGACAGACAGACAGACAGGTAGATGGATGGAGTAGGGATGCACCGATTGCAGTTTTCTGTCCGATCACCGATTTCTACAAAGCCCGACCTGCCGATACCGATTTTGTTTTCTAATCGACACTTGTCAGGTCGTATAAGGTCACACTGCACCTTCAGTTCTCCACTCTTATTTTATTGAAAAACGTACCCTTGAACAATATCCTAGAAACAATACGAACTTGTTTTGACTGGCCATGAGGTGGTGCTCTGAAATATAAATGAAGTTTAGACAGTTGTTGTTAAAACTAAAAAAAAATCTGTAAAATCGGCTTCTCGTTTAAGTATCGGCCCATTTCCCAAAATTAAGAAAATCTGGGCCAATAAATTGGTGCACCCCTGGGATGGATGGATGGATGGATGGATGGATGGATGGATGGAGTCACAAGTTTCTTTATTGCCATTCACATGTGGTACATGAGGGAGAATGAAATTGTGTACACAGGGTCCCAGTTACATCCAACAATATCAAAAATATAAAGTGTAAAAAGAAAACAATATATAAAGATCTTAGATATCAACTAGGATATACGCTAAACAAACGCCCAACTGTACGTTAAAAGATCTAAGGTATACACCAGTTACTAACTAATAGTGCTAAACAATACACCAAACAACAGCAGCACGATCCTCATAAGTTCAGTTTGACTATAAGCATGCAGCAAAAATACAAAAACAAGGTGCCAAAGTGAAAAAGAAATGAATCGACAGCAGCGTGATCCTACATACATACATACATACATACATACATACATACATACATACATACAGTACATACAGTACATGAATACATACATACATACATACAGTACATACAGTACATACAGTACATACATACATACATACATACATACATACAGTACATACATACATACATACGTACATACGTACATACATACATACATACATACAAACAGTACATGCATACAGTACATGCAGTACATACATACATACATACATACAATACATACATACGTACATACGTACGTACATACATACATACATACATACATACATACATACATGCAGTACATGCATACAGTACATGCAGTACATGCATACAGTACATACATACAGTACATACAGTACATACAGTGCATACGTACATACAGTACATACATACATGCATACAGTACATACATACAGTACATACATACATACATACAGTACATACATACATACATACATGCATACAGTACATACAGTACATACATACATACATGCATACAGTACATACAGTACATACGTACATACAGTACATACATACAGTACATACATACAGTACATACAGTACATACATACAGTACATACAGTACATACGTACAGTACATACAGTACAAACATACTTACTTTATTACTTACTTTATTAATCCCAGGGGGAAATTTGATGCATCCGGTAGCATTTTCTAATTATACTGGAAAAAAAGAAGCAGAATACACACATTTGGGAAAAGACAATATGCACAAGGTGGTAAGGAGTACTACATTCATGATTAACCTATACTGTATATATGTATACATACACACACATCTAAGCATACGTATACATGTTTATACATATGTACATGTACATGTATATATACAAACATACGAGTGGGACGATTTTAATAGGATCATGTTTCACAGTGACACCACAGGTAGGTTGAACCCCCCCCCCCCCCCCCCCCCGATCACAAAGCGTGATAAATATCTGTTTCTGCTGCTTGAGTCATGTGACCTCCTGTGTAAACGTTGTTTCCCTCCATCAGATCACACGAGCTCAGTATCAGAACGGCCTGATGGCGTCTCGTCTGGACAGCACGCCTCAGTCCCCCGACAGCAGCCACAACGTGTCCCGCCTCGACCAGATGACGCCCCCCACCAGCATCACCATCACAGACCTGGGCGCGGACCCCACCCTCACGGAGAACGGCCCAGACGAGAAGACGCTTCTCCTGAACGAGCAGAACTCTCCGGCCACGGGCAACCACCACAGCCAGCTGGAAAACAGCGTCTGACCCCGACCGTTCCCCCACCCGCGCACGTTTGCACACATGCACTACAGCGCTTGGACGTTTGCTGAGGAGGCGGGGCTTGGTTGTGTGTCACACAGCTGGACGAGGCCCTAAGAGACGAGCCATGTGCGTGCACATTCTGTAAATATGCAAGAATTTAACAGCGATGAGCCAAAACAATAAAGTCCAGTGATGGCACGCCCAGATGTGACAACCTACAAAATAAAAGCATTTAAATTTAGAGAACGTTTCACTTCACAGGTTGTTGTTTGACCTCCGCCGCCTTTATTCTGTTGTTTTAAAACCTAAAACTAAAAAATATAAATGCAAATGATAACAGGACACAATGACCTGCAAACCTCATAAACCCAGATTTTATTCTCAGTGGAACATAATAAACACGTCAAAGGTTGAAATAAGGTTTATATAATTCTTTTAAAGGATCATTTTGATTTTTTTTGTTCTACTTTTTTACAGACTGATAAACCTCTGCCCGTCTTTACGTCTCTAAAATTTAGCTTTTTTTATTCATACCTTTTACTTTGACAGCCTCTCAGATGTGCACGTTCCATAGAAATCAAAATAACCACATTAAAAAATATATTTTTCTTAGTTTCAACGTTAGCTTCATTGTGAATAACATATGGGTTTAAAGAATTAGTAAATAACTTTGTTCTATTCTTATTTTTATAATTGTACTCAACGTCCCAAAAAAGTGGAGTCATGACATAAAAAAAGTTTGTTTTTTTCTCGTTTGTGTAAAAACTGACACTAAGGAGGGGCCTGATTGGTCACTTTGGACCTGGTTGGATTTTCTGCGTCACTTCTAAAATTAAAAACATTTAAAAGCACTTGATTGGATGCAGTTTGCTGAAGTTGTACAAGTTACTGTAAAACTATAAAATACTTCTACATTTTTAGCACAAATAGTGCTCAGGTGCCTCTGCTCCGGTTTTAATGTTTTGGCTCATCAGTGTTAACCAAACCTACCAGAAGGGTATTCTGTATGAACCCAAGAGACGGTAAACTCTGTGGATGTGTTGACGTCCATCCGAAGGACCCGCCGAGCTCCCCCACGTCGCCGATGTGAGTTTCGTCCTCCGTTTCGTGCGTCGCGTCCAAATCAGACTCAGGGAGACTCCGCCCTCCTGCCCCTTCGCCATCAACGCGTCGGTGCCCGACATCCGTAAACCAAACCCACCACGTGTAGCAGCCTGAACCCCCTCCACCAATCAGCTTCCATACAGCTAGAAGACAAAGACCATCTGAGCATGTCGGCGGAGTTCACGCAAATATATTTGTTCCGCAGAGATTTACAGCGAATTATTTATTCATGTGAGACGGACACGCGTGACGGTTTATCGTTTCCACGAGGGAGTTTTTAACGAGAGCCTTTATCCCAGAGCTGTGAAGAGATTCACTCGTTGATTGACAGCCCCGTCCGTTCAGCGATGAAGACAATCGAATGAAACGCGTTGGGTACGTTAGCCGTGGCTGCCGTGCTCTCAGGCCGCGTTCTGTCCGTGAAACCTGAATCTGGGATCAGGTTTACGGCTGAAGGTCTCCGAGGGCAACGACTTCACGAGTGTCTTTTTTTTTTTAAATGTTCTGTGTTTTGTGTTTGTCTGTGACCAAAGAATGGCCATCGCTTGACTTGGTGGGATCAGAAACCAAAAGACGGACGCTGCGTCGCCTCCTCACGAGAACATACTTTAAGAAATCAGAGACTTTATTTATTTACTTTATTGTCTGTACATATTGTTGTTAAAGGAAGAGGCAGGAATTTGAATTTTTCTTAGCCTTGCTGTGAGATTTTTGCAATTATTTGCGTTTATTGGTTCTGTTTGAGATCCTTTTTTTAAAATCGGAGTCAAGGGGAGAGATTATCAGCAACGTTTTATGATTCATTGTGTAGCCAAACACTCAGTTTTCATCGTCTGTTTTATATTAAACCGTTGTGTACATATTATAATTATACCTGTGCTTTTTTAATATAACGTCCACACTCCACCCCATGTGTTACTGTACCTCCAGAGGTGATTTTAAGATAAAACCAGTCAAAATCTGAGCTTTTTTTGTCTCGTCTTGGGATTTTTTTTCTCCATAATCTCGTGCAGCTGCAGTGTTTTTCCAAAGATTTTCCACATGTGAGCTTTCTTTACTTCACCAAACAATAAACATCTGGTTCTGGTTTTACCAAAATGTGAAGTATTCTTACATAATGTTTAGAACGACCTGGATGAACTTTGACCTTATAACCTTGTTTTAGCAGCTCTGATGCGTTTTTGTCAGCTCGTTACTCGCACGTGAGTCGAACGCGTTTCAACGTGCAGATTATGTGAAAAGGAGTCGACCTGTCACGATAATTTGCTGGGTGATTAATTGTCTCAGAAATTATTGCGATAAATGATAATATTGTTTGAAATTTGACAGTAATTAATGTCAAGTTTAAGTAGAAATGTTTTTTTATTTGTTTTGTGTGTAGTACCTTTGTTTGACCACTGAATGGCAGTATAAGACTGTTTGAACCGAAGGATGGATAGTGAGGGAGCGAGCAGCGTGTCTCTTTAAGAAAAATGGGAGGGAGGCCTCTTGACGTGACATGGGCTGTCTGTTTTCGGTTCTCAAAATGGCGGAAGCTCTGTGTGGTTTAAGCTCTTTAGCATAGCATTTTTCACACAAAGCTTTTATTAAAAATCAATAAACAAGTTCTCAGCTGCTTTTTGCAGAGAAAAACAACTTTTTAGACGAAGGCACGGGTTTCAACCGTGAATTTTGGAGCTTTGACAAGACGGAGGTTTTTTTCCCCGAGGTCGGCCAGTTAGCTTAGCTCGTAGCTTAGCTTATCAGTTTAGCTGCTTTTAACGATCCAAAAACACGATTTTGGACGGTTAAAATGGATTTTAAAGAGAAAAGAGAGGGGGGGGGGGGCAGTGAAGAGCACCGGAGTTGAGCTTTTTGTCATCCAGTGTCTTCAGTAGAAAGAGAGACTCATAATGTTCATTTATCATGAGATTTATTGTTAATCGCGACAGGCCTAAAAAGGAGTGGCGCAAACCTCATTTAGAAAACATTGGGCACGCTGTGTAAAATAAAAACTAACAAAATGCAATAATTTGCTAATTTTATTTGATTCATAATAATCATCATAATACATTTTATTTGTATAGCGCTTTTCAAAGTACTCAAAGACGCTTTACAGGGGTTCAAAAATATGCAACACAACACATAAAAACACAAAAAAGGACAAATTTAAACATTAAAATCAATTTTAAACAGTTGGGTTTTGAGTTCTTTCTTAAAAGTGACTCGAGCTGGAGATCTTGTGAGTCTGTCACGAACCTCTGACCAACACCCTCATTTTCAGCCTGAAACTGAAACCAAAAGCAGAGAAAACGAGGTCATTTCTCTTTTTTTTTAATCGAGTGGAATTACTTTTAAAAACTCACGAGTTGCTTTGAGGGATGTCTACACTTGAGAAAGAAAAAAAATCACGTGTGTTGGAGAAGAGCAGAGACGCTTTGAGTAAATGTCAAGGGTTTCTGCAGCATCTGACCCAGACCCGCTTCTGAAGAACTCAAGTTGAAAAGTTTTCCATCCCCTTTCTGTCACGTGTTTTAGACGAGATCAAAATGACATGTTAGTGGAGTTTGAGAGCGCTTTAGTTTGGGTCTCAAAGGTACATTTTTTTGTTTCAAACACAACACAAGTGTCTGAAATGTTGTTTTTTTTTTAGGTAAATTTGGTTTTATTGTGAAGTTTCATGACAGGAAACGACAAATTAATGTTGAGACGATGTGACATGATCAGCTTTATGAGGAAAAACTGATCTAAATGTAATAAGAGAATAAATTACATCTTAGTTTGTTTGCTGTTTACACAAACGTTCAGTGCAATCTTTAAGAAAAGCTATTTCCCTTAACGTTTTATCAGACCTGGGCATTGTACGGCCCCCGGGCCCTTTGGTCGACTCTGACTGGCCCGTGTAAGGGGAATTACAAAATAAACACGTTTTCTAATTTTACCTCATGCGTGGACTAAAGCTGCACTGCTTTTATTTAGGTTTTTTTATTCACATACAACGTGACGCAACATGTAAATGAAGACATGAGCAGGCCACAAGACGACGTTCGCCCTCAAACATGTCCACTCGTGCTAAAAAAAAAAGAAAAGTGGATGCAGAGTGCACGGTTTTGAACAATAAATGGACTGCTAAATGTTTATTGACTGAAGTCGGAGGGAGAGCTGTGAGATTAGTTTGCAGGAGCAGATCGTTGCGTTTAAGGATTACAGTTTGAGTCGACTTACACGCAGAGAACTACAAAAACGTGACTGATGCTGGAAGGGCGCAGACGTCTGAAGCTTGAAGTTACAAATGCAGCAAGTTTTTTGTTTTTTACCAAACTTCACACATCCAGGGATGCAGCAACCAAAACTAGCTTCTCCCACAGAACCACTAAAAACTGTAAGCCATTCGCAGAGGGGGAGTTTGTCGAAGAGTGCTTGGTGGACTCCGCAGCGCTAACACGCCCTGAGAAAAAGAAGCGTTCCAGCAAGTCCCACAGTCCAGGTGAACCGCGACGAGAAGGATCGAGGACTTTGCTGGGAATCTGGAGCTTCGGCTGCAACGTGAAGTTTGGACTTTTTCTCATTCTCGGTGATGAAGTTGAACAAATCCAGATATAGATCCTCTCTCAGTGACGATCATCTGTCAGTTTTTCATCTCCGCCTCAGACATAATGTGACTTTTTAATGCTCTCGTTAAAGTCCAACAGAGACAAGATTTCTCTCACTGAGCAAGAAAAAAGAACTGAAGAACACCAAATGAGGTGGTTCGACTACAAATGGAACTTGTGAACCGGGACTCAAAATCACAGTTCAGTGACGTCACTATTTTATGATGTTTCGTAATATTTGGAGTACAAAGACAATGTGATGTCTCTAGAAAGCGAAGAACCTCTTTCCATCAGTATGTGAAACTGAAAATGTGTTTTGGGGTGAATGTGACTGAAAATGACCAATATGATGTTAGAAATGCTAAAAACGTTCAGTTTAACATTGTACTGGGAAATTGAAATGAAGAAATGACTATTTTTGTAAGACAACTTCACTTTTCCGTTGCTTGATCATAACAAATACTCTTACCAGTCTTACCAGTCTTACCAGCTTGTCAAAACAAATAATTACTGCATTTAGTAAAGAAACACTATTAATATTATGCAGAACTGAGTTGATATCCTGATGCATGCTCAATAATCCAGGTAGAAAAATCCAAAAAAGTTCAATCTGGTCCTCTGGACATTCAAAAAAACAAAAAACAAAACAAAGCAAAAAATGTAGAAACGTTTCGTCTCTCATCCGAGAGACTTCCTCAGTCTGAGGTGCTGTTTTCAGCTCAGTCTCTTAAATAGCACCTTCTCAGAGTGGATCAACCAGTTTGCTGCTGACAACCAAAACCAGCTGATCACATG
>NC_056505.1:6632394-6636912 GCF_014905685.2 Nematolebias whitei
CATTCATTCATTCATTCATTCATTCATTCATTCATTCATTCATTCATTCATCTATCTAGCCAGACAGCTAGCCATCCATCCATCCATCCATTCATCCATACATACATCTAGCCATCCATCCATCCATCCATCCATTCATTCATTCATTCATTCATCCATCCATTCATTAATTCATCCATCCATGCATCCATCCATTCATTCATTCATCCATCCATGCATCCATCCTCCCAGCCAGTCGTTATAAGTGGCTGAAATGAGCTGCCTCTGTGGGGCGGTCAGCTCAGCCTTAGAGAAAGATAAATAGTAAATGGACCGTACTTGTAAAGCACCTGTCCATCTAATTAAATACTCAGAGCTCTTTACAACACAATCTGTGCCTCTTTACCTCCACACACACACACATTAGTCTGATTCTGTAGAGACTAGTGCTTTAGATCTCATTCATACACTGATGGGACACACATCAGAGGCAGTGAGGGGTTCAAGTGTCCTGCCCAGAGACCCTTCAACATGTGACTGCTGGTGGAATCAAACCTCCAACTCTCTCGTTGGAGGACGGCTGCTCTAACCACTCAGCCACAGCTGCCCCATGAGCAAATGTGAGGGTCTCTGAAGTTTTTCAGACACGTCCCTCAGTGAAGTGATGTGTCTCATCTCTGAGCTGAGAACATCTTGGGTCCTCCTGGAGGAGCTGGAGAGCATCACCAGGTCCGGGTTTCCCTCCTGGACCTACAAATAGTGTAAGTGGCAAAAAATGGATGGATGGACTTAAAGTGGACTCACATTTACACAAACTTGTGAACGATATCTGAGAGGAAAAGGCCGTTTGTTTATGCAGATAAAATCTTAGAGCTTTGAGTTCAGATCATGAAAAATAGGAGCAAAGACAAAAGTGTTATATTTGTGTTCAGTGTATAAATGTAATGTACATTTACTAACCCTTAGAAGAATTACACACTTCAAAATAACATATATAAGTTCACTGTGGATTAAAACATTTGCTGACCAGTTGAAATAAAGGCATCATGGGACATTTTGACCCTAGGGCAGCAGGAGGTTATAAAACAAGTTGTGACAGTTGTAAACAGATCATTTAATATTTTTATTTTTTTTAATGGCCAGTATTAACCAATTAAAATTAGACAGCCAATTAATTGGCAACTATCTTCTAATGTTTTTACAGAAAATGTTTAAACTTTCATTTATTCGTGCTCACTTTAAGGCTTTAGGACATAAAATATTCATCGGTTTTAGCTCAGTTGATGGAAAACTCCTCTCTCAACAAAAAGTCAGTTAAACAAACCCCGTGCTCTTATTTTGAAACAAAACTATTCATCTGAGCTGATGCTGTGCATTAAATGGATCATATGTTTTAAATGTTTGTCCGAATGTGATCAGATGGGTCAAGGTTAATTAAATTTAAAGATTTATTTCTGTATGTTTCTTTTCTTCAGTTTGAAGACAAATAAAATGTGTTTTAGACACTTTGAAGGAGAAGAAACTAAAACAAAATGCAGGTTTTTTTTTTATATAAAGCAGAAAAACCAACAAACTTTTTTTAAGCATAAAATAATACATTTATTATTTCTATTCACCATCTGATGAAGAATTCATTGTTTACACTCGTAATCACAAGAAAACAAGTAATTCTGTCGTTGTTTAACTAATATTTTTAGACTTTTTCTGCTTTTTGACTCCTTCCTCCTTACTGCATTTTACCGTGATGAACTTTAAGGTTTTATTTTAATATGGAGACACAATATTTTCATGTGTTTAAACGTTTGAAAAGTTTTTTTCTTCCTCTTCCTCCTGCTGATCAGCTGTGTTGAATCACCCAGTGTAGTGAGATGAACAGATGATCTGTCTTTGATTCGTGCCACGCTCACGACACGCTCACGACACGCTGACATCACCTCCGCTCTCTGCTCAGTGACGTGTCCACGCAGACGAGGAAGTGAAATGCAATCGTTTGGAGAAGTGAGTTAAAATAACAAAGCAGAAATAAACCCAAAGCTGCAGCTCGTTTCGTCACTGGGCAGTTTGGTAAATGATGCAACAGCAGGTGGAACAAACAAAACCTGGAGGAGGAGGACAGGTGTAAACAGGATGTGATGAAACGAGTATTGTTTATTAAAGCTGGGCGGACACCAGACCGAAACCAGCAAACCTGTTAATGAAACATTTATTCTCCTTACTGTAATGGGAGCTCAGGCAGATGGAGAGATTACAGAGAAGCCCCACCCTTTAGGTCAGATTACCAAAACTAAATCCAGCAGCATGCTGAAAGTTTTATTGTGATGCAACCAAACGCTTCACGTGCGGAAGACAAACCGGTTCAGGACGGAAGAGTTACTAGATTACAGTTACTACCTCACTGAATATGGAGGTCAGGGAGTGAGACACCTGCCAGGAAATTAAAGTCAGGTCGCACGCGTTCATAAATCCCAACCAGTCACTATGTTAATAAGAGATTACCAGTAAACGTCTTCAAGAAACACAAGAAGTTCTTTTTGTTCTCCTGAGCAGTCAGTCGGTTATTAACTGGAATATTAAAGAGATATTCTAACAAGCTTTAAAAATTCTGTTTATCTCTGCGTTCACTTGCAGGTCGTGATGCTTAGCTCTGATTTATTTATTTGTTTGTTTGTTTTGTTGCGTTGTCATTCGCATTATGACATAAATGTCATCAGACTCCAGTGGAAACAGCCCACGGCCTTGAAGCGACCCGCAGAAGGCAACATGGATGCTACACGTGTTAGCACGTGTGGATCGGTTCTGAAGTTGTGAAGTTATTATCTGCTGCCGTGCTCGTTTTGTTCAGTGGCTTAATCGTCTGCTGCGACCCAGAAGAGCAGCGTGCTGAAGGTAGCAGCAAAGAGAAGCATCGATGTCGTCACGTTGGTATCCGTACGAGCTGACACCCGTGTTGTGTTGGTGTGAATTCCCAGTCAACCTGGAAATGGCAAATCTAAACTTAAAATAAAATGCAAACAACTGTAGTACAATTCAGATAGTTTTGTTTTCACCTGTTGATGAATGAGTTGGTCAAAGTGTTTAGGAACGTGGACCCAGCTTCAGATCCTCTCTTTAGTCTTTGTAGCTTTATCTATTCTCTGCACACATTAACATGGTCACACTCTTAGTTTAGAAAACAACATCAAACTAAACAAATGCTGCAAACTGTAGAGATTTCACATTAGATGTTGTTCTTCCACATTGGTATGTTGTTGTACTCTTTGGCTGGTCCTTAGCCTAGCCTGGATGAAGACTTTTGCCTTTTTCTCCACACTCTGTGTCAGATGTCACGGCTAACGTTCCTTCAGCTGCTCCTCTCTGCAGGGGTTGCCACAGCAAGCGAACTTGCATGAAAGATTTTGTTTCACGTTGGATGCCCTTCCTGACGCAACCTGGGCTCGAACCGCAATCTTGAAATCACAAGGCTGTGGCGTTTAACCACTGAGCTACCTCGGTCTGATAGGCCGTGGCCAAAAAGGTAATTTACAGGCGCATCTCAGAAAAGTAGAAACTCTGGAAAAGGTATTTATAGTGGTTCCTCGTTTATCGCAGTGATCCATACCCTGAAGACCCGCGATAAGAGAAAAACTGTGAAGTAGGAATAGTAGTACAAGTGGTAAGTAGTTTATTTTTCATGTATATATATATATATGGCATTTTAAACCCTTTCCACACTCTTGCAATATTCTAAACAATGTTTGTAAAAGCTCTAAAAGAGAACAGAATGTCATGATTTCAACTTCCTGCCTCAGCTGCTCTCAGCCACCTGCAAGCGCTCTTGGCCACGCCCACTTCTCCGCTCTGCACGGAGATCAGCTGATCAGCTGCAACAGGAAGCTTATCCTGCAGCTCTGGGTTGCACAAATGTGCAGCAGGTGGTAAATAATTTAAATAATGTATTGCGGCGCATCCATCAGTCAGCCAGTTGTGTCGTGTCCAATTTTATTTTGAAAAACCATGATAGAGCAGTCGGCGATAAAAGACTACTGTATTTTTCTGTCAATCACTTCAGAAAGTGAAACTTTAAAGTCAATGTAGAGATAAACAAAACATCACTTTATCTATGTCTAATGACTATATATACATATATATATATATATATATATAATAGGGCAGCACGGTGGCGCAACTGGTAGAGCTGCTGCCTCTCAGCGAGCAGGTCCCTGGTTCAAACCCCGGTCCAGGGGCCTTTCTGGGTGGAGTTTGCATGTTCTCTCCGTGCATGCGTGGGTTTTCTCCGGGTGCTCCAGTTTCCTCCCACAGACCAAAAACATGTATGTTAGGCTGATTGGTAACTCTAAATTGTCCCTAGGTGTGAGTGAGAGAGTGAATGGTTGTTTGTCTCGTTTGTCTCTATGTGTCCCTGTGATGGACTGGAGACCTGTCCAGGGTGTCCCCGCCTCTCACACAGTGATTGCTGGACATGGGCACCAGCGACCCCCGTGACCCAAAATGGAATAAGCGGGTAAAGATAATGGATGGATGGATGGATGGATGGATGGA
>NC_056505.1:6637012-6642648 GCF_014905685.2 Nematolebias whitei
TAATATAAAGTTAATTTACTGAAAGGAATGACAATAAGAAGATGAGAAGATGAACTTTTTCACCACATTCTAATTCTTTTAGATGCACCTGTAGATTATCAGACAGAATATCTGTTGAAAGATGACCGGACTATCCCTTGAAAACTTTTTCTTTTTCATAAAAACATCCAACATTTTTCTTTTACTGCATGTGATTTATTCTTGTTTTCATTTTCTTCTTTGCCCAGCAGGGTCCCACGTGCTCCAATCATGTAAAACAGTCGAATTCAGGTTTTTCCAAACTGAACTGAAACCTTCAGCAGAAAGTTTGAGGGTTATTTATGGTCACTGGGTTGTATTCTTATTGTTTTTTTGGACTTCTTCAAATTGTTTATAATATTGCTGCTGATTCAAATTGCTCTTTTTTCAACATTTACTCAACATTTATATTTGCGCTTCAACCTTTGTCTCACTAATCTGATGACTGGATTCGCAGCTGCAAACCGTGAGTGACATTTTTATGATTTGACTGGCTGTCTTCCAAGTCCATAAAATAATAAAAATATCTTCTTATCAAACGTGAAGGCTGAGAAATATTATTTGTTGCCAGTTTGTGTGAGTATGTGAGTACCAGTAACTCATAAAGTACTCAATGATAGTAAATCCACAACTGATGGACTTTTGGAGTAAATGCCTTTCAAGATGGCAGCCACAGATAAGAGACAAATAGAACAGGGCTCCAGCTCAGATACTGAGCTCAACTTGGTGTGGTAGTTATGGGGTGCCGGTTGTAAAGTTACACAGTCAAAACTTAACAGCAATATTTTTGGTTTATTTAGCCTTTCATTAGAAAAAAAAGTTGTTTTTTTTTAGTCATATTTTCACCATGTCCTTCATACAGTTATAAATGTCATAGTTGCAAACTAAATATTTAATTTACAAGCTAAATATTTAATTTCGGCAGCACGGTGGCACAACTGGTAGAGCTGCTGCCTCTCAGCGAGCAGGTCCTTGGTTCAAACCCCGGTCCAGGGGCCTTTCTGTATGGAGTTTGCATGTTCTCGCCATGCATGCGTGGGTTTTCTCCGGGTGCTCCAGTTTCCTCCCACAGACCAAAAACATGCATTAGACTGATTGGTAACTCTAAATTGTCCCTAAAATTGAGTGAGAGAGTGAATGGTTGTTTGTCTCATTTGTCTCTATGTGTCCCTGTGATGGACTTGCGACCCGTCCAGGGTGTACCCCGCCCCTCGCACAGTGATTGCTGGACATGGGCAACAGCGACCCCCATGACCCAAACTGGAATAAGCGGGTAAAGATAATGGATGGATATTTAATTTCTAAGCTAAACATTTAATTCCTAAACTAAATATTTAATTTGCTATTTAAATATTTAGCTCGAAATTAAATATTTAATTTCCAAAATAAATATTTAATTTGCTATATATTTAGCTCAAACCTAAATATTTAACTTGCTAGCTAAATATTTATCTTGCAAAATTAATATACCTTAGCTTAGCTTGCAATTTAAATGTTTAGGTCCTTCCGAGCTAAACATTGAGTTAGCAAATTCAATATTTATTTTGGAAATTAAATGTTTAGCTTGGAAAATACATATTTAGGTCAAGCTAAATATTTAGTTAGCAAACCTAATATTTATTTTAGGAATTAAATGTTTAGCTTAGAACTTAAATGTTTAGTTTGTAAATTAAATATTTAGCTTGGACAATAAATATTTAGTTTGGAAATTTAATTTTTAGTTTTGAATATAAAAGCTTGGAAATTAAATGTTTAATTTACACTTAAATATTTAGTTTACTAACTAAATATTTAACTTGCAAGTTAAGTATTTAGTTTGTAAACTAAATATTTAGCTTGTAAATTAAATATTTAGTTTGGAAATATGACATTTGCAAATGTATGAATAACATGGTGAAAATATGACTTTGAAAAAAGAAACTATTTGTTTTTTCGTATGAAAGGCTAAACCAAAATATTGCTGTTAATTTTTGACTATGGATCGTTACAAATGGCACCCCATAGATAGTAACTGAGTCATTCCCATCATAAACTCTAAGAGCTGCCAATTGTGCCTAAAACTTCAGCGTTAACTGTTAGAAAATTATCTCCTAAACAGCTGGACCCATATTGAGAGTTTTCGTTGTTCGCACATCCCCAACTCACTGACATTTTGAGTCCCTCCAATTCAAGATGGCCACCAGCAATAATCTTTACCAACACAAAAAACATCTATAACTTACTCAAAAGTACCGGTACAGACAGCGAGGTAAAGTTTCTGTGGTGGTGGATGAGAGTCATCCCCAGCCCACAATCCAAGCATTAACATCTCCTGAGATGTGGTGGCCATCTTGGATTTAAACTGCCATGATGTCATGAGGCGATATATTCTCCTTTGAGGAACACAAGGCCTTTTTTGTTTCTTTAACTAGATGTTCCTCACCCAGTGTGACGTATCAAAGAAGAAAATTATTGGTTTAAACTGTTTTTTCATGTTGAAATTGGACTTTTTTTCACTAAATTAAATTCAGAAAGTTGCATTTTTTGCTTAAATACCGTCAGTTTAATCCAGATTATTACAACAAACATGTGCTGAGGTGAACTTTTGAACCAGTACAAAGTGGAAAAATATAAATATACTTTATATATAAGTGTGACTTAATATATTTTACCACTTCAGGAATTCCTCTGTGTCACCGCTGTTCTTATACTTCCTCATTTGTCTCGAAACATTAAGAGATGTGAAATTTCTGCTTCACCACAGGCTCCCAACACCAACAGGAAGTAGGTCGTTAGACGACATAAATTAAAGCTGAGTCATGGTTTGTGCAGAATTAACAGCAGCATGTTGTTGCAACACACCTGGCAATTATTAATTACACGCACGCTAACGTTGGCTCAAGACAAATCAAAATCCACTACTTTTAATTTTTGATGATGAAACTCAACAGCCCAGATTTTACAGCTTCTTCAAACCTGAAGAGTTTTATGTGTTTTTAAAAAATATGTTGTTTATAAATTAATTTCTTAATTGTCTTAAAACAATCTTTTTTTTTCTGACTTTGTTGATATTTTACTGACACGTTAAAATGTTTGGTTTATTCCAACTGTAAACAAATCTGAATTTTTTTTTTCGCTGAAATATAAAAACTGAATTTATGTCAAATGATTAGAAATTGTTTTTATTATTATTATTTTTAGTGGAAACCACATGTTTAAAAAGTATTTATGTTCAAATTTAAGTCTCGTAAAGAGTTGGGTTTTACTGGACTGAAAAATCAACTGGATCAAACTTCTTTGTTTTTGTTTCTTTCACACACTGGGATTATTTTAACAGCAGAATGTTTTGTTATCTTGGATTATTCAGATTTCTTTATTAACACAGTCAGAACATAAATCTGAATCAATACGATCCTCCTACTACGTAACATTTTCATTTTTTCCTCATACTTTAACGTAAAAACTTTATTTCCTCATATTTTTGCACTTCAATCTTTTAAAACTCAGGTTTTTATGGTATTTCATGACTTCATGACAAAACAGTTATTTAATCCATAGTTGCGTAAACGCTGACTCAGCGTTGTTTTCCTCTTTTCATTTTCTACGTGTTTTGACATCTCAAATTTTCTACAGTCATGTTAAAGTAGCCGAAAACTCGGCTCATTCATCACATCCTGGTTACAACTTTTGGATTTGGTGATATTTAGACTTTTGGAAACGTTAAACTTCAGAGAAATATGAAGATCTCTTCAGATCCTTCAAACATTTTTCTTTTTGAACTCAGCTTCAACAAAACCTGCTTTATTTTTAGCTAGCCTTATGCTACTGTTAGCTTTTAGCTAGCACTTTGCTACATTCAGCTGACTTTGATACTCTTAGTTTTAGCTACCTTTTCACTTATTTACTTTTGAGTTAACACTTCTGCTATGTTTAGCTTTTAGCTTGCCTTTTGCTACTTTTATGTCTTTGATATACTTGGCTTCTAGTGTTTTAGCTACCTTTAGCTATCCCTTTGTTTCATTTAGCTTCTTGCTAGCCTTTTTTGCTTCCTTTAGCTCTTAGTGAATTTTTTCTTTAGCTTTTACAACGTCAGGTTTTTCAGCATTGTGTTCTAGTCATTTATTTAATTTCCCTCTGGGATTAATAAAGTATTTTTGAATTCTATTAAACACAACATTATTAGAGAAAATTATTTTTTTATTTTATTTGTTTAATTGAAGCAACACTTTATTAATGTATTCATATTTTTTGAATTATTTTATGTCTGTTGTAAATGTATAACTTTTCACTCGGACACTGGGGCTCATTATGGATGCAGCGCCACCATCATTCCCTCCATCATTCTGGTGGAGGGAATTGTATTTATTCATTTCTTTCATTGCTTTGTTGGAATTTAAATATTTGAAAATGAAAGTGTAGATTGGTTCTTCGAGGCTTTTGCCACTTCCTGTTGATGTTGTGTTCTTTTATGTGAGGCAGCGTGTCTGGTCCCCTCAGGTGAACGCGTAACCACAGCCCTGCAGGGTGAATTCACTTCCAACCCGAACCAGTTCGAGTCCGGTCTGAGATCTCTCTGACGCATTTCCCACCTCTCTCAGCTCCACGAGGATGTGAGGAAATAACAGAGGCAGCCGAAGTTTTGCAACTCCAAACTAAGAGCGGTGTCACTTCGCCTGGTGGAATTTTTGTTCCCCATTAAAACCACCACAAAACCCCAAGGAGTCACTTCAAGACGTGGGAAGGCTAGAAAACGCCACGAGAGAAAATTTAACATTTCATTTTAGGAGCTTTTACCTGATTACTGTGAGATGCAAAGCGAGGGTGGAAAGTCCTTTTTGTTCTGCAAATTTTATTTGATTTCATGTCACTTCATCCGGAATTTGACCTGGAAAATCTGCATTAATGTACTTTGTAACACTGCAGCTGAACTGAACATCTGCTATTGTTTCCTTCAGGTTTCATGGTCAGTAGTTTACTATATGTCGGAGTAAACAACTAAAACAAGAAGTTAGGAAACTGGACCACAGACCTGTGAGACAAGAAAGTGTCCAAACACGGATCTGTAGAAAGACGTGAGGAAACGTCTGCAGCCAAGAACCAAAGGCAAAGAAAGTTATAACGAGAGAAAGCACAGAACCATCCGGGAACTTCACCAAATAAATAAAAATTATAGGAACCTTTGGACACAGTTCTTAACAGACTGACATCCATCCTCACTGAAATGTCATGAGCTTCCAATCCAACTTTATTCGTAAAGCGCTTTAAACAACCGTACAGATCCAAAGTGCTGAACACAAATTTAAAACATGAAAGTAAAACAAAGAATACAAATATAATAAATCCAATAAAATTAATTAAAATCTGGTGAAAGACAATAAAATCAGGTAATATCACAGCATATATCAAAGTTCATGCTCAGTAATCCAGGTGAAAAATCCAACAAAGTTAAGTCAGGTCCTCTGGACAGTTTGGTTTTGTTGAAACGTTTTGTCTTTCATCCAAAAAACTTCAAAGTCTTTTGAAGTTTTGAGGAGGGAGGAAGGGATGGATGGATGGATGGATGGATGGATGGATGGATGGATGGATGGATGGATGGATGGATGGATGGATGGATGGATGGATGGATGGATGGATGGATG
>NC_056505.1:6643048-6690494 GCF_014905685.2 Nematolebias whitei
ATAGATAGGGAGGGAGGGAGGGAGGGAGGGAGGGAGGGAGGGAGGGATGGATGGATGGATGGATGGATGGATGGATGGATGGATGGATGGATGGATGGATGGATGGATGGATAGATAGATAGATAGATAGATAGATAGATAGATAGATAGATAGATAGATAGATAGATAGACAGACAGACAGACAGACAGACAGACAGACAGACAGACAGACAGACAGACAGACAGACAGACAGACAGACAGATTGTTAATTTTTCAAGTTATCCAGCTCTCAAGGTTTACATGGCAGCAGCAAGTCTTGTATTTTGAAGTGGAAACCCAGTTTTCAAAAGGAACCTTTCTTACATTCAACCTTTATTTATTCTTTCCTTTATCCTTTATTTATGAAATGGACGTTGGTACGTGATTTATTTCCCCCCTGAGTTTGTGCTTCATTTTGAGGACTCTCAGAAGAAACTGGTCAGTTGGTCTGATGGAGCGAGAGCGGGTGAGGGTGCAGCAGCTCTGAGATGTAGAGAGGGTCAAGTCCATTCAGTGACTTAAAAGCAAAACTTGGGGGTTAACACAGCTAACAATCCATGTTAAGAAAAAAATAATGTTAAGAAAGCAATTAGGACAACATGAGGACACAAACTAAATCAAGGATCTTCCAGTTTGATACTAAAAGTTCTGTAGATGCATCTTCTGCATGCTCACAGTATTTCGGGATGCATTGTGGTCTACCATATTGGGGCCGAGATAGGGTAGAGGCAGGGCAGCCGACTTGGGACCAGAAAGTCACGGTTTGACTCCCAGTCGTTCCCACATGTCGTGGTGTCTCTGACACATAATCCTCTATTGCTCCCTGGATGCAAGCTGCCCCCTGCTCCACCTGGGTGTGATGGGTTAAATGCAGAGAACTGATTGTGTCGTTGTATGGGAACATACGATGACGACAGTCTCAGACTTCCCTTCCCCTTGTGCCTATTTCAAGTTCTTTGGCAACTTCTCCACTTTTATTTTTTGTTTGTGTGAATTTGATAATATCGACCCTGAGGTCAGACATTTTTCAGGTTACAAAGAGTTCTCAGAAAAGCAAAGAAGAACATTACAGATAAAATCTGGATTCCTGAGTGAGAGCTTTCCTGAAACCGTCAGGTGGAAGCTTCAAATGAAACTTTATGTTTAGACCTGAATCACGCCTCTGAGACAGAACAGGAGCGGCTCTGACATAACTTCATGAAATTCCTGGAATGACGAAGACAGACCTGAAAATGTCTCCGACTTTTTTCTCTCTCCACTCAACCAGGTGAACTTCAACATTTATTGCTGAGAAAAAACGGAAATGCTGTGGAAGGAAAGGCGCGCCGAGCCTGTCGGGATATTCCCTGTGGGCCTCGATGACCCTGGCGCTGCTGTCAGCATCAAATCTTGCTGGAGCAAAAAGAAAAAAACGAGTTGATTCAAAAGATACAGATTTTAGAAAGGTTTTAAAAAACTGAACTGTTTTCCAAAACCTTGTATAACTGAAGGCATACTTGAGGGAATGCATATCGCCCGCCGCCAGTTGAGCCAAAGTTTCAAACTATTTTGGTCAAACTTTTAAAATGACTTCATCTCCTGAGATGGAAACAGTTGATTAGGTCACGCCTGAAGAGCTAATTTATCAATTTGTGGCTAAAAATAATTTCAAAGCTTAATTTTATTTCTGAAAACTGAACTATTCCGAGCAGATTTTCTGTGGTCCGCCTGTTATTAAGCTTCTGACGCTTCCTACGTGTCTGGACTGGTCTCTGGTTCCTGCACGGCACAAACGCTGCTGTAAACTTCAGAGCGCCTGATGCCCTGTTTCACAATCGCCTCCCTCAGTGTGTAAGTACAATGTTTCATTATCAGAGACAAGACCGGCCCACTTCCTGTGCAAAAATTCCCTCGAGGCGCTTCATAAATACTGCAGGTCTGCAGAGAGAGAGCCAGAACATCAGAACAACCGATAACCAGCAAACATTCAAACAGCTCCTCACCTCTTCAGCAGGTAAACACTTCGCCAGCTTTTTAACTGGAGCTTGGCTTTGAGGATTTTTAGAAATCTAGAGATGTACTGACTGAGTCATTCAGCAGAAACCGGATTAATAAGTAGTCTTTACAAGTTAGGGCACAACAGGTAGAATCTGGTTTGATCATAAACTGAATGTTTTGTCTTCCTGTAGATCTATTTATCCCGGGGAAAAAATGGAATCCGAAATGTGCAACTTGAGCGAGATGTGGTCTAAGAAGATGCCCAAAGGACTGGGACTGGAGATTTCCCATAAGCCTCCCTCCATGAGGCACGTTGCCAACCTGATCATCGCCATCGAGAGGCTGAAGTCCGGCATACCAGAGATGGTGCTGAGCACCGACTTCAGGGATGAAAACCTGCTCAACATCATGATGGAGAGCATCATAGAAGGTATTCACAGAAAAGACTAAACCAACGTTTTACTCTTTTACAACATGAGATTAAACGTCAGCTGTGGAAGTAAGATAATCCAAACTATAGTAGACTAACAAGAAAAAAATAATAATTTTCTTTTGACATGATGTAAATGCAGAATGCTGACTGGCTGCTGAAACTTACTGAAAATGAAGCAGAACAATAACTAAAAGCTAAAAGAAACAGAACACTACCTAAAACGATACTAGTGAAAAGAATAAAGGAGTAATTTGGTAGATTTAAAGCCAAAAGTAGCAACATAGTAGATAAAAAAGTGGATAACCAAATGTGCCTTGTTTGTTTTCTTTCAGAGAAACTCATTTTGGAGACCTTCGCAGCTCCACCTGACTTCAGGAGAGGTGTGGAGTACGTCTGCAGTGTGGCTGACACCCACCAACGGAGTCTGATTCTAATCCAAGACATCATGGAGCTCCAAGCAGTGATGCTGCCCGGAGGCAATGAAAACCGCAAAAGTAAATGAGTGAGATTTTCACCTGAGATGTTGACACAGCTTTTTTTTTATTCAATCTTTATGTATAAAATAAGTGTGTTGTTGGCATAGAAATGTAAGGATGCATCAGGAGTGATCTGACCTAGATTACTTATGTAGACTGTGAAGATGGTGGGTCCTAAGATTGAGCCTTGTGGTACACCGTTGTTGACAGTTAAATAGTTGGGAAAAGTACCATTATGTTGAACACATTGCTTTCGATCTGAGAGGTAATTAGAAAACCAAACAATAGAGAAACCAAATGTCTGAGAGCTTATTTAGTCAAGCTACATAATTAAAATTCAACACATCGAAACAATGTCCACGTTCAACTTTTGTAATTAGAGTAAAAGTTGAAGTTTTTTTTTTTAAATCTTTGTCTTTTTTAATTTGTGGAACAAAAAAGAATGACACAGGTGCTTTAAACCTTTTGTGTTTTTAAAAGTATCACCAAATAGCTTTTGTCTAAAACGTGTATTTTTGCCTCTCTTCGCAGTTTTCCTGAACATGACGACTTACGCGCGCCCTCCACCCAGCACCCAGGCCCAGCCCGTCACTCTGGGCATCAAAGACACAAACCTTTACCTGACCTGCCGCAAAAAGGATGGCACACCGACTCTGTACCTGGAGGTAAAACTCTGACACTGATCTCACTTAAACTGAGCTCTTTATTTTAAAGGCAATCATTGCAAACTATGAAATCAAATGTTGCCATTGTTTACTTACCTTCAGTCAGATGTTTCTATAGGTTAACAAGAGCATGTGGTAGTTGGCAGCCAATCACAAATTTTTATTTTAAGGATAACTTCTCATTGATATGAGAGCAAAAGTTGTGTGGACTTTCTTTCTTACTTTTGGATTTTTAATTTTTGTAACCACTCGTCATGACTTTGCAATGAGTACCTTTAAATTTAAGATAATAAAAAAGAGAATATTCACAAACTGATCATGTTTTAAAAGGCTTTAATTAAAACTAATCTAATCTACAGTATTTTTGACATGAACAAGAACTCCTATTTTTAGTGTAAAACCTGCTGACACTGATCTTTTTATTCCCCAGGAAGTGAAGAACAAAAGCAGTCTTGAGAAAATCAGCTCAGAAAGTGAGATGCAGCGGTTCCTCTTCTACAAACACGACACGGGACTGAACATCAGCACTCTCATGTCTGCTTACTTCCCCGACTGGTACATCAGCACGTCAACAGCGGACAAGAAGCCAGTGGAAATGTGCCAGGAGTCCGCCACTCGGTACAGAACCTTCAAAATTCAGAGTCAAATTTAAAACCAACTGGTGCTGACCTCCACGTGTGGCTGAAGTTCGAAGAACTCCAAAAAGCTAGTTATTGCTAGGATGGCATGTTCATGTTTTACATTGTATTTCATTACTGTATGTACCAAGTACAGAAAAAATGCTTCATGGTTTGACTTTGTCAAGATTTATCAAATGTTAATACCGCTGTGCTGTCTGGTAAACATTTTATGTATTTATTCTTTTAAATGACTCAGAAGATTGTTGTGAATTTGAAAATATTTATTTAAATATTTAATAATAATAATAATGCATTTTATTTGTACAGCACTTTTCTAAATACTCAAAGACATTGTATGCACAATTTTGACGTGCACTTTTTTGTAGAAAATTTGCTCACCAAAACTATTTAAATAATGTGCAAATATCCTAAATAAAGCATTGAAAATAATTAATTTGGGCGTCTTGTGTACTTTGTCAGGATGTGCCACAACTATCCAGCTGGACGCCTGGCGTCTGAGGGTTCAGTTTACATACAGAGAATAACAAACACATATAGTTAAATACCAGAAACCAGAAATATCCTAGTTACGATGATTCAAAAAGTTTTACACATTTGTACCCTAAACAGAACAAAAGACCGGATATAACATAGATGTTTGTTATTTTTACTGTTATTTCTGAGGAAGGGATTTTTATTCTTTCAATTATTTTACTCTAATACTTTCAGTCACATTTGAGGTTGACATTTTTTTCCAAGTTTGACTATTGATTGCATTCACAGTTCAAATTGTTTGGCAAATATGCAAACTACTGTGCATATTAGAGCCTATTTATTTATTTATTTTCAAAGCAACTTATCGTGGAATCTAGCGAATATTATCATCAATTTGTGACAATTTTAACAAAAATGAATTAAATATGATTTACATTTCACTCAGTTTTGCGTTTTTTATTTTTTTTCAATGATTTTAACTGATAAATTACAAGGTGACGTTTTCATTGAGTGCCTACGTTTTGTTTACATTTTTGCTCCAATCAACGCAAGACTTGTGCGCAAGCGTACTGGTCTTTCCTCTTTTAAAAAAAAAAAAATATTCGAATCGTCCAATCAAAAAAGAGGATTCGCAGCGCACGCTCGTCCCCGGCAGTTTCAAAATGCTGATGCACGAGCTTGGGTGTCATGAAGCTAGTTTAGCATTTTGTTTGCCGCTACAACAAAACTATTTGTTTTTATAACATCTGGATAACTTTGAAAAAAGAAACTGATTTGATAGAAATGGAGGAGGCTGAATCGGCACCGATACTGTCCAGAAAAGGTCAGCGAACTTGTTAATTTGCGTAGAAGCTTTATAAAAGAAGCTACTAAGAAGTCCGTGTTATGCTAATCTGTGTTAGCTATGGCTAGTTAACGTAACGTTAATTTGCACAAACATTACTCTATCTTCTTTTGTAGTAAAATGTTTTAGGGTATTTGGGCTGTTGATTGCACTTTAAAGAAAAGGCTTTAGAGGTTTAACGTTAACAGAAGTTTACTCTCTTCCAAAAAGTGTCCGAATGAACATTAAGCTACTTGTGTTTTGTTGATGTTTTCATTTAGCCCCTCACAATGTAAATTCTGTCTGTTTATGTTCTTCACTTCATAAATGTGTTTTAATTTGCTTTAAAAAAAAAAAAAAGGCTGATTTAAAAAGATAAAATAGACTGTCCAAGTTAAAGGAGTTTGTGAATTTTTACTCAATTTATGTTCTTTTTATTAAACACAGGCATAAAATGTATGGAAACAATTACATAATTGATCGCAATAATTTGAATGGCAAATAAGTATTAGCTATTAGATGAGTTTTTGTATTTGTGACAGCCCAGTTGCCAGATCTCCTAGACCAGTGGTGTCAAACTCACTTAAAGGGAGCCTAAATTAAAACCTTTTTCAAACTAAGGGCCGGTTGCAGAATCTACATTAACTTAAGTTAGATACCCAACATCTTTTCTTGGTTGAAGGTTCCTCAAAAAGAGTGATTGGTCTCATTTCACGTTTTCTGTTGCACTTTTGACATCATAATCAAAGATTACTGAAAAAAATAAAGTGAAAAAAGTACTTTACGTTTAACATATCATCCTGGGGGCCAGATAAGATGTCAACGAGGGCCACATCTGGCCCCCGGGCCTTGAGTGATATGTAATATGTGTCCTAGACCTTTTAGAAAAACACTAATTGCAGACACCAAAGTTCATGCTCAATAATCCAGGTACAAATCCAACAATGTTCAGTCAGGTCATCTGGACGGTTTCTTCTTTTTTTTTTCTGAAACATTTCATCCGAAGGACTTCTTCAGTCTTCAGTCACAAACAAACTGGAGTCCCACAAGCGCCACACTCCCTACCAAAGTAGAGAATATATTCTGAAGAAACTGTAATTCTTTCCTTCTTATTCTGAAGTTAACGCTACATTTGATGATTCTTGTTTTTTTTTTTTCCTTTAATATGTCACCAGTCTGCACGGTATAAATGTTTATACGCAGACACACGTATTGAGTTGTTCAGTTTAGATAGTATGAATCTTTCCTTTTAAATTTACAGTAAAGTATTGAAAGCTCATTCATCCTACCACCACTGAATTCCTGCGTAACTTTCTGTCACAGAGCTGCGTAAACAGAAGCTGATGGAATATTTGGCAGCAAAGGGAAAACTGAAACCACCCGCTGTGACGTAAGAAATCAATCAAATGATCTGTCACCTGTTGATTTTATACCTAAGGCAATTTAAACAATGTTGTTGTTTTTTTCTTTAGGCCATCTCTCCATCAAGACTGTCTGGGTCCAAAACCTAAGTCTTCACTAAAGGTAGCGTGTGTGTGCGTGTGTGTGTGCGTGTGTGTGTGCGTGTGTGCGTGTGTGCGTGGGTGTGTGTGTGTGTGTGTATACATGCCGTGAGTCACTGAGAAGTGTTGATAGTTAAAAAAAATTAAATTTGATCACTGTTTCACACAGTTATTCTCTAGTTTCATACTTATCATGTTTGATTGGATCATTGCAACACCTTCTGTTAAAGATTTGCTGCTGTTTTATTAACTGAAGCTCTTTGTCCTGTTGAGTTATGTCCCAGTTTGGTCCAGGCTTCAACTTCTGGACAGATGACCTCACATTTGACTCTAAAATCCTTTAGTCTACAGAGGGTTCATGGTCAGAGCAATTATTGCAAGCCCATATCACGACCCCTCCACCACTGTGCTCAATATTTAGCATTATGTGTTTGAGCTGATGTGCTGTGCTTGGTTTTTGCTAAACGTTGAACTATGCATGATGGGTAAACGACTTTGGTCTCATCTGCCGAAAGGACATACGTTCTTCTGTTACCTTTGCCCTCTTTTTCCTTTTCGGGTCGCGGGGGTCACTGGTGCCCATATCCAGCCATCACTGTGTGAGAGGTACACCCCGGACAGATCGCAAGTCCATCACAGGGACCCAAAGGACATTGTTTCAGAAATTTTGTGGTTTATTTGGGTGAAATTTTGCAAATGTTTTCAAAAGTTGTGCTGCCATGTTTATTTTAAAGAGGAGGCTTTTTCTAGTGATCCTTAAGCTCATTCTTGTTCTAAATGTCCCGTCATGACCTTCAACCTGCTACAGCATTTAGACCTGTACATTCTGAGATGGAGCACTTAGGTTGTTGCAATTTCTCTGAGTATTTCATCGTCTGACATAATCTGTCTGAATGATGAACTCCAAACATTTTTCATTTTGTTTTTCTTAAATAATAACCTGGTGGAATTTGTTGTGTGTTTTTTTTTTACGCTATGGTTAGATTGGATCATTTCATATATGCTTGGCAAAGGCCAGATTTTTACAGTTTTTATCATTTTTGTTTTTTACAGGTTGCTACTGGAAAAGAAAACAAACCCTCGGCTGACAAAATCAAATATAAAGGCTCAAAAAGTCAACCTTTGACCGCTCCATCCAGTCAAGACCCTCTCAGAAAAACATTTGGTGTCTTTAATACAGTAAATGTAAGAGGCGGCACGCTAAAAGGAAAGGAGAATGCTGTTCGTCCATCTGCTAGCAGTGCCTCAACGCAGCCTCGACGTAATCAACACCCATTACTCACAAAAACGTACACTGTGGTGGCTTCCAAACCCAACGTGACTGCAGCCAGCACCCTGAAAAGCTCAACAAGCACAAGAGGTCAAACTTCAGGCAAAACCTCTTCAAATGCAGCTTATACAGTTGGAGCAAAATCAAATTCCAAATCTAGCCTTAGCTCAATCTGTGCCACAACACAAATGGCTGATAGTCGGGTCAGTATGGGCCCACTTGTCAAAACCAAAACTGGACTCACACCTGCAGTAATCCAGCCGAGGAACACAAAATCAGAGATGTCACATGCCACCGTGCGTAAAACCGTCTATACTGCTTCTGTTGTTGCTAAGAAGGTGCAGTTCAGCAGCAGGTCGTCAGCCTCTGTTCCCCAGAGCTCTACTGGGGAGGTTTCTTTAAATTCGAGAGTTGGAGGTAAAATTCAAGCTCAGAACAAACCTAAACCTCCTCTGGATAAACGTGCTCTGCCAGCTCGTAAGGGTCCGTTTTCAGATGGACTGAGGGTCACCTCTACCTACGTCAAGTGCAACGCACCAACTGTAAAGCCTGAAGGGAAGGCATTAACCAGTAAATCAACTGGTCAGTCTGCAAACAGGTCCGTGAAGGTAACATCTGGCGCTGCTCCCCAAACATCCTCGAGGTCGAACAGATTTAGTTCCACATCTGGCAGCAGGTTTAAACAGGCTGCTGTGACTGAGCTCGCAGGGAAAACCAAGACGAATAAAGAAGCACTTGGCAAGAAAGAGACAAGTTCTGCAAAAATCCTTCCACCACAAGCACCTACAAAGCGTGCATTCGCTCCAGTGATGTCCCAGACTGCACCACAGCCCTCCAGAACCATCAGCATCACAGGCCGGGCCACAGGCATGAAGACACCCAAGGTTACCGCCAAGGTCGTTCCTCAGACTGAGGGAAAGAAGACAACATCTGCCCAGGAGGAAAGACTGTAAGAAGAACGTTTCGTTGTAATTAAACATTACTTATCATTTAGCAGGCTGATGGGTAAACAATGTCTTTAAATTTAACTAACAGGTATTTTGGTATCTGATATCCAGGAAAAAACTTAAGGAATGGCGAGAAACAAAAGGAATTTCTTACAAACGTCCTCCGATGCAGGTGAAAACTCCAGTCAGGTGTACTGTGTCTGTACCCCATCCTTTCTGGGCCTCCATGAAGACAGAAGATGAGGCCCGTTCACTCATCTATGCTGTGGACAAGTCCCTCGCTGACTGCATCAAACTGCTTGCTGAGGTACTTCAACTATAAATGTACCACGCTGGGTGTTTTATTTGGGGGGGGGGGGGGCTTTTAGATCAGTGGCACGCTAATTTGTTTGGAATGGAAAATGTATTTCATATTGGGTTATTGGACTCTGCTGAGTTGGTGAAACCAGTTTCTGACCTCTTGCTTGTTGAAGGAGGTCATAGCTTTGCATTTGTTTAAAAAAGATACATGAAAAACAAATTAGGAGCTTCAGAAAGAGCAACACTTAGTCCTTACAGGTGCATCTCACTAATTAGAATGTTGTTGAAAAGTGCATTTATTTCAAGTTCAAGGTTCTTTATTGTCATTTGCATCACATGTGGTACATGAGGTGGAACGAATCTGTGTACTCAAGGTCCCAGTTACACCCAAAAATAGCTAAAATTTAAAGTATAAAAAGAAACCATATACAAGGATCTAAGATATACGCTAAACAATATGCTAAAAGATCTAAGATGTACGCTAAACACTATTAGTGTAAAATAATTCAGCATATTAAACAGCAGCCCGAGTAATTCGGTAATTTAAATTAAAAAGTTAATCCTTTGAGTATCTGGCCAGTGAAGCCGTCAGGCAGATTAGAGTTGTTGCAGCATCCCAGATATTCTAACTTACTGAGAGGCACCTGTTTGTTGTGGGTGAAGTTCTTCAACTGTTTGACGACGCAGCAAAGTCCTTGTTAAGTTTCCCTTGGTCTTTAATTTCGGTGTTTGTCTCACATCCACAGGGCTGCCCTCCAGACCAGGTGAAACAGATCATCTCTCGGTTGCCACCGGTGTCTCAGAAGTTTGCCAAATACTGGATCTGTAAGGTTCGTGTGATGGAGCAAGAAGGAAACCTGGATGTCCTGCCCATGTTTGAAGAGGCCGTTCGTGTTGTGTTGGAGGTGAAACATTCATTCTGTTCAGAATCTGAAAAGTTTTTTGGTTTGATTTTGTGAAGTTCACAAAGGCACGAGTTGCACTGATCTGCCTGTGGATCTCACAACTCGTTCTTCCCTGAACAAAACCCCGAAACACTCAAACTCCTCCACTTGAGGCAGCGCCACTATCCCAAACCGGACATGGCAGTCTACGTTTTTCTGTCTGAGCACCATGGCCTCAGATTTGTAGACGCTAATCCTCATGCCAGCTGCTTCGTACTTTGATGCGAACCGCTCCAATAAGCTGAAGATCACGTCACAGTGGCACCAACAGGACTCTCACCCTGAAGCGGTCCGACTTACTGCAGGCATTGCAAACCAAACTCTTGCACCATTTGTCTGGGGACTTAATGGGCTGTAGCAACAGACCCCCAATTCCATACTCCTATAGCACCCCCTACTCTCACTACCCATGCAGGTATTAAAGTACCAGTCCAGCATAGCGTTACCAACTGGAACATGTTTCAGCAGACCTGCTAAGGACCCAAAATGCTGGGTTATAGACCCACACTAGCCCGGCGCCTCTCACCAGGATCAGCTCCAGAGTTGAACAAGGTCCAACTCCTTCTTAAGGAAGATGGTTCTGGATTGCATTGAGTTGAGTCCGACTATATCTAGTCAGTATCTCTCAACCTCACGCACAAGCTCAGGCTCCTTCCACACCAGGCAGGTCATTCCATGTCCCAAGCCAGGGTCAGAACACGCCCGCCTTCAGCTGCCTACCATAGCACTTTGCACCTGACCCATATGGACCCGCTTGCAGCTGACGGGCCCAAAGGGAGGCTAATGCGTGTAATTCATTTCGGTTGAACTCGACAGAGCTCCATGGGTAGAGGACCTGTCACCAGGCAGCAGGCGCTCATCAACGAGTCCCTCCCCACAGGCCTGGGTCCAGGGTTAAATTCAACATTAAATATTACAGCCGTGAATCAGTAGAAATGGTTATTCTCTCTAAAATAAAATAACCTTTCACTGCTCTGTTTTTGCAAAGCAAACCATCAGTTGCTGCTGACTGAAACTCCTAAACTGACTCATCCGTGTGAGTTTGTTCGACTTTAGTTACCTGTCAGATTCATGTAAACTGTTGCATGTCTGAAAGAGTCTTAATGTCATTTGGACAAAGATGGAGGGTTTGGTTTATCATCACGAGTCCAATCGTTAAACAGTTTAACAGAAATTCTTTACTCTTAGTTAACAAAGGTGTTTGACGCCTTTATGTTTTAACTACCGGTGTACACATAACTTGACACGGCTCAGTCACTCTTAAATAAACAGCCTCTCAGATGTTATTTCATGGGAACTCTTATCGAGTTGAGTTAAGTTTATTCATGCAAGACGTCAACAACTGAAGGACTCGCTTGGAAACTGAGCAGATATAAATGATAAAAATAGATCAAATCTCAATAAAACGTGCAGGATCACATAAAAAAATGCATACAGAAATAATAAACATGTTCATTGTGTCCTCTAAATAAACATGTAGGTCTAACCAGCAGAAAATTGGCTTTTTAAAACCTGTTGATGTTACAGCAGAGCAAAGTTCAGATCGGAGACTTCCAGAGAAACCACTACAGCATTTTCTGCAAGTTAAAAAAAAAAAAAACATATCTGTGCTAACTTCTTGTTGCTGTCGTTTCTCTCAGCCTGTAGATGAGCTGCGAACAGTGGTGTTTGACATTCTGAAGAAAAGAGACGAGAGCCGAGGTACATGTCATCCAGATGAAGCTGTAAAGAGAGATTTTTAAATTCAACTTTTATATTTGACTCTTGAAGTGGTCAAACCAATGCTATTTTATTTAACTGTTGTTTTATTCAAACAAACTGAGAAACCTGTATAAGTCTATGAATATTTGTATTTATTCATTTATTGTTGGAGGGGATGAAAAACAAGGAGCAACGTCTGAAAAGGCTCCAGATGGTGTTAACGACCCCCTGATGACCCCTAAACCTGTCAGAGCGCTCATTAACGGAGAGAGAGGAGGCTCCTCGGTAATCAAGTACAAGATCACCTTGACTCCTGGGTACGTTTCAGTCTTCATGACTCACTTCAGCGCAGGTTTGTGTGTTCTTGTCCTTTGCGTCATTTATCACCTGACAGGAAGACAACACTTTATATAATTACACGTCTTAGAATGATCAGATCTTGCATTTTCGCGAAATAAAGCGGAATTTGACAGAGCGTGGCGAGTCCACCCGTCATGGCGGTTCTGGCTTTCTACCTGGAAGTTTGACTTTAAATGAAGTTCGACGCAGCGTTCTTCATTATTATGAGCAGAGTGTTCAGTGAGGTGTGGCATGAATGAACGTAGACACACCTGCATGCGCTGAACGCTCCTATAACTACCCGAGCGTTTCATCACAACGCAGTGCAACACGTCTGCAGGCCTGGGCTGACTTGTAGCTCGACCTGGACCAGAATCCAGACTTAAAGGGTCTCTGCTATAAAGTGAAGGGGGTGAGAAAGTGTTTACAGACACTCGTTGGCAGAGGAAGAGGGAAACATCTGACAACTGGTGACAAAACATTTACATGCTTATTTACATATGCATGTGTATATACATGTATATTTATGCTTAGGTGTATACTGGTATGTATGTGTGCATATGTGTGTGTCTGTTGTGTGTATGTGTGTGTGTGATACGACAGCCCCATCTGCTGTTGCTTGTCGTATCTTCAATTAAGTGGGATTTAACAAAGACTCATTTTACCTATGTTGTGTGTGTGTGTGTGTGTGTGTGTGTGTGTATATATATATGTGTGTGTGTGTGTGTAAATTTATATATACACACATATAGGTTAATCATGAATGTATTCCCTACCATCTTGTGCATATTGCCTTTTTCTAAATGTGTATATTTTGCTTCTTTTTTCGATTATTTCGTGGGTTTTTTTCTGTGTATATATATATATATATATATTTATTTTTATTTTTTTTTCATTCAACCTTTTATTCAAGCAGATAAATCACACTGAGCCTCGAAGACTCATTTACAAGTGAGACCAGTTTGGACAGAAAATAAAAAGTGATTAAAATGGCACATGGGGTTTGGAGACAATAAAAAAATCCTAACATGCTCTTAATCTTTAAGATTATATATCATTTTTCAAGGTTCTTTATTTGTCATACACACCACATATAATTATAATAATTACCACATAATAATTATATATAATAATATAATGTATATTATAATATATATAATAAAAATGATATATAATTAGAACATGCTACTGGATGCTGCAATTTTCCCCCCGTGGATTAATAAAGTATCTATCTCTGTCTAAAATGTTACAATCAATAAAGCTGAGCTTCGTTTGTCCCTCAGCGGTCCTCCGACTCAGCAGAGAGTACCAGTACGAGTCAACGGCCAGGAAGTCCGCTTCTTCACTCCAGTTCGACGGTCGGCACGAATCGAACGGGCCTCGCTCCGATACCCGCCGTCCCTCCAGGATCACGACATCTGCGTCGCCTCGTACAGTGACCTCATCGCTGAGGAGGAGAAGGAAGCGAGTGATGAGCGAAAGAGCGGGGAGGACGTCTCGCCCGCTGACGACACGCTGATGTACGTTTACAGAGAGAACGAGGCGCTCGGGGACAAAGTTTCTGTCCGGCTCGTTTGTGATGACAGTATTTAATCTCAATTTCTTCTTCTACTCTGTTATTCTTAACTTACAAAACAACAATAAAGTTTTATGAATTTACATACTTTGGAATTGTCAGGTCTTTAAAAAGAAAATTGATTTTTGGGCTTTTTTTTTTAATTGTTTTAACTTTCTCCATCCTGCTTTATGAAAAGTTATTAGCTGTATTTGTTTGCTGTGTTTTGTTTGAATAGTGCTGTGTAAAAAGTAAAAGTACACCTCTTTTTTTTTTTTTTTCCAACTTATACACGTGCTAATTAATTAATTATTATTTCTCATACAGACACAGCTGTCTATGTACAGTTTTAGATAAGAGGGAGTTCTAACTAAACTACAGAAACCACAGTTTCTAGTCGAACTTGATGTAACAAATAGTTTCATCGTGTTTTGGAACATCCACGTATCGGTTTAAATTGTCCGACATAAAAGCGAACCGTGTTTAAAACTTGCACTCGGCTCTCAGAGAGGATATTTAAAAAGAAATAATTCTGTTATTGTTCTGAAATGTACATAATGATCTGAACATCACGTTTTATTTTCTAATGTTGTGTAATCCCAGTTTAATGATGACACACACACGCACAGACACGAACAACTTTTACTCAAATAAACAGGTATTTTGTGTAACGGAAGCCTTTTGGGGGTATTCTATTCTAGTTTTTGTTCAGTATTGTGACAGGCCACATGTTTGGAGTCTGATCTGCAGCGAGGACTTTCATCCTCCCCACATTAGAATATCTCAACGTGAACTTTCCCTCAAACTTCTGGACGTCTTGTTAAATCTAGGATGGAGCTGTGCGCCCTCCCAGGGTTCAACACTATTTTATTGTTAACTCTGAGTTTCCTGAGTGGCACAAGATGTTTCTTTTTTTTTTTTTTTGAGTTTATTTTAAAGCACTTTGGTCAGCCTTTGTTTTTATGTGCTATAGAAATAAATTGACATCGACGCACCAAGTCAAATCAAGCGCTGTGAGTTTTTACACTTGGTTTAAGACCAGACGGTTTTATTTCTGACATCAAGACAAAGCATCACTTCCTTCACAGGTGAGCATGTTTTCATACCACTGGCAGACATTCAGACTGTTCGTGAATTTCTCTTACCGGAAGTCTTGATGCAACTACACGAGCAATGAAATGATTAGAAAACGTTATCAACCCATATATTATTTGAAACGTGGTCGCTTGTCCTGAGCCTGGTTCTGCTAAAGGTTTCTTCCTCATGGGGGAGTTTTTCCTTTCCACTGTCGCCTTCATGCTCAAGATGAGAGTTCTGTGACGGAGTTAAATTCAAAACGGATAAATAATGTTAAGTTATTATTTTTTATATATGAATGTTTCTGTTCAGTGCCCTCGGATGACTTCAGTTGTGACTCGTAGCTTTAGAAATCAACTGAATTGAAAACAGAACATAGTAAACCAAACGATGAAACTAAGAAATTGCTTTGTGTTTATTTTATATATATTTATTTTTTTTAAATAGACAGTGTAATGTTTATCACCGTGAAGCGTCTACTCTTAACAGTTTGTAGATGTTGAGCAGAGGAGACCCCTGGAGGGAAATTTCTTCTTGACCCAAGCAGGATTCAAGTTGTTCAACTGACCTGGGTCGTCTTCACTGGATGGAAGCAGATGTTCTACAAACCTGTACATCCTGTTCTGCATTGGTGATGCCTTTCCAGATGTGTAAGCTGCCCATACCAGAGGCAGTAATGCACCCCCATACCATCAGAGAGGCAGGCTTTCGGGATGGCTTCTCGTATCAGAGCTTTAACCCAGTATTTGTAGAAAGAATGGTGAACTGTGTTTGCAGACAATGATTTGTGGAATGTACCTGAGCCCGTGCAGTGAAGTCCAGAACAGAACCAAAGGTCACAGGGTGGCAACTGAATGTGTGGACAACAACAGGCAAAGGTAGAGAGCTGGCTGGCATGATGCAGAGAAGGAAGGTAGATGTTTTACGTGTCCAAGAGACCAAGTGGAAGGCCAGCAAGGCTCGCAGGGTTCAAGCTGTTTGACCATGGTGACATGGAGCAGGGGTGGTCCTGAAGGAGGAGTTGGTTGAGAGGACAGAGTGAGATGGAGGAGGATGACTCGCTGTGGCGACCCCTGAAGAGGGAAAAGCTGAAAGAAGAAACAAAGGAAGGAATGTGTCTCACGAACATCACGTTCCTTTATGTTTAACTTATGAAGTCATACAGTACGTTTATTTGTGAACCATTCCATTGTAGATTTGTCTTTATGTTTTGGATCATTGTCTTGTTGGAAGATAAATCTCCGTCCCAGTCTCAGGTCTCTTGCAGACTCAAACAAGTTTTCTTCCAGAATGGTCCTGTATTTGGCCCCATCCATCTTCCCATCACTTCTGACCATCTTCCCTGTCCCTGCTGATGAAAAGCAGGCCCAAACCATGATGCTGCCACCACCATGTTTGACAGTGGGGATGGTGTGTTCAGGGTGATGAGCTGTGCTGCTTTTACACCAAACATATCGTTTTGCATTGTGGCCAAACAGTTGGATTTTGGTTTCATGTGACCAGAGCACCTTCTTCCACATGTTTGGTGTCTCCCAGGTGCTTGTGACAAACTTTAAACAACACTTTTTATGGATATCTTTACGACTGATTGTTGTCCTATGGACAGACTCTCCCACCTCAGCTGTAGATCTCTGCAGTTCATCCAGAGTGATCATGGACCTCTTGGCTGCATCTCTGATCAGTCTTCTCCTTGTTCCAGATGAAAGTTTAGAGGGACGGCCGGGTCTTGGTAGATTTGCAGTGGTCTGATACTCCTTCCATTTCAATATGATTGCTTGCACAGTGCTCCTTGGGATGTTTAAAGCTTGGGAAGTCTTTTTGTATCCAAATCCGGCTTTAAACTTCTCCACAACAGTACCTCGGACCTGCCTGGTGTGTTCCTTGGTCTTCATGATGCTCTCTGCACTTTGAACAGAACCCTGAGACACGCTGCTGCCTCACTTCACTGTTGAGGATCCTTTAGATGTTAAAATAATGAGAAACCAAAGTCGCTGATGGTCACACCATGTATCTACAGTGTTTAGTGTTAAAACAACCTGCACCTCCAGATCTGAAGAGAACATGTTGAGTTAGAACGGAGCTGAAGTCTGTGGGAGCTCGGCGGTGTCTGCAGTCGGAGAGGATTTGAGGTAAAACAGCAGCGATGACGCTGGGCCACAGAAGACAGAGATCCCCTAAAGCTCACATGTAATTTGCTTACGAAGCAGAAAAAGTTGTGGGAGTGAGAAGAATTTGTTTATAACAGGTATGAACCATTCAGAGTAAAGTGTAACATCACCTTCGACATGTTAAAATTCAACATGTGCTCGTGTCCAAACTGGGAAATATCAAAGTGTCAGTTCAGACACGGAAAGTCCAACTTTGAGTCATTTAAACCTTGAATGGTGTTTCCTGTGAAGTCTGACGGAGCTGCGTTTCTCATCTGCAAACCACAAATATTTCTGCTCCTAACCAAAGGAACTGGCTCCATTGTGGCTGTAAGAGGGAAACGAACCTTTTTTGTTTGTATTTGTTGTTGCCGACGAACAAAAACAAGATGAGTGAAACATCAGTGAGTAAACACTCTGCCAAGTTTTACTGATGACGTAATTACATTCCTACGACTCACCTCTGGTTTACTGACGTCTGTTGCTTTTACCAAAGAAGGAGAACTTTTCAAATGATCAGCTGGTTAAAATAATATGGTTAATGTTTAGATTTTAGTGGCTGGGCCTAACCGGCTAGTTTACATGAGGAGGGAACCAAGATGATTTCTACAGAAATCAAGTTAACGGAAGAAACAAGTGTAAGTAAAATATTGTAAATAAACGTTTAATGATTACTTTCTGACAGCTTCAATAACATCTACGTCTCAGGCAGAAGAGTTCAAGTATGTCTTGTTCACAAGTGACGATGGACGGAGCAGAGAAAAGATGTATCTGCAGTAATGAGGGTGTTGCTCCAGTCCGATGAGGTGTAGAAGGAGCTGAATCAAAAGGCAAAGCTCTCGGTTCACTGGTGTCATGATCGAAAGAACAAGATCCCAGATATGAGCTGGAAGAACTTCCTGGTGGGATCATGTATCCTCTCTGGGCTGGGAATGCCTCGAGGCCCCCCAGAAGGACCTGAGGGTGCCGCTGGGAATATGGAGGTCTGGGTGTCCCCCCTGGACACGTTTTCTCTGCAGCCCAGCTACTAATAATCAGCAGAAAATGGATGAATGGACGTTATGTTGTCATAAAACACAGCAATCAGTTTCTGCTAACTTCACACCCTCCTGCTGTCCTTGGGTCACGACCTGCAGCTGTGTCAGTTTGACCCAAGGACAGCAGGAGGGTTCAGCTCTGACCCTGTGGGACTGAAACACTCCATCTGTGTTTCAGAGCAGCAGCTTGGGTGAAGCAGCCGCTCCGCTCCACCTTCAGCTGATCTCTGCTGCTGGCGTGTGGTCTGAAGGTGTTACTGCTGCGCCGAGAAGGAACTAAAACATCTTCACCACTTCCTTCTTTGTATTAAAAAGATCTGCTTGAAGGTTTAAACTGGCCGAAATCACAGAAAACATACATTTAGAATAAGACATCTCCAGATGTTTGTTTATTAAACACTGAATTGTTTTGTTTTCAACTGTCCTGTACACAACTAAAGAATTTGAATTTCCTGTGAAAATGCAGTGAATGCTTATTGCAGAAGACCTTGTTGAGAAACAGCTGAAATTAGCTACAAAAAAAAAACATGCTGAAATGGAAGAACAAGCCAAAATTAACAGAAGAAAGCAAAAAGAACACATGTTCGCTAAAATTGGTTTAAATAAACAGAAATTAACACAAAAATTAGGAAATTAGCTAAAAAAAGAAGCTAAAATTAGCACAAAAACATCTTAAAAGTAGCCAAAAAGGCTGAAAGAAGCTTAACCTAGTTGAAGGAAATGGAAAGTGCTGAAATGAGCTAAAAAAAAAAAAAGTGGAATTAGCTGACAAAGCTAAAATTTGCATAAACATAGCAGCTGAAATAGCAGAAAAAGCTTTAAAAAAGAGCTGAAATTAGCAGAAAGGAATTAATTAGGTTGAAAGTAACAGAATATACCAAGAAAACTTTGAATTAATCTGAAAAGAGCTGAAATTAGCTGAAGAAAGCAGAAAGAACATGTTTGCCCAATTAGGCTGAAAGAAGCAGAAATGAGCACAAAGTAGAAATTATCTGAAAAAAAGTGAAATTGGCACAAAAAACAGCTGAAAATAGCTAAAAAGGCAGAAAGAAGCTGAAAATACAGGAAGGAAGTGGAGCGAGCACATTTTTGCTGAATTAGGAAAGATTTGAATGAGTGCAAAAAATGTGGAATTAGCTGAAATAGCTTAAATTAGCATAAACAGCTATAAAGTAGCTGAAATAGTAAAGCTGAAACTTGCAGAAAGAAGCTGAAAGAAGCAGAAGCTGAAATTAGCACAAAAAGTTAGAAGCACTAAAATGTAGCTGAAAGAAGAACAAAACAGCTGAAAGTAGCTGAAAAAAGTTTAAATTTGCACAAGCAGTCTGAAAGAAGCTGAAGCAGAACAAAATGTGAAAGGAGCAGTAAAATGTTGTAAACAGATCTAAAGATTCGAAGGATCTAAAATGAGCTCACTTTTTAAAGAGGAAAAAAAGCCAGAAAAGGCTAAATATTTTTTAAAAAGCTAAAGTTGCACCAATACCAAAAGTCAAAGCAGGACTGTCCTAAACGAGCCGAACCTTTTGATCTGATTAGCTCGTAGTTTATCACATACTCCACAGATTAAAATATAAACCTGACCCACAATGTCAGACTTGTATAAAAATGGTAACTTTTAATCACAAACATTCAATTCTGAAACTCTGAATGTTAACTTTTCAGAATAAAAGCAGAGATAAACGTTGCTCCAGGTCGGTGATGGTTTCGCTCATTTATTTAGTTATTTATAGAAACACCTCATCGTGTTTGGTTAAAACAGCATTTTGTTGCACAAACGATGGATCTTCAGCAGCTCTTCTCTGTGGCCCGTCGAGCCTTTTCTCCACTCACCTCTGGATTAGGATGAAAACCCACAGTTCGCCTGCGTTGCTCACACATGGCAACACGAGCTAAAAATAGCTCTCTCACTATTAAAGGATATTTGCTGTGCAGGCGCGGGATCCCCGGTCCATTTCAGACGGATGCAGTCCACCAGTCACAGTTCTTCTCCTCATTCGTCCTCCTGGTTTGTTTGTTTTCCTCTTTTCTGTCTCTTCCAGCTGCTTTTTATCAACCAGCTGTTTATTTGGGCTTCAGCAGGAAAGGAAACGACAACATTTCTTATGACGTGTCTGAAAACTGGTTTTAGGGAAACAATCCCTGCTCGGATGGTCAAACCAGCCGTGCATTTATCTTTGTCAGTATTTTTAGTAATACTTTCATTTTTTTTTTTTGTCTTGTTAGTGAACACAACTGGTTCTGACAAATCCCAAAAATCTTTAAACGTCCTTAAGGAGATAAAATAAAATAATAAATAAAAAACAATAACAAACAAACAAGTCATTTAAATTTGAGATCTTTATTTCAGGATGGTTTCTGGTTCTACTCAGTGACTTTGTTTTATACAATGTTCTTAATTGGCAACATCCATCCATCCATCCATCCAATATCTTTTACCTGTTTCTTCCATTTTGGGTCACGGGGGTCGCCGGTGTCCATGTCCAGCAATCACTGTGTGAGGAGCGGGGGACACCCTGGACATGTCTCCAGTCCATCACAGGGACCCATGGAGACAAACGAGACAAACAACCGTTCACTCTCTCACTCACACCTAGAGACAATTCAGAGTTACCAATCAGCCTAACATGCATGTTTTTGGTCTGTGGGAGGAAACCGGAGTACCCGGAGAAAACCCACGCATGCACGGAGAGAACATGCAAACTCCACCCAGAAGGCACCTGGACCGGGATTTGAATCGGCAACCTTCTCACTGAGATGCAGCAGCTCATACAGTTGTGCCACCGTGTTGCCCTGGCAACATACCTAATTTACTGAATGAGGAAAAAAAAACCTTCATATTATGTATACAAATAAACATATATATATATATATATATATATATATATATATACACATATATAAAGCTGCAGTACTGAGCATGCATCAGGCTATTTTGTTGTGGTAGTTTTGTATTTTTTTAAGATGGAAAAATAAGAAAAATGAGAAAAAGTCTGTGGGAGTACATGTGACTCATCATCAGTCAGTTTGAATGATGTCATGCAATCGATCTAACCGGTTAAAACTTCTCTCCACCTTCAACAGTAAGGTTTTCAGTGTTGAAATATATATATATATGTGTATATATATATATATATATATGTGTGTGTGTGTGTATATACGAGGAGTTAAAGTATTTTAATGTGTGACAACAGTGCAGGGAGGTCATGTACTCAAGTTTATAAAACAAGGACAAAATGTTGAATTAAGTATAAAAATGTTGTTTCAGTCTAAATAATTGAAAATGTTCGGGCTGACGGAGTTTACAGCATCCTTCTGAAACTCCACGAGCTTCACCGTGCACGGACGCACGGAGCTGAAAAAAGGCACCAAACGAGCACGTGCTGCCTCAGAGATTCAAACCCGCAGCCTCTCCTCTGCATCACCTGCTCGGCCTGATGGATGGAGCTGATGGATGTGAGGACCATCAGGAGGCGCGTGTGAACTAATCCTCTCCTCCACAGACGCCCGGCTCAGGTCACGTGCACGCTCTGACTCACGCACACGAACGCCCCGCCCTTCATCGTTCTGCCTCCCTGCACACTCTTCATCACTCGCAGAGGTCACTGAGGGTGTGGGTGGCAGGGAGGTGGGGGCGGTGCTCTTAGTGTGAAAGGTAATTTGTGGATGTGCACGAGGAGGAGCCGTGCACGTTGCTTGAGCAGCTGAAGGTTAAAGGCAGGAGGATCAGGAGACTCGGTTCAGCATCATCCTCATCAAAAATGGAGTTTATTTTGTTTATTCTGTCAAAAATATAAACTTTGATAATGACCTCAGTTAAAACATAATTTTTAGTCGTATAAAAAAATTATGGTTTATTGTGTAATAAACAAGAAAACAACATGTTCCTGTTAAAACTTTCTTCTTAAACATCTGTTTTCTTTGAAACAGTCAAATAATAAAAGGTTCAGCTCGATGAGGAACGATGCGACTTTTGGTTTGTGTTATTTTTATACTTTTCAGAATTTTTACCGTTATTTACACAAATCTCCCCGGTAGAAATACGTTAAATCTCTTCAGTTCATTCAGAACGTTGTCTCTGAAATCTGCTTCAACGAAACTGAAACGTTTTTTGTTTTCGTGTTACTTTTAAAGGCGACACGGTGGAGCAGTTGGTCGAGCTGCCGCCTCTCATGGAGGAGGTCGTAGGTTCAAATCCCGGTCCGGAGGCCTTTCTGGGTGGAGTTTGCATGTTCTCTCCGTGCTGCGTGGGTTTCCTCCGGGTCCAGTTTCCTCCCACAGACCAAAAACATGCACGTTGGACTGATTGGTAACTCTAAATTGTCTCTAGGTGAGAGAGAGAATGGTTGTTTGTCTCGTTTGTCTCTATGTGTCCCTGTGATGGACTGGAGACATGTCCAGGGTGTCCCCGCCCCTCGAACAGTGACTGCTGAACATGGGCACCAGTGACCCCCGTGACCCGGAACAGAAGAAGCGAGTAAAGATAATGGATGGATGGATGGATGGATGGATGGATGGATGGATGGATGGAAACCTGCTCTTTTTGCTCTTTAGTTTGGTTTTCCTATTTTTTAGGTTTTAGCTAGAACTTTGCTAATTTTAGCTTTTAGCTATAGCTACAGTTTTTCTAACTGTTCGGCTTTTTTAAATTATTTTATTGTTTTCAAAATTTTAGCTCCTATCAACAGTTTTCTAATTTTTGTTTCCAGGTACAGCTTTGATTATTTTAGCCTCTTCAGTTTTAGTTCAACTATTAGCTCTTGTTTTGCTGTTCTGATGTTTTGTTTAGCTTTTTTTTAGGATACAGTTCAGTTCATTTTAGCTTTTCGGTGTTTTGCTGACTTTAGCTCCTGGTCTACTTGTTTTAATTTGAACACGTTAGTTATTTCCTTCATCGGATTTTAATAAAATCATCGAGCAGAAAATGTAACGTTGGTTTTTCCTAAAGTGTGTAAAGTTTTAGTGGTTTTACAAAGTCCTGACTCGCGTAGCAGCATGTGGACCCTGGTCTGGTTGGGAACCACTTTTCACCACACATCAACACAAAGTCAGCATTTTTCTGAACTTCATTTTCCTTACACCAAAACAACAACTTGTTTTGTAAGAACGACAGATTAATCTGATCCGTCGGAGCCAACAATAACAGAAACCCAGGCCCAGGTGAGCTTTTAGCAGCAGAAGACGGCAGCGAGAGAAGTTCATCCATAATGGATTCAAGAGGCCGAGAACTTGGGCTCTTAATATTTCATGAACTTCTTGCTGAGATAAGTAGTTTCAGATAACTGCGTACAATCTTTGTTCTCCAGTGGCCGCAGTACTTTCTCCACCACAGACACACGTGTAATGGAAGAAAAGTAATTTAGGACATTTTGGACGGGTGTTTTAAAACGAGATCAGCTGCAACGTAAAAAACATTTTCAGCCGTTTGCAGAATCACCTGATTGTTTTCCTGTTTGTTCATTTTTCTTTGCACTTACTACTTCAGCATACTTTGTGCCGTTTGTGTCAAATGTTCGGCTTATTTGGAGCTGGGGCTTCTCACTTTTGTTTTTTGAAATTTTTCAATATACATTTAACTTTATTTGCAAATACTTTTCCCCAAAGACTGAGATCGCTTCAGTTTCCTCCAAGAAACATCGTTCCGTTTGTTTCTTCAGCAAATTGTTGCTACTTTTAGTGTTTAGCTAGCCCTTTACCTCCTTTAGCTTTCAGCTAACATTTTGATACATTTAACTTTAGATACTATTTTGCAACTTTTAGACTTTTTCTACATTTGGACTTGTTTAGCCTTTTAGCTACCCTTTTGCTGCTTTTAGCTACTGTTCTGTTAAACCTTTGGCTACTTTCAACTTTTAACTAGTGTTATGATTTAAACTTTTAGCTAGTTCTACTTTTAGTCCTTTGAAACGTCCTTTTTGTTTTTCTTATGCTACATTTAGCTCCCCTTGCATTAGCGTGTAGCTATCCAGTTACTTTTAGCCAGCTGTTTGACAAATTAAGTTTTAGCAAGACTTTGCTACGTTTACCTTCTAGCTATGCTTGTGCCACAAATATTTTCTAACGTTTAGCTAGTATCTTGCTTTTTATTTTCAGCTTTAATAAAAATTGCTCTTCACATTCCTGCTGCATTTTTGCAGAAATGTCTCCAGTTTAAATGTGAATTAGACAAAAAAAACATGTCGGCTTAAACAAATCTGCCAGATGTTTCGGAGCGTCGTTGCTCGTGTTCATTTTTCTGTACTGTTAGCAAAATATCTTACAACTTATAATATCACTGAAGGGATTTAAATGAACCTTTCAGAAAGTGATCATTTTGGACTCGTTCCATTTCACCGCAAAATCAGCTACAGCTCAGCCAGCGTTACACACACGCAGCTAAAACTTGGTGGTAGTAGCCGAGAGTTGGTCACAACAAATACTCCGAGTGCTAACAAACCGTGAGACGTTTATATTTGTGTCAAGCAAAGCAAAATGTTCTTAAAGCTTTCAATTTTGTAACCATTTCTCAGATGCATTTATACTTTATGGACATAAATCTGAATTAAAACGACACGAACGTTGAACTTGAGCGACGTCAGGATAAAAACAGCACAACTCTCCTGAGCAAAAACTTTTTTTTTATTTCTCGTTGAAAGGAACTTGGTAGAATATTACAGCAGAACACACGACTGAAACAGCTGCCATTTCACGTAACACAGTACAAGAAGAAGGATGTAGTTCAATCTCATGTGTCGTCTTATATATTTATATATATATTCATATCAATAGAAAAGAAAAAAAAAACTATTGCTCCCGGGTGTTTTTTGTTTTTTCATATGGCGTTTCTCTGCTGTGTTGACGTGGGTAAAGTAAAATACAACGAGAGGTTCACACACCAAAAGGAAGTGGGACAATGAAATGTGACTTTTCCCCAAAAACGTGGTAACGCTGTGGCTTTTTCTTATTATTATTATTATTAGGCTGAGAGGTAAACGTTCTTTTGCCTATTGCAACACAAATAAAAGTTGAGAAAGAAAACAAACACCACCATACAGCAATCAGAATATGCAGGAACAAAAGAACAGAGGCAGCTCTGCGTGGGAGCAGGCATGCAGAAATGATCTTAAAAAGTTGCGACGCCGACGGTTGCGGGATGTTCGTCTCGTACGTTCATGAGAAAAGGTGCGGCCTGAAACAAGGAGACAACCTGAAGCTCTAAAGTGACCAGGAGTGCTGAGTGTTTTGCCGACTTCAGTGAAGTTGCCTCTAGAAATTGCTGTAAGATACTGCGTAATCAATTTATTGTACTCTTTTTAATTTCCTAAGGAATAATTAAAAAAAACATTAGGAAAAAAGCAGGTATGAAATATCGCCCTGGATAGTTGCATCCAAGTTTAGTGTTTTAAAGAAGCCACTTTAGGCGGCGTTATCTAATAAATGTCTCAAATTAAAGACATATTTCAATATACTTCGTTTTAAAAATATTTCTATCTATATTTGATTTTTTTTTTTAGTTAGTAAATCTCTTCCAGTATACATATATATATCTTTTAGATACAACTCCCCATTGTGGGTTTTCCTTTTTCAGAAGCACCTATTTGTATTTTTTTGTTACAATCAGACTGAATATTGCTTCAGTCATAAAATGGTCTGAGTTCAAAATTCAAGGATCCAAATGAAGCACCCTAAAGAAGTCAACAAGGATATCCTTGAGATGATAGCTCGAGCCCGGCAATATTAAGCTTTAACTCGGAAAGTTGTGACCGGAGCGAGAGGCTCGTGCTCGCCGCGTCCCCTTTGACAGGAAGGTCACGCGGGTCAAACGCGGCCCCGTGTCTCAGGAGACGTCATCAGTTGCCACGGACGACGAGGCACGGGTAAAGCCGATATGCCCCAGAATGTAGACGGGATTTTCTTGCCCTGAGACACAACGAGCCACATGCGAGCAGGCCTCACCCGCACCTCGGCTGCTGGAGCAGGAGGCCAGAACCTGAGGGATGCTCAGGAGGGAGAGAGGAGGAGGGAGGGTCGTTTGGACTTATTTGGATTGTGCAGCGAATCCAAATGAGTCATGTGCTTGTAACAGACAACTTTACTGGACCCGGCCGGGCTGGGAGGACGTCCTGCAATGCCAAGGATGCCACCCCACCCTTTACGTAGCCGAGACCGTGCCTCCGGGTCCGTCTGGACAAGCCGTTTGTTACAGGTCACTTTAGACAAAACACAAACAGCCATGGTGAGCGATGCCAGCATTCTTTCTCACACATCCACCCTCTGCAGCTGCTGGTTTGAGTACGTCACATTTCTTATCATCATCATCATCACACAAGGACTACAGGCCAGCTCTGAGTGAGCTCTCGCCATCGGATATCGGACAGGAAGAGCGCAGGTTACCTACGACTGAGCCTGCCAAACTTAAAAAAGGTACTCATTGCAAAAACAACAAAAAACAAAAAAAAAACCTAATTTGCAGACTTATTTATCTTTATCACTGTGTCCTTAAATAAAAACTGTTGATGCTCCGATGTGTCGAGTAAAACGAGCAGATAAAAGTGCTTTGTTTACATTGAGTGCAGACCCGCATTTCAGCATTGCATATCAATAAATGTGGGAAAACTACTTGAGTAAACGCTTAAATTGCACCGTTTAATATAGCTCAGGATAACATTCTTTTTAACTTGGATTTTACAGTTTGCAATGAGCACCTTTAACTTCCTGGGCTACATGTAAGGTTATCAAATGGTAATATATATATATATATAGATAGTTATATAAATATTTGTTTTTATCTGTGGGGACTCTCATACAGAGGCAGTCAGTTACCTAGAACATCCACCTAACTTTAGAACAGGATTCTCTTACATAAACAGTAATTTCTCAGTCAAATATACTTTTTTTTTTTTTTTTTGCTCCGTTGTTTTAGCATTTTATAGTTCGCTTCATGCACAAAATCCTCTCTCCGTTTTCTCGTTAATTCGCAGACTTTGCATCAGCTTAAATCACACAAAAAGCCACCTCTGCCTCGGCATCAATCGTCGTCCACGTCGTCTCCCTCGGACTCCTCTCCGGTCCTGCGCTCGTACATCTTGTCCCGGTGCCGCTCCTGGATCTCCTTCATCTCCTCGGCGTAGCGGCTGAACGCTCCCCCGAACTTGCTCCACGCCTTGAAGGGGATCGTGATAGAGTTTCTGTAGCTGGGCTTCACCTCGCTCACGCGCAGGAACACGCCGTACTTGTTGGAGCCCACGTCGAAGAAGAAGCGCTTGGAGTCCACCATGATCGACGTGCCCTCCGGGAGCTCGCTGTAGCCCCCCGCCCCTCCGCCGGCCAGCTCCTCGTCGTCACCCCCGTAGTCGTCTATCAGCTTGGCCAAGGCGTCGCGGAACTCTATTAAGCCTTGGGCCGGGAGTGCGATGGTCTGGCCGGACTGCAGGCCGGCCCCGGGGATGCCGCCCATCCCGACTCCAAAACCGGGGCCTCGGTTGACGGTCTGCCGGATCCGCAGAAACCGCCCCCGCTGGTTCTCCTTCAGGTCGAGGTAGTATTTTCGGTTCTCGCGCACCAGAAACTCGCTCTTCAAGGCCCGTCTAGGCCCGGTGTCATCGCCGCCGGATGACTGAGCAATCTGCTCGGGATTGCTAGGCCCCAGTTGAGCGTAGTGCTCTATAAAATCCCCCAGGTAGTCGCGGAACTCGGCCGCGACGGACATGGAGAGGGTCAAGCGACTTTTCGAGCCCCCTGCGCCGACTTCGGCGATTTTGATGAACCGGCCTTTGGCGTTCTGCTTCACATCCAGGTAGAAGCGTTTGTTCTGAATGTCCAGCCGCTTGGAGGCCAGCTCCTGGGTCTCCGGTTCCCGCTGGTAGTGCTGGAACCCACCACTTCCTCCACCGCCGCCGCCGCCGCTGCTGCCGCCGCGTTCACTACCACTGTCCCCATCCGCCATCTTCAGCAGCCCGTTTCTCTGCGTATCTTTGACCCCCAACCCCTCCTTCCTCTCCGCTCGCATTAGCAGCGAAGAAAACCGGACGCTGCATACTGCGCTCTCATTGGCTGATTCCTCTGTCAATCATAGTATCAGTTAGTAAGCTTGCGTTTTCATTCGTCTAACCTTATGCCAGTCATTAGAAAGCACCGCCTTCTAGATGACGTTAGAGTAGATTTTTATTTACAATCCATAACCTTATAATTTAACGTATAACCTATTCAGATCTCCTTGGTTGGATTTACGAATAGCATACGAGTTCCTTAAAGACGTCGTTACAAAACCATTTTTATGTCAAGACGCTACAAGTGTGCGTTTTAATCTAAAATTGAAATCTTAATTTCAACTCCATATATGTATTTTGTACATTACGAGGATGAATGTCCGAGGAAGGACACTCCACTGACCAGAGTCCCGCCTACTTGTCGGTTCCGTGCGCAAAGACTGGAACGGTGAACGAGTGGGGGATGGGTGACTACTCAGCACGTCGCGTTCCTATTGGTCGAACGGGAGATTCGAAACAACAACGCTCTCCCTGATTGGTTGGCCGGACTCCCACGAGGGGTCGAATGCAAAAGATTTGCGAAGGGGTTTATTGTTTCTTTGCTTTCGGGAGCTGAAATTGTTTGGTATCTACTCAGTTCTACAATCAAATAACGAGACGGAAAGAAAATGGTTCGTGAGCTTAGATTATTGCTGGAATGTATTTTCCGGGACGTCATGACGGTTTTTCGTTGGGATAAACGTTCGGCTGCAGAAAGTGCTGTTTTGGATTAGAGCTGAAAAATTTCGACTCTGGTCAGAAAGCTTTTGCTAAAAAAGAGCTAGCTGTCAGCTAGCTTAGCGCGTTAGCATGATCAACGTTACCGCGGGACGGCTGGAGTGTTTCAAGCCTGTCAATTAAGGCGGCATTAGGTTTTCATCGCCGTGTGGTTCTTTGGATGTCTTCTTTTTGGCAGAAGCAGAGCGTTTATGAAAGAATTCCGCTTTGATTCACACAAGTGTGCGCCTTGACGCTGTAGCCGACATGAACGGTTGATTAGCATGCGAAAGTCAGTTTAACGGTTGGTCAGATGTTAGGAGTTGACAGCGAATTGGTGTTTAAATGTCGTTTAAAAAAGAAAATGGCCCGTGTTGTGTCGTGAGATCTGCGAATGGAAACTTTGTAATTTGTGAATGAAAACTTGAAGGTGTCCCTGAAGGCGGCGCGTCTGTTTGACGCGGGGTTTTTTTTCTGGCTTGACAGCGTTATGTTGATTTTATTTAATCTGATCGTTTATGTGTTGTTTCCTTCTAATCTGGTCATTTGTTCTTGGGTCAAAGGCATGAAATTTTAAGCAGCTACTGTTACTGCCGCCTTTAGTTTGTTTTGTTTGTTGTTGGCGGGAAAGCGACTGTTTTTACCGGTCATCTGTAACGTTTCAAGAAACCACCTTTATTTTTTAAATACACCACTTTCTAGTCGCTTTGTTCGTATCTTTAATAAATATAAAGCACAACTGCGTTGATTTTCTCCCTTAAAATCGCATCCTTATTCTATAATAATCACACAATCTTAACAATTTGCTTTTGTTCAGATAGTTGTCCATGTTTATAACTTTTTTAATCTAATGTCTATGAAGATATATTAAACTCTTTGTAAATGCATGACTCAAGTCCTTTTAAAAGGTAGTGAGCTAATGTTTTGATCATAAACCCAACCTGGAGGTGGTGAATCACTCTTAAACTTGCCCTTTAACGTTGTTTTCTTTATGTCTTTAATATTCTCATTTTTCAGACGTTTGGTTGAATATATGTTTAAACTACGATGCATGGAGCACCATTTTTCTGTCTGCAGGGTAACAACTGTTCTAGTCAGACGTTTGGTTAAAACTAGTCGTTGAATTGGAGATATTTTTTGTTTGTTTTTTACGAGAACTTCACTCTGTTGTTTCTTGTTGAAAATATTGTGTCTATCTTCATGCAGGCTGGTGGCAAGGCAGGAAAAGACAGCGGGAAAGCCAAGGCAAAGGCAGTGTCGCGCTCCCAGAGGGCTGGGCTGCAGGTACGTCTCATTAAACCTTCATTTGGCAGTTTGTGCCTTTGCTGCAGGTGCTGATGCAACCAGATTCCACGTGGGAGATCCTGTAGCTTCGTTGTGTTAAACTTCCCGCTGTGTTTCCTGGTAGTTCCCGGTGGGTCGTATCCACAGACACTTGAAGACTCGCACAACCAGTCACGGGCGTGTCGGAGCAACAGCAGCTGTTTACAGTGCGGCCATCCTCGAGTACCTCACCGCTGAAGTAAGTCCACACCGCTATATGAAGACGCGTTATTCGTGGCAACTTTTGATGTTTCTGCGTTGTTGTTTTTTTTATCCCCTGACTCTTTAATTTTTTAATCAGGTACTAGAGTTGGCAGGAAATGCGTCTAAAGACTTGAAGGTGAAGCGTATCACTCCCCGTCACTTGCAGCTGGCAATCCGCGGTGATGAAGAGTTGGATTCTCTCATTAAGGCGACAATTGCTGGCGGAGGTTCGTCTACAATTTGCTGTTTGTTTTTCATGCTACATTTCTGCAGAACGTTTTAATCTCACTGATTTACGATGCGTTTTTCCTCAGGTGTCATTCCCCACATCCACAAATCCCTCATCGGGAAGAAGGGCCAGCAGAAAACTGCGTAGACGACACGTCCACCACAAATTTCGGGGCTTGGGCTTTGTTCGGTCTAGGAGTTCACATTTGTTCTTTTCTGTTATTATTGTTATAGCAAACGAAGAGTGATTGTTAGCCTTTGTGTTGTTATATTTTTCCCGTAATTAGAGAAAAGTACAGAAAATCCCTTAACAGCAGAAAACCCTTTTTTATGTCATTGTAGTCCGTTTGACTGAGGAGCTCATTATTACAGAAGTGATGGCAGTGAATTTGTTTGATTGGCTTGGGATTATTATGTGATGTTTTATACTGAAAATTTGTTTAAAAAAAACATTTTTATAGAAAAAAAATCTTGTTTGTGGTTATTTTCCTGAAGTTATATTTACTATAACAAGTTTTTAATGAGAGGGTGGGTTTTTGGACAGTTGATAAAAGCAGCTAAACGTGAGATCATGTGTTTTCCTTTTACTGTAAGACTTTGAACTGCACACGGACAGTGGTGGAAGACAGGTTGGATTATTTTTACAACACAATATCAATGAACACGTACTGTTTTCAACCTGCTACAGTGTTTTGTGTGAATGTTTACAGTGTTTTTTATTTTTCAAATTGTTAAAACTTGAAATTACGTTTTGATAGATGTGATCCTCGGCTGCGGAGACGTTGATCTCGCAGCGTTTTCCTCACTGTGCAACGACTGTCCTGCCTTTTGTGTGACGAGACGTGACCAAGAGGTGCAGCCAAAATTAGGCAGAGATCGGGATCACATACGAACTTTAAGAAAAAAGTAATAATTCCTGCAATATGTAAATGTATTGACAGGCTGAACTGTCCTTACTTCACATTTTTTAACAAGTTGGTGCATTTTTCTAAAAGTTACGTGTTCAGGGTAATGACTGCATATTTTATCTTTTAATAAATACCCTTGACTTGTCCTTGGCTTTGTCTCAGATATATTTATATACATTTTCTATGTGCACCACTATGATTGTTAAACGTTAAATGAACAAAATCCCCTGAGAGCTTTTACAAATTGGATGTTTTTGAAAATTTATGAAACACACACCTACACACATATAGATATATACTTTAAATCTTGTAAACATTTAATGCAATATAATGAAACCTTTGTGTTTAACAGCTGTTATACCACAGGACACCAGCAGGGGGAGCCAAAAGCTTAAACTGATTGAAGTCCTTTGACAAAATATTTCTAAAGCTGTTCAGTTTTGCAAACTAGACTTCTATTAAAAACTAATATTGAACAAGTATGTTGAAGGAATACATATTGCCTGCCAGAAATCAAAAGTTATTTTTAATTTGGAGACCAAATCTGTAAAATTATAAACTTGCAACATGTCAGTATGTGGTTGTAACGACTCAGTGACTACCACATCAAATCACATCTGCAGCAGCTGTTTTTGTGTAGACTAAAGCCATGGCCAACTAGTCGGTTTGCTTTGGCGGCCATCTTGGCTTGATTATCTTCAAAAGAAGTTGTAAAGTCAAGTACAACAATCATTTCCTGGAAGTTTTGTTAAAATGTTTCAGTCGTTCATAAGGAATTTTGCTAACAGACACACAAAGTTGTTTGTAAGTAGGTATTTAAAAAACTTGTGATCTGGTAGCACTCAGATTATGTGTTAGGGATTAGTCTCAGCTACTACCACACCCTAGTTTAGGTCAACATCTGTAAAATATGCTGAGTTATAGACTTTTTTTGTTGTTGTTGTGTCAGTTGGTTGTGGCAGCCATTTTGAATTGGACTGACTCTCGAAGGGAAGATGCACATCCAGGGAATAGTTTGTAAGATTGTTATAGTGGTTCATGAGATGGTCATCAAAGCTCATGCTCAATAATCCAGGTAGAAAATCCAACAAAGTTCAGGCAGGTCATCTTTTTTTTTTCAAGAGGCATTTCATCCTTCATCCAAAGGACTTCATTAGTCCGAGGAGCCACAAACAAAGTCGGTCCCACAAGCAGCACAATAGTTGACCAGCCAGTTTGCTGGTGATAAGATGGTTTCTGGGGCCCGCCCTCTCCCCCGTCGACTCGTCTGATGCAGCCGTAGCCAAACTGGTTCAAAACATCAAAGTTCATGCTCAATAATCCAGGTAGAAAACCCAACAAAGTTCAGTTGTTGTGGCTCCTCGCACTGATGAAGTCCTTTGGATGCAGGATGAACCATCTCAACAAAAAAAAATTTAAAAATAGAAACCGTCCAGATGACCTGACTGAACTTTGTTGTGTTTTCTATGTGGGTTAGCTGCTTGTGGGACTCAGTTTGCTGTGGCTCCTCGGACTGATGAAGTCCTTTGGATGAAGGAAGAAACGTCTCAACAAAAAAAAAAAAGAAACTGTCCAGATAACCTGACTGAACTTTGTTGTATTCATTGAATGGTTTGTCCAGGCAGGATGGAGAAAGGTTTCAGGAGTGGTTTGTGGCAGGAGCAGAAAGAGGAGGAAGAAGAAATTGTTGTCTGGGCAACCGTTGACCTCCTGGTCCACAGCTCTCCACTTCCTGTCCTGCAGAGTGAAAGCTGTTTGACGTGGAGACCATTCGGCACTAAACAGGAGAAATGCTTCACACTGACCGCCGTCCGTCCAGACAAGTGTCCCGTCTCCCGGCCGGTTCATCGGCCCGACTGAGGCCAGTTCAGACATTTGCTGCGACTAAATCATGTGATCCATCCCCGTCAAGGCCAACACGCACCGCAGCTGTTCAGTTCCAGTTGCTCCTTTGGTTTTATTTATGTCGTCTGCTGCGATTCTGCTGAAGGTCAGAGCTGCTGCTGCTTATTCCTGCAGCTCGCCTTTCAAGGGTCCACGCTGCAGCCGTTAAGGAAAGAATTAAATTCAAACTGTTTGTCAAGGTCAAAACTCGGTCGATACCTGGAAAAAGAACAAGCGAAGGACACCTGGCTTCACATCAACTAAAGGTCGAGTTGGCAGGACTGTAGATCTTTTCATTGATCGATTCTAGTAACAAAGTCACAAATAAAACAATAAAGAATGCTGTTAAAAACAAACGTGATTTGTCTGACTGCAGTCCTCGTTTCCACTGAGGGACGGTCCAGATGCCTCGTGCTGTTTTTACACTGTCCTGCTGTCCAGAGGTGCTGCCTGCAGACAAAGTTAGGCTTTTTCTCTTTAATCAAAGTTGTTTGGCCTTGACCCTTGACCTTCCTTAATAAAATCCAAGAAGGTTTTCTCCACATTTTGCTGTTTTTATCTAAAATCCTGAATCGCTCGTTGACAAAATGAACTATTGTTTTGTATTTTCCAGGACTGGATGTTTGGTTAACGTTCACAAACAGAGCAAAACTATTTTTTCTGTTGTTTTCGTTGAATTTTCCTGCATTTCGTTGCCCGCCTGCCTGTCAACCCCCCTGTCAGCTTCTCTTTTACATTTGTCTAAATAACCTGAACGTGACCAGCTCTTGTTCAGGTCTGCACGACGCCGTGTCCTGCAGCAACACAACACGACGAACACACGGCGCTAAAGTTACAGAAACATGTGCAGCCAAGACATTTCAGAATAAAATGCACTGAATAGAAACATAAAACTAATAATGCAAATGTAGTTTTTATTAAAAATCAATTAATACATTTTTAAAGATATTTATGTCGTTTTTCTGTACTGTTGAGTATTGTGATTTAAAAAAGTATGATTTTATTTTATATGGTGTGTTTTTTGGTTTGTTTGTTTCTGTGTTTAAAGTCTTGGTTTGGTTTGCAGCTGAAAAATGTCACTCAGAGATTCTGATTTGTAAAAAAAAAAAAAAAAAAATGTTGCTGCTTTTGTAAAAATCTTTTGTTCTTGTTTTCTTTAAAACTCCAACCGGCACAGAGTCCACAACATACGGACGCTGCACCAATCCATCTGTTAATCTCTTCCCTCACTCGTGAACAAAACCCCGAGACGCGTGAACTCCTCCGCTTGAGGCAGAACCTCACCCTCGACCTGAAGACAGCGATCCACCCTTTCTGGTTGAGGCCCATGGCCTCAGATTTGGAGGAGCTGATTCTCATCGCAGCTGCTTCACACTCGGCTGTGAACCGCTGCAGTGAGAGCTGAAGATCAGGTGACCCCAACAGGACCACATCATCTGCAAAGAGCAGAGATGGAACCCCTCCACCCCCTGACAACGGGCGGCCCTGGTGGAGTCCAACTCTGATTAACTTTTGAAGTCAAACCATTTCAAGATGGCCGCTGCACTCGGCACCTCATAGAAACCTCCATCATGACTGAAACTCAGTCAGTCTAACAGATATTGTGCTAACACTGTGTGTGGTAGCAGCTGAGAGTCAGTCACTCTAAACGTGACGTGGGAGGAGTTTACACACGAGGTTATTCTCAAGGTTAGACCGAAACAGCTTCAACTTTAACGTTTCAACAAAAACTTTGTCATGAAAGGAAAAAAGAGTGATGAACAAGGAATGAAAACCTTTGATTTTTTTTAGATAAGTTAAACGTAACCAGAAGTCTTTGTGTGTTTTTCTCCTTTGTGCTCGTCTGTTCCTCCCTGCTGACTGAAGTGTGACAAAAAGTCTTTATTCTGAGCTGAAAATGATGCAGCGATGATCGACGAGACATCGAGGGAACAACAAGCTCGGAGGGCGACGGAAACACACACGTGTCGTGTTAGAAAGCATTCTCTGCCACCTCTGAAGTTTTGTTTGCTCGTGTCTGACTCAGAAGTTTAATGACTCTGAAACGATGACGGATGCAGCTTCGGACTGTCGGTGGCTGACAGAGAAGAAATGATTCCAACAATAACAGGACTGACCTTTGCAGGAAGTTCACACACATCCTGAGGCACAACTGGTCCTTTCTTTACTGAGACAGACTAAAACACGAGTCACGCTGAGCTAAAGTCCCGTTTTGTCCCTGTTCTCTTGTTGCTGCTGCTCTGCTGTAAAAAGCTGCGCCGTATGTACACGTCGCACCGTCCTATAAGTCGCACCAGTCCAAATATGTCTAATAAAGTGCAAAAATACGTCGATTCGCCGCGTAAGTCTCATCTATTACGCGTCACCGCTGAAAACCTGGAAATGTGGGCCGGTGTGCCAAAAATCTATTGGCTGCCAAATGGCGGCTGTGGGAGCATGCACGGGAGGACTTTAACAAGAATTTAACAAGATTAACACTTTAAAACAATTATTTGTTTGCTCGAACTTATAGCAAAGTTGTGTCTCAGTCTAACTTTTACTTAATAAATGCACTTTAATGGTCAAATCAGCTGCATTTCAAAAGCCGATATGAGGAGAACGTGCAGAGGAACAAATCGCTGTGCGTTTCTTCGAAATTAACAAGATAACCACCTAAAAACAATTGTTTGTTTGCTCGACATTACCGTAAAGGTGTGTCTCAGTTGAACGTTTACTTAATAAATTCACTTTAATGGTCAAATCAGCTGCATTTCGCTGGGGCGGTGCAGCGAAAGCGAAATGAAGCTGATTTGACGCTTGCTCCAAGCAAGCAAAACAAGTGTCAGTCTATGGCAAGCCAATTGTGTCATTAATAGCCACTGTTACCTATTACATGATACAATGGCATGCCATACTTCTCGAGTGCCATCTAGTGGCTGAAAATGGTAGTGTTCAATGTTTTCAGTCAGAATGAATGATAACGGTCATATCTCAGCCACAAATTGGTTTATAAATATGGAAAACATACATAAGTACGTCGCTTCGGCGTGTAAGTCACAGGGCATGTAAATTATGCCAAATACTGTGACTTATAAGCCAAAAAAATTATGCTTGTTTTCTGTGTCTGTCTATTCCTGCAAGAGTTAGGAAAATGATTATGAGCAGAGCAGCACCTTTTAGCCTAAAAGCCGATTCTTTGAGACTTAATTCAGGCTCACGGAGGTTTGAACTCGACACTAAATCACTTTAGTCGGAGGTGACGTGAATAGAGGTAAAACTCTAAAACAAGAGTTTCCCAAATGACATCCTGAGTCTCACATGTTTATCTGAAAGTGAAAGTGGAGCGATAATGTTTTTATCCATGCCTAAATGTGTTCATTTGATCGGAATCATCAAATATCTCAGGAACCAATTAACAGGTTCTGATGGAACCGTTAACAGGTCATCAAGATGGCTGCCACAGACAACTGAGATTTTAAAAACACACACAAAAAGTATATAACGGCTACTTTTACAACCCACATTCCAAGCACTACACATGAACCTTGTCTGTCTGTTAGTAAAATATCTCATAAATCAATTGACGGACGTTAATGAAACTTTCTGAGCGTAATCACTGGATTTAAAGGTGGAGCTGATTAATGTTTGCCCAATTCAAACTACCGGTGATCAACATTAGTCAACACAGAAATGGCTAAACTTTAGTGGATTTGACAGATGTTGAAGTTGGTGTGTAAGAAGCTGAGAGTCGTTGACAACACGTGCACTAATAGATCATGTGAGATCACGTGAGTTATTGGAATACTGGATGAGTTTGCACAAAATGTTTTCAAGGTTGGAACAACTTAGCTAGAACTTGGTCATTCCTCAAAATGGGATGATCTTAGTTGGAAACTGAAACGAAGGAGCGGTGGTGTTTATTCCTTCGTTGTTTCCTTCCAGCTTCAGCTCGGCTCAACGTTAGGAACTCTGGTGGTTCTGCCTCAACATGAGCAGAACGTACCAGGCCATCGTGGAACATCTGATCCTACAAATCTGCACCTCTCGGATCGTGCCGGGGCCTTTTCAGTCCAACAGGAAGCTGAAGCTGCTGCAGCCTCCTCATCTTGGTGTGATTGAACGTGACACCAGAGGTACAGCCCAGATGAGGGTGGACCTCTGCAGGAAACACATGAAAGACGGAGCTGCCACGTCTTCAAAGAGCAGGACTCGTCTGCTTATCTTCACATCTCCCGTCGTCTTCATCCTCCTGTTCTCTCCTGAGAGGGGGACAGGCGGAGGTCAACCTTCAGCTCTTCTTCTCGTTCGCCTCTGAATTATCCTCGTTTTATTACAATAAATCGCTCTGTATCTCCTCAAACCTGTAGATACTTCAGCTCTTCGAGTCACCTAAAACGAGATGTCGATGCTCGTATTCTTTTGTTTGATGGTCAACACGTCATTTTATATATGAATAAGTTCTTCCTGGGCTCAGACAGGAGACTCAACAGAAGGCAGAAAACATTTATTAAAAGAACACTTTTGAAAAAACAAAAACAAACCAGCAGGAACATTGACTGCCCTTTTTTTTTAAAAAAAAAGAAGTGAATCTAATTGTAGGTTTCTTCACTAAGCAAACTGTAAACTAACACATAAACAAAAAATTTAAAAGGAAAGATTACAAACTTTTACTTTGTACAACAGTTTTTTTTTTTTATAAGATGTCTGTTTCTGAGATTAAACACAATGATTGAATTTAATGCAGTTTGGTTGTAGTGCAACAATCAGTGCAACCGTTAGACCTTCTTTATTTCTACATCACCTCAAAGTCTGCGCGTCGTTTATTTCAGCCCGCTCAAGAACTAACCGTAGACATGTGTACTGATAGACCAACGAGCCACGCCTTCGCTCGATGTCAGGAACTGAAGCCACATGAAAAGTGCCGTGCTGGATTTTTGTAACCAGAGTCTGTGCAGTAGCGATTTGGGGCTTTAAGCCCCGCCTACTTCCCTGCACACATGCGTGTCCTTACTTTTAGGCATGAAAAACTAAAAATGGCAAATTTGTCGAAACAATAAATAACTGAACATCCAGCAAGCAGCAAAGTAAGATTAAAACAACATTTGAAAACACATAAACAATGCCCAAAATGTATTTTATTCTAAAGCTGCAAAATGTTGTTTGTTTCCATAGAGGGGGCAGGACTTAAAGAGATAGTCTGGTCATTTTTGATGTGATGTTCTGTCAGACAGTTATCAATTATTAAAACTTTATCAGTAACAACGTATGAGACAAGGACAGAAGTCTTCATCCATGGTAGGCTAACGGCTTGTCAAATGAAAACCCATTGTTTATTGTTTTTCAAGGTTATTAAACTTTTTAAAAAATGACAATATGTTAAACGTTACATCAGTTAATGTTAGACCTCTTCATTTTTGCACGACGTTTGTTTAGTTTGTTGCTGTTTTTCCAGTCAAACAACAATCATGGTACTACATGAATGTACAGGTGCTGGTCATAAAGTTATAATATCATGAAAAAATGGATTTATTTCAGTAATTCCATTCACAAAGTGAAACTTGTATATTATATTCATTCATTACACACAGACTGATATATTGCTAATGTTTATTTCTTTTAATGTTGATGATTATAACTGACAGCGAATGAAAACCACAAATTCGATATCTCAGAAAATTAGAACATTACTTAAGACCAATAAAAAAAGGATTTTTAGAAATGTTGGCCAACTGAAAAGTATGAACATGAAAAGTATGAGCATGTACATCATCAGTACTTAGTTGAGGCTCCTTTTGCCTGGATTACTGCAGCAATGTGGCGTGTCATGGAGTCGATCAGTCTGTGGAACTGCGCAGGTGTTCTGAGAGCCCAGGTTGCTCTGATGTGGCCTTCAGCTCTTCTGAATTGTTGGATCTGGTGTATCACATCTTCCTCTTCACAATACCTCATAGATCTTCTATGGGGTTAAGGTCAGGCAAGTTTGCTGTCCAATTAAGAACAGGGATACCATGGTCCTTAAACCAGGTACTGGTAGCTTTGGCACTGTGTGCATGTGCCAAGTCCTGTTGGAAAATGAAATCTGCATCTCCATAAAGTGCTCTACAACTTCCTGGTAGATGGCTGCGTTGACCTTGGACCTCAGAAAACACAGTGGACCAACACCAGCAGATGACATGGCCCCCCCAAAGCATCACTGATTGTGGAAACTTGACAAGCAACATGGATTCTGTGTCTCCTCTCTTCCTCCAGACTCTGGGACCTTGATTTCCAAAGGAAATGCAAAAGTTACTTTCATTAGAGAACATAACTTTGGACCACTCAGCAGCAGTCCCAGGTGAGATGCTTCTGACACTGTTTCTTGTTCAAGAGTGGCTTGACACAAGGAATGTGACAGCTGAAACCCATGTCTTGCATACGTCTGTGCGTGGTGGTTCTTGAAGCACTGACTCCAGCTGCAGTCCATGCTTTGTGAATCTTCTCCACATTTTGGAATGGGTTTTGTTTCACAATCCTCTCCAGGGTGCTGGTTTCTCTATTGCTTGTACACTTTTTTCTATCACATTGTTTCCTTCCGTTCACCTCTCTATTAATGTGCTTGGACACAGAGCTCTGTGAACAGCCAGCCTCTTTAGCAATGACCTTTTGTGTCTTGCCCTCCTTGTGCAAGATATCAGTGGTCGTCTTTTGGACAACTGTCATGTCAGCAGTCTTCCCCATGATTGTGTAGCCTACAAAATTAGACGGAGACCATTTAAAGGTCTTTGCAAGTGTTTTGAGTTAATTAGCTGATTAGACTGTGGCACCAATATTGAACCTTTTCACAATATTCTAATTTTCTGAGATACTAAATTTGGGGTTTTCATTAGTTGTCAGTAATAAACATCAACATTAAAATAAATAAACATTTGAAATATATCGGTCTGTGTGTAATGAATGAACATAATATACAAGTTTCACTTTTTGAACGGAATTACTGAAAAAATAAACTTTTTCATGATATTCTTATTTTGTGACAGCACCTGTATGTGTGCTACTCTGTTAAAACAGTTCGTATAGTTTGTGTGTCGTTTACTCCAATATTTTTACACATATTTTGATGTGAAATTCTGCAACGTGTAGTTCATGACTTTGGAATGATTACCTTTAATTAGAGCTAATGTGAAGTTCTTTCATATTGATATGTCATTTTTTTTAAGAAGTTTTATTAACTTGAAAAATTATCTTCACAGGAAGTAGTCAGGATAAGGACTTTTGCTGTTTCCTCCATATTCTGTGCCATGATGTCAAGGCTGGTACGGTCCTAAATTGTGAAAACTATTTACCAGAACGTCACTTCAGAAATGACCTGACTGTTCTTCTAAAACTTCTGCTGAAACCAGCTCACAGGGAGGATCCCAAGGTCACGATGAAGGTCTATCAACATACAGTCTACGGTACGAACAGTTCTCGTCTTCACACTCGTGTATGGCACAGTTGTTGTAGCTTCGTCGTGTCTGAGGAGGCACCAGCTCGGTCACAGCGTCTGTTCAGTCCTGCATTTGTGCACCACTTGCTGGCCACGTTTATACCTGAGGAGGTACCGACAGAGAGAAATGTTCAAATGTTTTCACTCGTCTTCCTCATGTCTACCCCTGATTGTGTTGCTACGGAGCTTCCCACTGCTGAATCAGCACCAGGAGAAGGACCTCCCCACCATCTCAAAGAACAGCTTGTTGGGCTTCCTGAAGAACCGGCAGAGCTTCTTGAGGGCCTGCGTGCTGAGAGGAGCGTGCGGCCTGCCTTTGGACTCATCCAGGCACTTGTCGTGTCCAGCAGACAGCAGGCAGTAGAAGCCCTTGGTGGTGTTGAAGTAAAAATTGCTGGGGTTTATCCTGGGCTGCAGGTCCAGAAACCTCTCTGCCTTCCTCAGCTCGGGGAAGGGGTCTTGGATGAGGGCGTCCCCGTCCACCACATGAATCTGTTCCCTGGGGAACACCTCGAGCCAACGGGCCAGGTGCAGGTGATACAGGCTCCTTTGCAGCGCCTTGTACCCACGGTTGATGTGCCCCTTGTGGAGCAGGAGCTCCTCCAGCGGCTGGTAGGGCTTGTGTTGAGTCAGGCGGTTGTGGAGGACCTGGGTGTAGTCGGACACCAGCCGTTCTGCTGGGTCTCGGATGATCAGCAGCAAGCGGACTGCTGGGTTCATGGCCCAGACTCGTGCGGGAACCTGAGGGGCTGCGAAGTATCCGGGGGTTTTCTCCACCGTCAGCTGAGCCGGGAGTGTTAAAGGCATCTGGGCTCGGTACCAGCTCAGACCACGGCGGAAGTGCTCCTCCACGTTGAAGTAGTGCACCTGACGAAGAACACAGAAGACGAAGAGAAACGTTTAGCAGTTTAGCGTGAAAGTTTTGCATCTTTCTGTTAAACTTTTGTAAAATCTGTCCTGTATTATCACCAAAGACAAAAGTCAATAATATTTTTGTTGTCTGTTATGTGGTCATTCGTCTGTTGTGTTAGCAAAACATCTGACGAACCAGTGAACGTCTTCTTTCGGCTTTTCTCTCTTCAGGGGTCGCCACCACGAGTCTTCCTCCTCCATCTCACTCTGTCCTCTGCATCCTCTGTCCTCACTCCCTCCATGTCCTCTCTAACTGCATCCATACATCTCATCTTTGTCTTTTTCCTGGCAGCTGCATTTCTAACATCCTTCAATATAACCACTGTCCCTCCTCTGGACATGTCCAAACCACTGTCCCTCCTCTGGACATGTCCAAACCACTGTCCCTCCTCTGGACATGTCCAAACCATCTCAGTCTAGCCTCCCTAACTTTATCTCCCAGCTGTTCAACCTGTGCTGTACCACTGACGATCTCATTCCTAATCTGATCCTTCCACTTGGTCTCTTGGACACATAAATCATCTACCTTCCTTCTCTGCATCATGTCAGCCAGATCTTTATCTTCACCTGTCATTGTCCTCACATTTAGAGTTGTCTCACTCAGTCCTACATTCTTGACTTTCCTCTTCTTCCTCTGTCTCCTGACACGTTTCCCTCCTCGTGGTCTTCGACAGTAGCACACTTTCCTTTGGCACCCAGTTTGTCAAAAGCACCGGTTTTGGTCGTTGTTAACCCGGGCCTCGACCGATCTGGTATGGTTTCTCTTTTTGATGAACTCGCATTATAGTTTTAGCAAAAGTGTTTTACGTCGGATGCCCTTCCTGACACAACTCTCACCATTTACTTGTGCTTGGGACCAGCACAAAAGATACACTGGCTCAGTGCTCCCTAGCGACTGGTTTCTGATGAACCAGTGAACAGGCGAAAGAAATCATCAGAAAGTAAAGACTGAAAATGCAGCTACCACAGCTGGTCAACGATAGCTGACAATAATGGTCAGTTTTACAGAAACTGGGCTAAAATTAGGTGTGGAAGTAGCTGAGACTCATCCTCAACCAAGACTCTGAAGGCAACCAATGGCTTGATCCAAAACGGCTTTAAGTCCTCCTCAATATAAAATGAGCTAACGTTAAAACTATGGCAGGTAACATTATTTACAGTAAATTATTTTTATACACCTTTACACTCAGTTTTTTAAACTTCGTGTCCTTTTTATCTAAAGTAAATATGTTTTTGTGTCAGAGCCTTTGAAACTCTGCAGTGATGACTTTAAGCTGACCTGAGCAGGAGTTCTCTCGGTGCAGTTTCTCCAGCGAAGCGCCGTCATCAGCGATATCTCAGAACGCAACATCAAACTGACGGAGGTTCAGCTGGTTCTGCTGCTGCCGGTTTGCATTAGGTCAGATCCAGAATGGGCGCCGGCTGAACTCAGCTGCTCTTTGACGCGTTTTTGACCCGAGCATCCGGTCGGAACTCGGTGCAGCACATTTTACATGACTGCAATGGGATCCAACTTTTAAAATGTTTGTTTTTGTAAGAGAAAATAAAAATACAGATTTAACCAAATAAGTTTTTTGTTAAGTTTTGATGAAGCTGAGCAGCTGCACCACAGTCCCAATTATTATCTTAAAAAAGACAAGTGATGTAATGTTTGTGCTTGTGAACGTGAGTGCGAGCGTTTTTCAGTTTTCACCAAAATACCTCATACAACATCAGATGCATCTTAATAAAACTTTCAGAAAGTAATTTTTGGATATGCATCTACAACTAAAACTATTAAAGTCAAACCAATTTCAGATGCACATCGTACAAAACACAAAAATGACGCTCCTTCGGTTTTACAGACGCTGAGCTGATATTTGGTGTGGTAGTCGTTGATAATCTTCCACAACACATTCTCTGAGCGCTACACATTTTGTCACGTTCTTGTCCAAAACTTTGGCTTTCATTTTTGGCGTCAAATCTATCTGTCTGTTAGCAAAATATCTCAGAAACCACTGTACAAATTTGACTTGGAACCTTTTAGAAATTATTCTTTGGACGTAAATCTACATCTGATTGTGTGAATGTTTTCACACTGTGACCCATTTTTCAGCATCTTCCCCATTCCACAATTTTTGTGCCATTTCATCAAATCATAAATCAAAACATTCGGCTCTTTCAGGACAATCCTGCTATGACTTTTGGTATTGGTGCAACTTTAGCTTTTTGAAATATTTAGCCGTTTCTGCCATTTTTTTCTCATAGAAAATGAACTGAACTCATTTTCCATCCTTCAGATCTTTAGGTCTGTTTACAACCTTTTACTGCTCCTTTCACATTTTGTTCTGCTTCAGCTTCTTTCAGCTTCCTTTTGCAAATTTAAACTTTTTTCAGCTACTTTCAGCTAGTTCCAGCTGTTTTTTTCAGCTGTTTTGTACTCCCTTCAGCTTCTTTCTGCTAACTACAGCATTTTTGTGCTTCTTCTAACTTCTTCCAGCTTATTTCTTCAAGTTTCAACTTTTTTTTGCTATTTCAGCTGCTATTTAGCCGTTTTAAGCTAATTTGAGCTTTTTTTTTTTAGCAAATTACCCATTTTTTGCACTCATTTAAACTTTTTTCAGCTTAATTCAGCAAAAATGTTCTCTCCATCTCGTTCTAGTAATTTAAGCTTCTTTCTGTTTTTTAGCTACTTTTCAAAGTTTTTTTGCTGATTTCAGATTTTTCAAGTTAATTTCCACTTTTTTTTGTTGCTCATTTCTGCTCCTTTCAGCCTAATTAGGCAAAATTGTGCTCTCTCCACTTCCGTCTGCTAATTTAAGCTTGTTCTAACTTTTCAGCTAACTTTTTGGCTTTTTTTTTTTTTTTTAGCTAATTATGGCTGTTTGCAGACAAATTCGTTTTTATGGTAATTTCTGCGACCTCTGCCTAATTAACTTTGTTCTACAAATTTCAGCTTGTTATTATCCTTTCAGCTTATTTCTGCTAGTTTAAACTTTTTCTTATATTTTGGCTATTGTTTAGCTGTTTTGTGCTAATTTGAGCTTTTTCAGCTAATTTCACTTTTTTTTGTTCATTTTATCTCCTTTCAGTTCCTTCTGGTATTTAAAGCTTCTTTCTTCCTTTTCGGCTACTTTTCAGCTATTTTAGCTAATTTCAACTTTTTAGCTAATTTCCTAATTTTTGGGCTATTTTCTGCTTATTTAAACCTAATTCAGCAAATATGTGTTCTTTGCTTTGTTCTGCTAGTTTAGGCTTGTTTTTCCTTTTCAGCTAGATTTCAGCATGTGTTTTGCTAATTTCAGCTGTTTTCAGCAAGTTCTTCAGCAATAAGCATTGACACTGCATTTCACAGGAAATGCAATTTCTCTATAAGATTTGACGTCAACCCAATTAAAGATGGTTTCTACAGCTAATTGATATTAGCCAACACAAAATGTCTATAACTCATTGAAATGTACAGATACCGAGCTAACCTTCGGTGTGGTAGTAGCTGAAGGTCTACGTAAAATGTTACGTTCAAGATTTGCCAAAATAATTTCTCCACATGAAACGTACAGTCTAAAACTCAGGCAGGAAAGTTGGCAGGCGATGCATTTCTTCAAGCGATGCTAAGATTTTAATGTCTTTATGTTTTCAGACCTGAAGTTTGTCACTGGAAAATAATTGTCTTGCAGCTGAGGTGCTAATTAAGTTTCTAAAAGTGTCAATGAAATATTTTTGAAGCTCTTTTGTACAAGGTTGATTTTGAAACCTGTAAGACTCCTCCCTTGTCTGTCCAAAACCTGTTAAAAAATCTCACATTTGTTGCTAATTTTAGCTCGTTTTGTAGCTCGACTCTTTCGTTCTCTTACTGCGATGAGAGTGTGAAGCACTCTGGTACCTGTCAGCTGACAGCTGAAGTACAAGTGAGTTTTTCTTTTCTCATCGGTCTCAAGGGGCAACAACGAGTCTTCTTCACGCTGCAAACCACCAGAAAAGACTAAATGTGCTGCTGTACTATCACATACGTCTGTCGGGTTTTAGATCTGCCCCATTTAAGGCAAAGTTGTTACATAAAATTATATTAAATTCAACCAAACAATTTATTTGGCTTTTTCTAAGTACTAAGGTTGCATTTCTGTTAGTTTAGAGAGGAAATGTCATGTTTTTTGAGGATCTATGAATGGGTGAGTTTTAGTTTTAATTGTGAAATCCCCAATAATCACCAGTTGCCTGATTTCTGTCCAGGTCAGCTAAATTATTCTGGAAATAACGACCAGTTTATTATTAATTTATTTATTAACATCACGAACTGCTGGTCTAAAACAGGATCAGAGACATTTGCTCGTAAAGTAACTTCAGCACAAACATTAAATAAGTTTCTTACACTTCGGGCTAACGATTTAAAAACCTCTTTGTAAACAAAAGCAAAACAAACAAACATATGCACGGTGCACAAGTTGTGAGTCGAGCCTCATTTCTTTGTGTTTTACTTCTAATCAGCCAGACTTTTTGTTTCATTGTCCAAACTTTTCTTTCAAAGCTTCTGATTGGACTTTTGCTGCTTCCCCCCCCCCCCCCCCTCTTTTGTTGTCAAAAATACAATTTATTCCCAAGTATCCATCCATCCATCCATCCATTTTCTTCCGCTTATCCAGGGTCGGGTCGCGGGGGTAGCAGCCTAAGTAGGGAGGCCCAGACTTCCCTCTCCCCAGCCACTTGGTCCAGCTCCTCCGGGGGAATCCCGAGGCGTTCCCAGGCCAGCCGAGAAACATAGTCCCTTCAGCGTGTCCTGGGTCTTCCTCTGGGTCTCCTCCCGGTGGGACGTGTCCGGAACACCTCACCAGGGAGGCGTCCAGAAGGCATCCTAAACAGATGCCCAAGCCACCTCAACTGGCTCCTCTCGACGTGGAGAAGCAGCGGCTCTGCTCTGAGTCCCTCCCGGATGATCGAGCTTCTCACCCTGTCTCTAAGGGAGAGCCCAGAACCCTGCGGAGAAAACTCATTTCGGCCGCTTGTATCCGAGATCTCATTCTTTCGATGCTCATTCCCAAGTATCCCCAAGTATTTACAGGTAAATCTATTAAAATTATCAACAATAACATCCTGATGCACGCTCAATCATCCAGGAATCTGACACGGTTGAGTCAGGTCATCTGGACGAGGACCTGACTCAGTCTAAAGATCTGGAGAACCCACTTAAAAAAAAGTTTGACTGCTTGGAAACAAATAACGAAATCAGGGGTGGTTTAAAACTTTTGCACGGTGTCGTCCCACACTATGATGTGCACCACTGAAAGGAACTTAATGTCACAGAATGACCCGGTCGCCCTGATGACCACCAGGTGACAGAGGACTTTACCTCAGCCTTTGCCACCTCCACATCTGGGTGCAGGTTGAGCATCTCCAGCAGGGCCCTGGTTCCACCTTTCCTCACCCCGATGATAATGGCTCCTGGCAGGCGCTGCTGGGTAGCATTGTTAGATGAGGAGGAGGAGGAGGAGGAGGAGGAGGAGGAGGAGGAGGAGGAGGA
>NC_056505.1:6690504-6693858 GCF_014905685.2 Nematolebias whitei
GAGGAGGAGGAGGAGGAGGAGGAGGAGGAGGAGGAGGAGGAGGAGGATGAAGGAGGGAGGTAAAGAGGTGAACTAGAGCCCCCGCTGCGCAGCTCCCTTAAGCACACAGAGAGCTGAGTCTGCAGCAGGAGCAGCAGCAGCAGCGCTAGGAGCACCGTCCACAGCATGGTGCCACGTGCACACACGTGCACACACACGGAGTCCCCACACAGTGCTTGTTTTCAGTCAGCAGGGGGCCTCAGGAGGATGCTCTTCAATCTGTCAACCTGAGAGAGGAGAAAAATCAAGTTATTTTGCTGCCTCATGCTTTTCTCATCAATCTGCAGAAAAGAGATAAATCTGAGAAGAATCTGCTCATAAACAAAATGAGATCATTTTAAATCTCCCTGATGCTCGTTAGCTGTGGCAGCCATATTGAATTAGATCATCTCCAGAGGTTAAAGAGTTACATATGAATTCATTTCAATAAATTTCATCCACAGGTTCATGATCATTTCTGCTATTAGTTTGATCTTTTACTACTTTAGCATTTACGTAGCTTTTTGCTACTTTTAGCTTCTACCTAATCTTTGGCTGCTTTTAGATAGTGTTATTTTACTTTTAGATTTTAGATAACTATTTGCTATTTTTACATATTAATTTATGTTGTGCTCATTTTAGCTAGCAGTTCTGTTTTACTTTTAACTTCAACCTTTTGCTGCTTTTACCTTTTAACCTGTTTTACAAGTTACGGATTTCAGCTTTCTTCAGTTTTTCCTCGTCTCTAATAGCGTTAAGCTTTGCTCATTTCTCTTTTTTTAAATTCAATTCAGTTTAGTTTATTTATACAGCGCCAAGTTACAACAGCAGTCGGCACTGAACAGAAACAGTCACATACAGTACATGAAAAGTAAGTTAATAACGTTATTTATCTGAAATTAATATGTAATTAGAAATTACATCAATATAGAAGCAAAAAGTTTAAAGTTCTCGTAAAAACTGTGCATGAGAAATTAATACACCTTTAATGTTGAAGGACTTGCTGCTTCATAAGTTGAATATCAGATGATCAAAGATGGTTTAATAAAGAATAAAAATACAAATAAAATTAGACTGCTTGGTGTTTCTTTTAGAATTTATTAAAAAACTAATAAAAGCTGTGAAAAGTTAACTTATTCAAAATTAAACTAAACTTTTTCTTCTTATCTATGCACATGAAAACACACACAAACAACTATGTGTCTTTATGAAATATATGTACCCCCCACCCCCCGTGTCTGCGTCGCGGCCCACGCAAGGTCGTCCTGAAATCAGATCTGCATCCCACACGTGCATGTTCCTCCTCAACATGGACACGAGGTCACGCACACAAACACACAAAGATTAGGAGTGAGCAACCACGAGCTGTTCCAGCTGCAGAACCTACAACGACTTCAGGTTCTGCACCTGTGGAAACATCATTCGTCTGAAGCAGTGACACAAATTTATCTGTAATTTCTGATTTCTAATCTTTTATCAGTGAAAGTGTGAGAACCAAAAATCATCTCATCATTTCAGTCCAGATGTTGACTGAGAATTATGAAAGTGTCAAACATGATCTAAATATCTATTTTATTCTTCAGCTCTTAACTTATTGTTCAAATCTTCGAGATACTTTCTTTTCTCACTGGTTTTCCAGTTAATTTATTGCATCTTGATCTGTGGGGACATTTTTCAAAGGAATTTATGACTTCTCTGTTTCCATAAAGCTCTTAAAATGATAATTGTGGGTGAAGAGCATGTAAACAAAAACAGATGGGTCTCGCTGCACAACTGTGCGGTTCTGACCTGTTTGTACAAACAGTTGTACCGACACTTGACTGAATACAATAAAGAATGCTCTAATAGCAGCTTAACATATAGCTAGCTATTTGTTTCAACTTCTAGCTGGTGTTTTGCTCCTTTTAACTTTGTGCTAGTTATTTATTTCATTTAGCTTTTAGCTGGTGTTTTTCTTTGTTTAGCTTTAAGCTTGCTCTTTGCTTCTTTTAGCTTTAACTGGTGTTTTGCTCCTTTTAACTTTAAGCTTGTTCTTTGCTTCTTTTAGCTTTTATTTGGTGTTTTGCTTCTTATAACTTTAAACTTGTTTTTTGCTTCATTTAGCTTTTAGCTGGTGTTTTGCTCCTTTTAACTTTAAGCTTGTTCTTTGCTTCTTTTAGCTTTAGTTGGTGTTTTGCTCCTTATAACTTTAAGCTTGTTTTTTGGTTCATTTAGCTTTTAGCTGGTGTTTTACTCCTTTTAACTTTAAGCTTGTTTTTTGCTTCATTTAGCTTTTAGCTGGTGTTTTACTCCTTTTAACTTTAAGCTTGTTCTTTGCTTCATTTAGCTTTAGTTGGTGTTTTGCTCCTTTTAGCTTTAAGCTAGTTATTTATTTCATTTAGCTTTTAGCTGGTGTTTTGCTCCTTATAACTTTAAGCTTGTGATTTGCTTAATTTAGCTTTTAGCTTGTGTTTTGCTTTGTTTAGCTTTAAGCTTGCTCTTTGCTTCTTTTAGCTTTAGTTGGTGTTTTGCTCCTTATAACTTTAAGCTTGTTTTTTGGTTCATTTAGCTTTTAGCTGGTGTTTTACTCCTTTTAACTTTAAGCTTGTTATTTGCTTCATTTAGCTTTTAGCTGGTGTTTTGCTCTTTTTAACTTTGTGCTAGTTATTTGCTTCATTTAGCTTTTAGCTGGTGTTTTGCTTCATTTATCTCTAACAACTCCAGGATATTTCAGCAGTCATTCACATCCCTGTATTTTTACAGAAAATAAATTTCTCCAGTATTTTCATTTACTGCAGCAGCCTTGGAGCACATGAGATAAATGTAATCATTTAAAAGTGTTCTCTGTGTTAGTTCATCCTGTCAGATGCTGTAATTTTAATTCCTCTCAGTGGGATTATTCGGCTTCGTGTCGTCTGAGCAGGAGGAAGATGCCGTGTCTGCAGCATTAGGATTAAGTGTTCAGTCATTTCTTTGCATCTTTGTCCACACGATGTGCTGCTTCACCTGTTTCATGTTCCGACTCTCTGCGATGGTTCTGTTGAACCTTAATGTGCTTTTTGACAAACTCTAGGTCCGAGCGCTGTGGGTGTTTCAGCACCAGTGATGCGACTCCAGACAGAAAGAGTGACATTTGAAGCCATGTGGCCTGCAGCAGACAGAGAGGAGAGGTGTTCTGAAAATAAATGTTCCTGTGAGGTTCTGGGTCTCCTCCAGAACCAAAACCATCCTTCAGAGTTCAGTTTGAAGCTCTCATGACAATCTGCAGCACTTTGTTGGTGTTAACTGCTGTGTTGCTGTTTGAGTTTAATCTAAAATGTATTTTAAATGTAAAATTATATATATATATATATATAT
>NC_056505.1:6693958-6696566 GCF_014905685.2 Nematolebias whitei
TATATGAAAAAGAAAATGGCTGATCATCAATTTTATTCCAGCTACAAATCCAACACTCATCTTGTCTGATTAAAAAAAAACAATCCTGCAGCTGGACAAATTACATATTCTGTGAACGCTCTGTGCTAAAAAATAAAAATAAAAAAACAGAAAATGAGTTCTTCACACTAAAAGGAGCAAAACACTAGCTAAAAGCTAAAATGAGCAAAATGCTACTTAAGAATTGCAAAATACTAATTCAAAGTAGCAAAGAACTAGCTAAAAGCTAAAGCAGCAAAATGCTAGCCAACAAAAGCAAAATATTGGCTGAAGGCTAAAAGTAGCAGATTGCTCACTAAAAGCTAAAATGGCAACATGCTAGCTAAAAACAGTAAATGTTGGCTGCAGGCTAAAAGTAGCCGAAGGCTATTCAAACGTAGTAAAACAAGCTTCAAACTATAAGCAACAAAAGGTTGGCTAAAGGCTTAAAAGTAGCAAAGGGCCAGCTTTCTCGTAATTTAAAAGATTAAGATTATTTTTCTGTTCATATAAAACATTTTCTCTTATTTCTGCTTCAGCAAACTGGCCTTATTTTGTCTTTTAATGCTACTTTTAGATTAACTTTTTTAAAGTTGCCATTCTGCCACCTTTAATTTTTAGCTAGTCTTTTGCTGACATTAATCAAGTTAGATATTTTGAAATGTATATCATTATCTCCTGAATAAGCTGAAGGATTTAAAATGTGAACAGCTAAAACAACAGAAAGTACGCAGAAGTAGTTAAACTGTAAATAAATTTACAGAAAAATAAAAACCAGGAAATCAATAATGGGAATTTTAATGGATGATTTTCTGATAATTATCTTCAATAATATGCCTCATCCTGCACCTTTACCTGCAGGTCATAACCCCCCCAGTTTCACACCTCGTCATATAGAAATAACACATTTTAACACGTTGCTGCTCCAAAAATGCATTTTGTTGCAGGCGAACGCTGCAGTCTTCACCTTCAGCACAACCTGAACTGTGTTGGAGCTGGAGTTTATCCACGTGATTTGTGTTAATGAAGCGGGGCGTCCTCCCTCCTGCTCCTCTGCCTCGTCTGGTGCCACCGACTCATCGTTTGGTGTGACGTTGTTCTGCTTCAGAGGAGAAAACCCCTGTCTGCCGTTGCTCCTGAGCACTAATTGCACCACGAGGGAGCATCCGACCGTCTGCGCTATCCCCTGACCTGGAGACACCAACGTCATCCCGCCAACCTCTGGCCCTGAACGGGAGTTTCGTCCCACAGCAGCGTGTTGTTTGTCAGCATAGGTGTGTTAGACATAAAAACTTAATCTAGTCATAAACTTGGTCCAGACAACAACATGTGAAATAAATGTTTCTAGCTCCACCTCTCAAGTCCTGTTCCAGCTAACTTGATTCATTTAGCATCGTTAATGTTTCATGTTAGCTGTTCTCTGTCCCATAAAAACCTCTGACCTAACATTGTCATTGTGCAAGTTTGTGGTGGTAATGTACCAAAATTGTTGTTTGCCCACCGCCAAATAAAACCCAAGAAGAAGAAATAGCCCTGACAGATTAAAGACGAGGTGCTGGCGGTGATGACGTCCCCTCCAGAACACCCGGAGTACCGGTAATTATCTTCATGTGGAGCAGCAAGCTGTGAGCTGCCAGTCATAATGCGAGGAGTTCACGTGTGGGGGCAGCTCAGACAGAGTCACGTGTCTTTGGGGGGGTTCTGTAAACGTGTTTTGTGCAGAAAGAACAATTCCTCGTGTTCAGTGGCTCCATGCAGTTCCTCCGAAGTGGATTCTCTTTGTGACCTCCACCTGTCCTCTTCAACCTTCACCTTTGCCCCTTCCTCCTGACTTTCTTCCCTCCGTGACGAAACTCTCTCTGTTTTTGTGGCTCAGCGAACAAACCCCAGCTCTATGCTAATGGGGGTGCCCTGCAGCAGCCTCTTAGCTGCTCATAAATTAAACACAAGTAGCACCTTCCTGCCTGGAAATATTTTTTGACTCAATGAACTTTTAATCTTGACACGTATGAAAGGAGACAGTCGGATTTAGAAATGCGAAGCAGCTCCGAGCTCACGTCAAAACGAGACAAACACCGAGCGCTGATTAGACCTCGATTCACAGCAGAAATCAGGTTAATGCTGTTTGGCCCCAACGCAATCACAAGCCGCAAAAACACGACTGTGCAAAACACAAGGAAGTTGTTTTTTATTGTCACCATAGAACATTTATATCGATTATTTTTGATGTGCAAAGCCATACTGTTAACGCACATCATGTCTATAAAACTTATTCTTTAATGTGTTGTACTTGCAGATTTTGATGGACTTGCGTCATTAAAAAGACATTAAAAAGATGACTTTGTGCTGAGTGAGAGCAAAGACACTGCCGTCATTTTATCTGTGCAGCCAAAACACCAAAACACCGTTCCAGACGCTAGGAAAACAGCCTTTGTACTGCCTTTACTGAAGGGAGGAGACCACACCATACTGAAGGAGGAGACCACACCATACTGAAGGAGGAGACCGCACCATACTGAAGGAGGAGACCACACCATACTGAAAGAGGAGACAGCACCATACTGAAGGTGGAGACCGCACCATACTGAAG
>NC_056505.1:6701566-6707988 GCF_014905685.2 Nematolebias whitei
TGAAGGAGAAGACCGCACCATACTGAAGGAGGAGACCGCACCATACTGAAGGAGGAGACCGCACCATATTCAAGGAGGAGACCGCGCCATACTGAAGGTGGAGACCGCACCATACTGAAGGAGGAGACCGCACAATACTGAAGGAGGAGACCGCACCATACTGAAGGTGGAGACCGCACCATACTGAAGGAGGAGACCGCGCCATACTGAAGGAGGAGACCGCACCATACTGAAGGAGGAGACCGCACCATACTGAAGGAGGAGACCAGATTCATAACTGGCTGTCTACCATACCCACAATTACACCCTGTATTCACTGGTTAACTGGTCATCATTAACTTCACACAGACTCTCTCACTGGTACATTTTCATCTTTAAATCACTTCTTGGTCTGCTGCCTTCATACATCTCCTCCTACATGTCTCTGCGTGAGTGCAGCTACAGCGTGCGCTCTCAGGACATTATTACCTGCAGTGTTCCCTCAATGAGGACTGAACTGGACAAAAGGGCCTTCTCCTACTCTGCTCCTGTTTCCTGGAATATCTTACAAAAAGATCTGAAGCTCTCGACTTTGACCTCTCTAGGATTTTAAACAATTGTTAAGTTCATGGCAAAAATCAATGTAGATGTTCCTGTTTTTAGTATTTTACCTCGTTTCATAATATAGCTTGTTTTTATTTTGTTTTGTATGCTTGTTGTGGCTGTTTATTGTTGTGTTTATCGGTGGTTTGTCTAAAACAGGTCCCTCTTGTAAACGAGTCCTCGTGACTCAATGAGACTAACCTGCATAAATAAAGGTTGAATGAATGAATAGTACTGTGTTCTCTGTGGGTATTACGGTTCATTATCCAAAGATTTCAGAATTGTTCAGCTGTAAATTTTAGGATGGGCTTTTGCTGGATTTTAGAGTTTGTTCTCTGTAAATCTTTGGGTGGATTCACTGTGGATTCATGTTTGCTTCGATCAACCACCATCACATTTAACTCTACTGGTATCTGGAGAGACCAGGGGAACACCTCAGACTCTTCGTTGAGTTCTTCCAGCTCTTCCTGAGCAGTTTGGTGAGGAACACACGGGTCACGCTGCTGCTGGACCTGCTACTATAAAAGAGTTGCCGTTGTGTTGTGGAGACAGACTGAGCAGAAAAAACGAGTCAGGTTGGAGGATTTCATTAAATTGAACCTTCAAGTGATTCTGAGCAATGTTCTCTGCAGTTTCTGGTTGCTTTTTGAAATCATTTATAACTCAGTTCTTGAATGCTTTGAGATAAAATTAACACCAACTTGTGACTTTTGCCTTGTTCATACATAATAAACTATTTATTCAAGGTAATCCCCAGTTTTGGGTTATATGTAACAGATGTATTACCAAAAAAACAAGTTTTAAATGATACCTTTAGGCATTTTGTACCTTGCAGAATTTTGCGCAGACTCGTCGTTTTTCTGTCTTTGTTGCATTTGTTTGAAAGAAAGTGAAATAGAAAACGAAATGATAAATTTGCTGAATGTCTAAAACAAAGACATTTCTGTTCTCGTCTGGACCCTCTCTCTTTATTTGCATCATCTGAGCTCTACGTTCGGCCCTCAGCTCTGCTCAGCGAGCCACACGTGAGTCATGGCGACCAGTCCCCGTCTTTTACATCTTGTAATTCACATTAGGCAGCATGGAATGAGGGAACAAACAACAACAACGCCAAGATTGTTAATGACGCGTGAACTCTCCGTAATGGCAAACATACGAGCCTGATAAGGCTGGAGAAGATGGAGATGGAGATGGAGGGGAAATAGAAACAAAAAAAAAAGTGGAAGGTTGGAGTTTAATTATCTGTGAAAGGCAAATGCTTCCATCTGCTTTTGGGGACAAGTGTCATGCACGTTTGTGTGCGTTTGTGTTATGTGTGTGAATGTGTGCAGCCTTTCGTGCGAGCCTGCGGTCCAACCCCCTGGAAACATTTTTGGACTGAGCGATGGTATTTGGGGGTTGGGGGGATGGATTATCCTGTACAAAGAGACGGAGGGTGGCTGGGAAGGAGGAGGCTGGTGGCAAGGACGCATGATTGGGTGGAGGTACAGTGAGTGTGTGTGCACGTTCTCCACAGGAGAACGTTTGGTCTGGAACAAGAAGATTGTCCCTGGCAGGGGACTGAACCGCTTTGGTTTGCCAACTCTGTCACTAAAAGTCAGATAAAACTCTGTCTGCCTTTTTCTTTCCTTTCAACCACCTGCCAACCAGTTCCTTTCCTTTATTTTCTTCTGGTTTCACCTCATTTCCTCAAACTTTCACCACAACCACACATTCTTTGTGCCCGGCTTCCTGTCAGCCAATCACACGCGCTTATTAAGGCAAACACACTCCGAGTTGATTGACAAAGGAAATGTAACGAGGCTGCTCCCGTTCCCCATCCCGTTCCCATTACTCGCCGCGAGAGGAGATGGCCAACGCTCAGAGGGGCGTCAATAATCAGAACAGACGGAGACATCGGAGAACGACGTGAATCAGTCATGCTTCCAGTGCAGCACAACCTCTGGCAACCAGAAACGATGAACTGCAGGAATCTGGATGTTCCCTCACATGTTTTTTTATTTTTTAATTTAACCACTGTCAGGTCTTTCAGAGATCAGAGATGGGAAGGTAAGTGCATAGTCAAAAAGTTTTTCTCTTTTCAGAAAACTTTGTTGTTTTGTGTTTGGATGTAGAGGCACACAAACAGGTTCTGAGCCTGAAGAAAGATCTCGTATGAGCAAAAGGTTTGATCTTTTCCTGAGAGACTATTAGGGATGAAGAGACAGAGAGGACGAGCAACACAAAAACTTAAAAGTCCTCCTGGCATCATCTCCCTCCCTGCTCTGTCAGATGTTTCTCCTCTGCAGGTGTTTTCAGCAGCATCACCTGCAGGAACGAGACAACAGTTTTTATTGTTCGTGAATGAATCTATTAAAATGCGATTAACAGGTTTAAAAAAGAAGAAGGTTTAGAACAAAGAAAAGAGCTAGGTTGATGTAATTATATAATCAATGTAAAATATATTAAAACCTACAAGTTTTCGCTTGAGATTAACCAATTTTTACTAAATGTACTAATAAAAACTGACAAATCATTGCACTTCTCTACAGGGTTTTGAGATTTGTGGCCATTTTTGCTTCTTTCTTTTTGCCAGGATCAGGATTCTGGGTGAATTACCATATTTTTCAGACTATAAGGTGCACTTAAAATCCTTTAATGTTCTCAAAAATCGACAGTGAGCCTTATAATCTGGTGCGGCTTATGTATTAATTCTGGTTGTGCTTACTGACCTCGAACTGATTTTATGTGGTGCACGGTGCTCAAAAAAACAGGAAGTGTCATTGTGGTGGTTTTGTTTCGCTTAATGCACCTTATAATCCAGTGCGCCTTATGTATGAAAACGGACCCGTTTATTGATATTGTGCCTTATAGTACGAAAAATATGGTAAATTAAACATGGTGCAACGTGTCATCAGATGTCTTTAAATCTCACAAACAAGAAGAGACTAGTCAAACATGATAAAGAAAATATGATCATTGAACAAAGTCTTTCACATCAAAATCCGCAAAAGCTAAGCTAGCAAAAGCTACATGTTGCACTATAAAAATGCATGAAATGAAAAACAGCCAACATTCAAATAAAAAGTACTGTTTCTCATCCCATTTACTATTTGTTGTTGCAGAACAAGCAGTGGTGAAATTAAAAGCGTCTCTGCAGGATTTAGTGCCATCTAGTGGTGTAGTTGCAGATAGCAACCAAACAAAATCATTATGTAAACATCAGTTTTAAGGATAACGTTTTTCCCTTCTTTTGGACTTAAAACACAAATCTATTACAGAAAAAAACACGTGAAGTTCACATGTTGACATCACATGTGACACGTGTTGGACTTCTATGTTTTTTGTAACATTTTCAGCACGTTCAGCTCATCACATGAAAACATGGTAAATGTGATGTTTCTGAAAAAGGAGACTTGTTGTAGAAAACAGTTGTTTAACACTTTCTTGTATCTTTCACTCCATGTTACATTATTAGAACAGATTTCAGATCGCCTCTCTAAAATTCAGAAATCTATATATTTATTTATCTGTTGTTTTAAATCACTGTCTGGTTTTGAGTTGAACTTCTAGTTTTGAAGCATTAATGACTTGAATCCAGGTAAAACCAGCAGAGATAAATTAGCACTTCCTGTTTATTCCCATTGAAAAGAAAAGGGAGGATCTACAACACATGCAGCAGTAAATGTATTTTCACAGCAACTTTTAAATTGGACTCTTTCGGCGAGGAGAAAAAAAAAAAAAAACCCTGTGAGCAAACCAGAAGCCGACACCCACCACCCTTTGGCTCCCCCATCATCTTTTTTACTCAAAACACCAAGTTACCCCCCGCCCATCCTCCTCCTCCTTAAATCTTCTGCCATGCATGCTCCAAGATTTGGGTCAACCATATCAAACACCAAAATGTGCCGAGCTCTTTGGTGTGCTCGGTTATGCATGTGGTGAATGTGTGTGTGTGTGTGTGTGTGTGTGTGTGTGTGTGTGTGTGTGTGTGTGTGTGTGTGTGTGTGTGTGTGTGTAGAGGAAGAAGGCTGATGTTGGTATTTTATCAGAAAGTTAACTGGAGGGAGTCTGATTAGGAAATGCAGTTTTATCAAAGAAATCTGTGCGAGTGTGCACAAAATAGTAAAATATTTTCTTTTACAATGATGTGTGCGCGCGCGTGTGTGTGTTAGTGTGTGTTTCTTTATTTAAAAACGGAACCAAAAAGAAAATCCATGGTGATATTTTTTGTATATTTTACACAAATTAACCAGGTTTTAAGACCTTCTCCTTTACACGTTTTGCATCTGACTTGAACTCTACTTGTGTCTGAGTGTGTGTTTGTGTCTTAGTGTGTGTTTGTGTCTGAGTGTGTGTGTGTGTGTGTGTGTCTGAGTGTGTGTGTCTGTGTGTGTGTTTGTGTCTGAGTGTGTGTGTGTCTGAGTGTGTCTGTGTGTGTGTTTGTGTTGTTTATCTTCGAGGCCACCTGGAGCAGAGTCAAACTCAGGCCATTTTGATTTAGGGAGTTGGGACAGAGAGAGAGATGTTTGGTCGCCCCTGTACATGATGAGCACCATCATCCTCATTCCCACACCTGCAGATCCACACACACCACACACACCACACACACCACACACACGCTTCTGGCCTTCAATTAGCAAAATTACACTCACCGTCGGCTGTGGGTTGAAATGCACTTAGCTGTAATTATGCAAGTTAACAGCAGAAGCTAACATCTAAAAGTAGACAGCATTAATAACATTTTTCCTCCCACTGGCTCTTTTTAAAACCCGTTTTCTTTTTCTGAACCTGACTGGGACTGACTGCGTTCTTTCTATGATGATTACGAACCACTTCGTACATATGGCTACGTTTGATTCCAACAAGATCTTAAGTTTTGGTCCAACCGTGAGCACAATGTCATACCATGCTGCGATCTCTTACATGAGCGGTCGGTGCTCAAAGTATGTGTTGTGAATGACTGCCGGCTGCTACCACACCAGATTTGAGCTCAATATCAGTGAAATGTACTGAGACGCAGTCGTTTAGGCTGCAGGCCATCTTGAGTTGGGTTGACCCTAAACGTTAATCATCTGTAAATGAGCATCCAATAATTATTCTCTAAGAGTTTAAATAAAGTGTACATGGCAGTATTTTTGTGTTTGCTCCTCTTTCTGTTCTGTTCTGCAGCGTGTTTTCTTTTGTTTGCAGATTTGACGAAGACCCAGTGAGGAAATCCACAGGTTTGGAGCATTTATTTGATGTGTTCCTGTTCCTTCTGTCTTTGAGGGGACGCGGTGTGTTTTTTGATTGATCATGATCCACGATCAATGAGAATCTTCACCAGCAAAACAAACATATTTAACTCCAACAGGTACAAAGTTTTAAACAAAAACGTGTCGTCTTCAAAGTGTCGTTTAGGGATGATTCTCAGCTACTACCACGCCACACTTTAGCTAAATATGTGTAAAATTAACTGAGTTTGTGCCTTTTTTGTTTGCTGTGGTGGCCATATTGGATCAGCTTGAGTACAAAAGTCAACCAGCTGTAAATGTACCTTTAATTTCTACTTTTCTGAAAGTTTCATTAAAGTCAGTTCAGTGTTTCATGAGATTTTCTGTTAACAGACAAACATCTGCACACAATTACACAATCGCCTGTCTTTCACGGCGGTGCGTGTTAGTCATTGCACACAGCAAACAAACGAACAGAACAGATTTGGAAAACTAATGGGATTTTTCTATTGAACGAAAAATGGTGTCTAATCAAGCTGGTTGTATGTAAACAACAGCAGCCTCCACCCTGCAGCCATCATCCATCATTGAACACACGCACACACACACACACACACACACACACACACACACACACACACACAC
>NC_056505.1:6707998-6722480 GCF_014905685.2 Nematolebias whitei
ACACACACACACACACACACACACACACACACACACACACACACACATTTAGAGACACACAGCATATGTGGGTTGTCTCACAGTGGCAGCTTGTCCTGACAGCGAGAAGATCTGACCTGTCAGGGTGGATTTAACCCAACTGTCACTGAGGAGAAGCGGGACATTGTGTGTTTTTGTGCCTGCTCTCACAGACTGTGTGTGTGTGTGTGTGTGTGTGTGTGTGTGCGTGTGTGTGTGTGTGTGTGCGCGCTGGTTTTTAGGGTGAATTCAGTTTCATTAGCTGCACGTGTGAGTGTCACGCTTGTGTACAACACGAGGCGTCTGGAGCGAGGACGAGCTGACAGATGGGGGTGAACAAGTTGCGTCTGGTCGGCCTCATCACGAGCCAGCGAGCTCGGATACTAACCAGGTCCTGAACCGGGTCCTGAACTGGGTCCTGAACCAGGTTCTGTTTGTTTGTGATGGTGTTTTAACGGAAAGCAGAGGGGAGTTGACGGTTAGAGCAGAGGATGAAAAGTGGAGCATCAGACGAGGAGAAAGTGATTCCAGCTTCATTAGGCCAGTTTGGACTCCTGCTGGAAGATCACCATGGAAACGATTGTTTGGATCACGCTCACCTGGGCAGGAGACCCGGGGGACGGATTCTTAGGATGGAGGTGTGGAAAGAAAAAGGGGGGGGGGGGGGGGGGATGCAGTTTGCAGATGATGCCATAGTTGGTGTGGCATTATGGCCGAACGATGCCAGACGGCGACGGTAATAAATATCTAATAACTTGAGCAGGATCCTGTAACACTGCGCAGAACGTTCTTTTTAAAGATTTGACCAAAACAGATAAAACACCGTCACCCTTATTCTTTTCTAGATGAATTAAAGCTTTGGTAAGATTCTTATAAGGACAGGTCGGCTTTTAATTCAAGGATTCAAGGTTCTTCATTTGTCATTCGCACCACATGTGGTGGAACAAAATTGTGTACACAGGGTCCCAGTTACATCCAACAAAAGTATAAAATATACAAGAAAAACAGTAATAATATCTAAGATATGAACTAAGAAAAAGGTTAAACTAAAGATACGCTAAGCACTTGCAGTATAAAAACAATACGCCAAACAGCAGCACGAACATGAGTCTGTGAGACCAGATGAGTACGAATGAACACAGCAACATGAAACAGATCACGACTGAATCGATTGAATTGGGAATTGAGTGCATGCACGCTGCTGTGAGCGGCCGCCTGCCAGAGACTACCTCACAGGTCGGCCACAGTATGTGAGGCTGCAGAACACCACCTCGGACACTAGACTGAGCAGCACAGGGGTTCCTCAGGGGACGGTCCTCTCACCGTTTCTGTTCGCCCTCAACACCTCGGACTTCAGGTACAACTCACAATCCTGCATCTGCAGAAGTTCTGGATGACTCTGGCATTGTGGGCTGCATCACTGCTGACCAGGAAGCTGAATACAGAGGTGGGGTGGACAGAACCACCTGCAACTCAACGTTGTAAAAACTAAAGAGCTGCAGGTGGACAACAGGAAGAAGACCAGCCCTCCAACCCTATCAACATCAAGGATACTTAGGTGGACATTGTGGACTGCTACAAGTACCTGGGGGTCCACTTAGACAATAAACTGGACTGGACAGCTAACACCAACACCCTCTACAAGAAAGGACAGAGTCGCCTTTTTCTTCAGAGGAGACTCAGGTCCTTTAACATCTGCAGGACCCTGCTGCAGATGTTTTATCATTCGGTGGTCTCCAGTGTCTTCTTCTACGCTGCGGTGTGCTGGGGCAGCAGGTGAAGAAAGCCGATGCCAACAGACTCGATAAACTCACCAGGAGAGCTTGCTCAGTTCTGGGAGTGGACCTGCAGTCTCTGACAGAGGTGTCTGAGGAAACTGCTCCAGATCCTGAACAACACGTCACACCCCCTGCATGACACACAGGACTCTAACTGCAGCACCTTCAGTCGTAGACTGAGACCACCGAGGTGCTCCACAAACACAACACAGGAAGTCCTTCCTCCCTGTGGCCGTCAAACTTTTCAACAATAAAGATGAATAATATAAAGTTCTAGCTTTACGGAGGGCTTTTTTGTATGTTGGCAGATTATCTCTCTAGGAAAAGTAAGATTCCTCTACATTTGTGGAGCACAATTTTCTTTCTAGTTTTCTAGATGTGTTTTAAAGTATGTAACTCAGAATTGAACCAAGGAGCTAATCTCCTCTGATTGATTACTTTCTTTTTCAGCGGAGCAGCTTTATCGAGTGAAGTTTGTAAAGTAGTTGAAAAGTTATCAACTATTTAAGTCACTGCTCTCTGATGTATTACTCTACAAAACAGAGGAAAACGATGGAAGAGAATCTTTAAATTTTACAGTGTGTTCTGATAAGCACCTGCTAAGGTGAAATTTACTCTGACTGTGTAGTTATTTAATGTGGCGGGGGGGGGGGGGGGGAGGTGTGAACAATCTCAATTTTGTAAGACTTGAAGTTTCTGACTCCAGACCCAGCAGGGGTAAAACTCAAATTTGTCTAAAAAGATTCACCTGTGAGGAAAACCAGCCGTTTGTGTCTAAAACAAAATCTGACGGTGTCCACGTGACAACTCTGCAGCATCTCAGTGTGCACGTTACACTAAAGACGCAAAATTCTGGCAGGAGTTTGAAGAAATATTTAACAAAAGTGTTATAGTGTCTTTATTTAAATCATCACATGCTGCCAAAAAGCAGCAATAATAGTATTTTTTTCAGTGTCTGTGCTTGCTTGTCTGTAGCGTTGTCAAAATATTTTACTTTAATGACATTCTCAAAAAGTACTCGCCGTATGTACATCTACAACCGAATAACTTCGTGAGTAAATCCAATTCAAGATGGCTGCCACCACTAACCGACTATCAACCACAGAAATGGTGATAATTCAGTCAGTTTTACTGATACTGAGCTCAAACTTGATATGGCGATAGCTGAGACTCATCCTCAACACACAGTCTGAGCTAACAGATCACATGAGATATCACAAGCTGAGACTTTCAAGATTTGATCAAAACCTCCACGAGTTTGATCCCTCTCATCATCAAATGATCTTCGTCCAATATGCGAGACGCATTTCTTCAAGGATTAAGTCCTGCAAACTGTAAAAGGAGTCCACAAAGGACAAAGTTATTTGCAGACTTTAGCAGGAATTCTATCTAAAAGGCAAAGATCTTGATATAAAAGAGTTTTTTATGTTTCGCAAACAATCTGTTCTGTTTCCAGATGAGTCTCACTCCAGTCGCTGCATCTGCTCTGTTGCTCTATTTTCACTAAACTCCACTGGAGGTGCATCTCTGCCTGTCTGTCTTTCTCCGTGTGAGCCCAGTGTCCCACCGCCTCACCAGACAGCCTCATGCTCCCCCCCCCCACCACCACCATCACCATCACCACCACACACAGTCTCTCACAATCCTCATTATTGCACGTTGGCACACATGGATGCACAAACTCTTCCCCTAAACACACAAAAGCACATGAACATCTTTGTAACTATCACTCACACACACACGTGTGTGTGCAGACACAGATGGACGAGGACATGAGGCGCTCAGCAGGCGGTGGTTTTGATTGACCAAGCACTTCATGACACTTAAATGGCTTTATTGCCTTCCTACTTAACCCCCTCCTTCCTCACACACACACAGATTTGAGGGGGTCTCTGCATGGAAATGAATGAGAGCCATCACAAAGCGCACACACACATATCTAACTGTCCTGATGTGAACTTCCTCTGACTGTCTGGAATAAACCAAGGTCAGCCCTCAGACCTGAAGCCACGCTCCTCTCACTGCAGAGCTTCTCGTTGCCCTTCAGTCCCCGACTTTTATTCTTCCTCCTTAAAACGTGGGGCTCAGCCTTGATTCAGGATTTGTTACTAAAGCAGATCGATTCATGGAAGAACGGGGCGATTGATTTAAATTTGCAGGAAAACAGAAGGAACAAAGTTCAGCAGGGCTGACTGTTCGGACTGCTGATCTTTGTCAAACAAGAATATTAGACGAGTTCCACAAAAATATAAAATCCCTGCCTAAACGTCCAGTCCATCAAAACTAATAATACAAAATGTTTCAGCAAAACTGAAATGTTTTCAAAGATGAATTTAAGAGAAGAAATCAGCATTTTAGACACAGGTTTTAGAAACTGACGCAAAAATATGTTAAAATCAATCTGTCCTCGGAGCTGTGCAACGGGATCTAGTAAATTCCCAAAAAACGAGATGAAACGCTAACGCGCCTGTTTTATACTCTTCTTTGATTTTCCAACCTAAATGTTATTTCCTTAAGCCGTGAAAAGATCCTGTAACAATGAGCTGAATGACTGCAGAAGAAGCTGAAACTGAGAAGCTAAGATTGACTTAAAGCACTATGTAAAGCTAAAAGTAGCAAAAGGCTAGTTTAAAGCTAAAATCATTAAAACTGCTTAAAGAAGCAAATCCCTATAGCTAAAACCTTAAAAATAGCAAAATAGTTAAATATAGCAAAGCATTGGCTAAAAGCTAAACGTAGCAAAAGGCTAGCCTAAAGCTAAAATCATTAAAATAGCCTAAAATATCAAAGCCCTAGATAAAAGCTTAAAATAGCAACAAAATTAATTGTAGCAAAGAATCAGCTAAAAGCTAAAAGTAGCAAAAGGCTAGCCTAAAGCTAAAATCATTAAAACTGCCTAAAGTAGCAAAGCCCTAGACAAAAGATTAAAATAGCTAAATATTTAAATGTAGCAAAGCATTGGCTAAAAGCTAAAAGAAGCAAAAAGTTAGCCTAAAGCTAAAATTGTTAAAACTGCTTAAAGTGGCAAAGCCCTAATAGCTTAAAATAGCTAAATATTTAAATGTAGCAAAGCATTGGCTAAAAGCTAAACATAGCAAAAGGCTAGACTAAAGCTAAAATCGTTAAAATAGCCTAAAGTAGCAAAGCCCTAGATAAAAGCTCAAAATACCAACATAATTAATTGTAGCAAAGAATCAGCTAAAAGCTAAACGTAGCAAAAGGCTAGCCTAAGGCTAAAATCATTAAAACTGCTTAAAGTAGCAAAGCCCTAGACAAAAGCTTAAAATAGCTAAATATTTAAATGTAGCAAAGCATTGGCTCAAAGGCAAAAGAAAACTAACAAACGTATTAAAAATGTTATTTTCTCCCTCAAATTCTTTATTTATTTCAAAATAGTCCCATTTTCCCCCTAACTTGACTCTATAACCGTTCCACTTCGATGGGACCACAAATCTCACTGAAGGCTCAACTTCATAAAACAAAAGAAGTTTGGGGAACAGCCGTCCCAAATTTCTCCCTCTCTTGTTATCCCTGTGCGTTCTCTACACTATTACCACACGGTTAGATCATAGTTTTACACATCCCACCTGGATCAAAATGGAAAAGATGAATGTATCACCAGTAAACCCATCAGAATGAATCTCATGGGATGTAACTCTAATACTTATGGGTATAATCTTTCAGAACAGGCACTGATTATTCTTTTGTTATAACCAGTTTAAGCATCTTTTGTTAAAAGTATATGAAGGAAATTAGTTTTTTTACCTTAAATTTGATCAATGTAGCTACAACTGTTGTTCAGCTGGAAACATGTGGCACGTTTCAGTAATTACCGGTAGTTTTATTTGAAGGAAGTGGTTTCACAAAGCCGGAGGTGCAGGCCGACCACGCACACTCCAGGTCAGAGTTAACTTTATTATTTGTTCAACCTTGCGGTGGGAGTTTATCGGGCTGCCAGCCGCCCACTCCGTCAGAGAGAGGCTTCGCAGTGACTCCAGCCGTACAGGAGAGCACCACACGCAAAACTAACGTGGAGCGTGGAGGCCGTCACACTTCATTTCCTCTGAGGTGACAGGAACTCCTGGTGGCAGGCAGAAGGAGGACTGCAGCACAATCACACACAGAAACACGTGGAGTTTGTGCTCTTATGACTTCATCAGCTTCCTGGACAGAAACCGGTTCTGAACTTAACCAGATTTTAAAGGATGATGTTTTTTTATAACCATTTTCCTGTTTTTAAATGCTTTTTATGTTTAATGTTTTAAATGTGCATCAAGGCCAAAACTGCAGAACCCAGGCGCTGATAAAAGATTAAATAAAGTTTAAATCAAGGACTGGATGAAAAACGACATAATGTTCTGGTTTCATTTGTGTGGTTGAAAAGGTTTTCATGACTACATGCAAATAAGAACATTGCGTTTTGACTACCAAATCATGTGTTTTATATTTTTACCTCTGGGGAATCGAGCCTGCATGGGTCATGAAACTTCTGCAGCTGATTGGATCTGGGGTTTGTGTCACGAACGCTTCCTGGAATCTGATTGGCTCGTTGGTCCCAATGTGCACAAATAAGGAGCCAACATGTAAAGTAGATGTAAACAGTCTGTTTTCATTTCACTTCCGTCACAACTTCTTCAAAACTTTTAAACAGTAGTCCCTCGCTACTTTGCAGTTCGTTCGCGAACTCGCTTTATCGCGGTTTTTCAAAATAAGAGTGGACATGACACACAGTTGGCTGACTGATGGATGAGCCGTACGATCGGCATGAAATTTTTATTTAAAATTAAGTATTTAAAACTATTTAGCAGCTGCTGCATCTCTGTGCAGCCCACACTGCAGGATAAACTTCCTGTTGCAGCTGATCAGCTGATCTCTGTGCAGAGTGGAGAAGTGGGCGTGGCCAAGAACGCTTGCAGGCGTCAGAAAGCAGCGGAGGCCGAGAGAGGGAAATCATGACTGTGTTCTTTTAGAGCGTTTAGAGTTTAGAAACATTGTTTACAATATTGCAATATTGTGGGAAGGGTTTTAAACACTTTATATATATATATATATATATATAGGGATCTATGTACTCTGTTGACCTTGAGAGCTGCTATAGAAAATAAAAAACCACCACAGACGACAGTTCTCGTGTAATTTCTTGAGTCCAACATTTTTTCAGAAAATCCGGTGGTTTAACATCTGGGCAGCATCATCTGCTCAGGAGGACCATGTGATTTGCTCCGAGGCGCTAGAACCAGTCCAGTTCTGGTTCTGGCTGACCGGTTCTGGTCACATGGGACATCCAGTTTTTATTTCATATCTCAGGTTTCATGACACGAGTCAAGCGCATCCATCAGGGGGAGCGTTTCTTCCTTCGCTTGTCCTCGTGCGTGAAGAGGCCCGCTGCAGAGCTGGCTGGGTTTCAGTGTCTTGCTCCGGGGCACATCAGCAGAGGTGCATGTCTTCCAACACAGTGAGCTGGAGCCAAAAGACTCCAGGCTGAAGGACGATCTTCCCCGTCACCGCGAGCGGGAACATCATCCCCTCCGCAGACAGGAACACTGATGAGAGCTGACATGTCGGACTGACAAAGCTGTTGGAAAGTTCAGAAACGTCCTCTTGTCTGAGAACTCACGACACCATTAAACATTTTTATACTTTAGCATTAAAGTGTTTTATATTTTAATGAACTTCTTTTAAAGTGGAAACCTTTCAAAAGTAGTGGAACTTAAAGCCCAGTCTCCTTTTTTGTGTTTGTTTTTCTGATTTTTCTTTTTGTCCAACAGACTTTGTGCTCTTTTAGCTGTTTTAAATTTATTAACATTTATTTTTAACTTTATTTATATATATTTTCCACAAAGAAATACATTCATTGTCTTCAATACTTTCAGTTCTATTCCTTTTTTTTGTTGTCTTTTTTACTTTAAGCAACATTTCTGCCACGTGATGCGTTTAGCTAGCCTCTCGCTACTTTTAGCTTTTAGTCGCAGTGTTTTGCTACTTTAAGCTATTTTGCTTCTTTAGCTTTTAGCTACTTTTCTGCTGCTTTTTCAACTGCCTGTGGCTTTCTTGAATTAAATAGTTACTGTAGATTTAGCTGTTCTGCTTCTGTTAGCTATTAATTAGCCTTTTTGCTACATTTATCTTTATCAGTTGTTTATTTATCCAATTTTATTGTTATTGTTTAAATTAAAGGCGTCATCCTTGGAGGAAGGGGAAAAGAGCAGTGGTGCAGAGGTTAGAGAAGGCGAGCCTGTGATCAGAAGGTCGCCGGTTCAATTCCCCGTACCGACAACATCAAAATGTGGGTGGGAAAGATGAAGCACCCACACCTGCCTCCACCTTCATTTGCCTCACTCTGGGCCCTTGAGCAAGGCCCTTAACTGCTCCCCCAGGCGCCCTGGATGGCAGCTCTCTGCTCCACACAGAGGGCTGTGGTAGCTCGGTGGTCTGTGGTTGCGTCAGGAAGAGAAAAGCAATTGTCTTCGTGCGAGTTAGTTCGCTGTGGCGACCCCTGGAGAAGGGAGCAGCCGAAAGAAGAAGATCCTTGGAGAAATGGAAACACTGCACTGAGCTAGAAAGGTCTTCGCCCTTCTGTGAAACACGGTGGTGGTGGTGTCATGATGCGGGCCTGCTTCACAATTTCATCAGGAAGGATTGAACTTCGTCACTGAAAAACATACGGTAGTTTGACGGCGACTCTGTTCACCAGAAATAAAATAAAAACAAAAAGTTTTACATAGTTTCATACAAGTGGTGAGGACTGTGGGGAATCGGACAATATTTAAGAAGTTTCTAACTGAACTTAGCGATCTGCACGCTTCACTTCACGGCCGCAGCTCCTTTTGTGTTGTGATATTTCACTCAGGGAGGCTGTTTGTACCGGCAGATATCTGCTCGCTGTGATGAAACCTGCAGACGAGACAATCGTAAAAATGACTAAAGTTTTGACGTGAGACATTAACAGGCCCGTCGGCCGAGGACGGTTCACCGGAGCGCAGCCGCCGTCTGTTGCCACCTTTTTATGTTGGCAGGCAGAAAATGTGATCACACGCCCGCGGAAAGTTGTTCCTCTTTAATTCACACCCTGTCAGAGCGGCAAACTTTGGCAAGACGTTAATGTTTTCACACGAACGCAGCGTGACGGTCGGATCGGCTGCGTCTGTCATCGCCTGCTGCTGAGAGGGAAGGCGGGTAATTATGTTGTTTTGTGTGTGTTACCAAAATATCTCCTAAACCTCTGAAAATAATGCAATGAATCGCTCAGATAGTGACGTACATCTACAACTGATTAGCATTAGGAATTCAATTCAAGATGGCCGCCACAGCCATTTGATCTTAGGAAAACAAAAATGTTACAATTCTGTCATTTATAAAGATATTGTGCTAAAATTGGTTTGATTGTAGCTGAGAGTAATCTAAAACACAAACTCCAAGTGCTCGTTATTTTACAAGACTTTTGCTAAAAAAAAAAAAAAAGCATTAGTTAATGGCGTCAACTTTGCTTGTCTGTTAGCAAAATATCTCATAAACCACTGGCTGGATTACAATAAAACTTTCAGGAAATAATCATCTGATGTACGACTATAACTGGTTTACTTTTGGAGTTAATCTAATTTAAGACGGCTGCCACAGCTAATAAACACTGACAAACACTAAAGTGGCTTTAAGCCTGTGAGTTTTACAGATGTTGAGCTAAATTTTGACGTGGTAGTAGCTGAGAGTAATTCTTAAAACACATCTTTCTTTTTCCAACATTTTTCATCATCTGTTCTGTCAAGAAATGCTCCACCTTTAACACGTATAGTGTGAATGTTTATGAAGCATTCACACTATTGTGATCCATTTTTCTTCCGTAAGTTTTTTCAGCACGATTCTCGTTCCATGATTTTTGTGCTATTTCAACAAATCATAAATCAAAATGTTCAGCTGTTTCAGCAAAATCCTGCTGTGACTTTTGTTGGTGCAACTTCAGCTTTTTGAAATATTCAACCTTTTCTGCCACTTTTTTCTTATAGAAACTGAACTGAGCTCATTTTACATCCTTCACATCTTTAGATCTGTTCACAACCTTTTACTGCTGCTTTCACATTTTGTTCTGCTTCAGCTTCTTTCAGCTTCCTTGTGCAATTTTTTTTTAAATCAGCTACTTTCAGCTAATTGCATCAGTTTTTTCAGCTGTTTTGTGATGCTTTCAGATTCTTTCTGCAACACATTTGTGCTTCTTCTAAATTCCTTCTGCTTATTTAAACGTATTCTACATTTTCAGCTATTTTTTAAAATAATTTGTAACTAATTTTAGCTGTTTTCAGATAAATTCAAGTTTTTCGTTGTAATTTCTGCTACTTTCTGCCTAATTAACTTATTTATGCTAAATTCAGCTTGTTATGCTCCTTTCAGCTTTTTTCTGCTAGTTTCAGCTTTTTCTGCTATTTCAACTACTTTTAGCTGTTTTGTGCTCAATGTAGCTTTTTAACTTAATTCTACATATTTTAGTTCATTACAGCTCCTTCCACTTCCTTTTGCTAGGTTGAGCTTCTTTCTGCCTTTTCAGCTACTTTTCAGCTGGGTTTTTTTTTTGTGTGTGTGGGTAATTTCAGCTTTTTTTAAGCAATTTTTTTTTATTTTTGTGCTAATTTCTGCTTATTATTATTATAGCAAATCTATATTCTGCTTTCTGCTAACTTATGCTTGGTCTTCCATTTCAGCTACATTTCAGCATGTTCTTAGCTAATTTCAGCTGTTTTTCAGCAAGTTCTTCAGCAATAAGTATTCACACTGAATTTTGGCAGGAAATGCAATTTTTCTAGTTTATGTTTTAATTTGTTTAACCCAACAGCACAAACTCTATATTTGGGGACAAAACTGTGCCAGAGTTCTGGTGTTTAGATGAGATTTAAAGTTAGGATAAGAAGAGGTTTGGATTAGAAGTAGATTTAGTTTTTAGCGGTTACGTTTTGAAGTTAGATTAAGTTTGAAATCTCTGACGGGGTGAGTTTGCCCTGGTTTACTGCTCCTCAGAGGACATTTGCTCTTTGCTCATAAATAAAGGCCATGTATTATTCAAGGATGCTCCTTCAGCTAATGCCCCATAATGTGCCCAAACAGACATAATGTACTCTGCCTGGGAGGTGGCAGAGACCCCACCCCCCCACCCCCACCCATAGACATCAACCCTCCACCTTTAGACATCACACCAAGTCTTTGTCTGACTCACTCAGATTGTTCCTAATTTTCAAAAACATCCATTTTACTTTCGATCCAAGTTGTTCCGGCTCACGGTGTCGCTTTATTCCCGTCCAGCTTTGCACTATTTGCTCATAGTCCTGCCTCGTCACTGCCACCCACCTCCCACTCTCTCTTTGCATCATTCTCTTTGTTGTGGAGCAGAACATTCACCCATTGCACAACTAACTAAAACCACCATTTTCACCATCTTTTACTTGATAGCCATCTATTTGCAGAATTTTGATTTTTATTTAAAAAAAAAAAGGACTTTCCATAAGTCGTGATCTGATCAAATTAAACTCATCCAGAAGAGAAGACAAAAAGCCTTTGGAGAAACGGAGAGAAGGAGAATAAAAAGAGCGTAAAATGGGTTTGAGGTGGAGTGTTTATCGCTGCTGCTTTGCTTGTCTGCACTTTATCGACTCTGCTTTATGTTCTAATCACTTTTTAATTGATTCGCCTGTTTACCGTCTCTGCTTTTAATTGCTTTGGTGGTTTGTGATCCCGTTTTGTTCTTTGTGAAACAATTGAACTTTCCTGAAGTGTGAAATAACTCAGGTTTATAACGATCATGCTTTTTATGAGGAATAATGGCTTTGTGGGGTTTCATTTGTTTTCCTGTCGGGAGGAGGAACTTTAGGCCGACTTTGATGCAGTTTGAATTGTTTGGGAAACGCACAAGAAACTCACGTTCTTAATGACTTTAAAGTGTAAAGTATTGCATCGTAATGTATCATATCAAATATTTCATATTGTATTGTGGTGAATGATATTCTACTGTATCGTATTTTACCATAACGTGTTGAATTATTGTTTTTAAGTGCATCATATCTTCTCTTATTTTACTGTTTTGTGTCATATTTGATCTTAGTGTATTGTGCAGCATTGTATCTTAATGTGTTGTATAATAATTTATTGTTTTGTAAAACATTGAATTAGGTTGTATTTAATTTTATCGTGATGTATCATATTTTACTACGATGTATCGTCTAGAATTATATAGTAAAGTATTGTAAATGGATGAAGACAGCAGCAGTTCGCCATCTTCTAACGCTGGTCCAGTCGGGTCACCAAGGCAACAGATCCAGGAGAGAAACACAGACCTCCCTCCCTCCAGCTCCTCCTGGGGGGTCCAAAGGTGCTCATCCAAACCAGAGAGGATGTATAATCCCTCCAGCGATTTCTGGGTCTCGTCCCTGACAACCTCCAAAGGGAACCACCTCAACTGACTCCTGTTGCAGAGGAGCAGCGGCTCCACTCCCAGCTCCTCCCAGAAGACGGAGCTCCTCCCCTTATCTGTAAGGCTGAGCCCCCCACCCTACGAAAAAAGCTCATTTCAGCCGTTTATTTACATTTTTTTCCAGTCATGATCTAAACGTCATGACCTGAATATTTCAGCTAATTCCACATTTTTTGCACGCATTTCACCTTTTTCAGATTATTTCAGCAAAAAATGTGCTCTTTCCATGTCCTTGTAATTTCAGCTTCTTCCTGCTTTTTAAGCTACTTTTCAGCTGTTTTTTTTTTTTTTTTGGTTAATTTCAGCTTTTGTCAGATAATTTCCACTTTTTTATGCTAAAGGAAACGTGTTCTTTCTGCTTCCTCTGGCTAATTTAAACTTGTTCTACCTTTTCAGCTAATTTCAGCTGTTTTCAGATAAATTCATGTTTTTGTTGTAATTTCTGCTACTTTCTGCCTAATTAACTTCTTTATGTTAAATTCAGATTGTCATGCTCCTTTGATCTTTTTTCTACTAGTTTCAACTTTTTCTGCTATTTCAGCTACTTTTGAGCTGTTTTGTGCTAAATGTAGCTTTTTCACTTAATTCCACATTTTTTAGCTCATTTCAGCTCCTTCCACTTCCTCCTGGTAGGTTAAGCTTCTTTCTATCTTTTCAGCAATTTTTTTTGTTGCTAATTTAAGCTGTTTTTTTAGCTAATTTCCCAATCTTTGTGCTAATTTCTGCCTATTTAAACCTAATTCATCAAATATGTGTTCTTTCTGCTTTCTTCTGCTAACTTGTTCTTCCATTTCAACTACATTTCAGCATGTCTTTAGGCACATCTTTTAAGTGTTTAATTGATTAATTATAAAAGTGTCATCAGTCTCTTCCTTAACACATCAACTGTAGAGCTGCAGCACAAAACAAACGTGTATTCTGAACAAAGAAAACAGCTCTAATCAGTTTTTTAGTTTTTCAACTGAATGAGATCCTTTTTGTAGCCAAAGATGGGAGTTTCACTGTTAAATCCACAGAGCTTTGGTGTTTTCTGTCAGCTCTGTGCAGCTGTAAAGTGACTTCGGCTCATTGTTTTGGCTTTCTGAAACTTTAATGTTCTCTTGCTGCTCCTCCGTCTCTCTTGTCAAACTCTGCGGCGCAGCTGTTTTCAACACTGCAAGCACTTAAGAGTAGAAAAAGAAAGAAACGAGGATGAACAAAGGTAAAAGTACTACTGAAAAAAAAAATCTCTACAGAGCAGCGCAGGATTAAAAAATAAGATTACTTAGACCTATAATGTAGAGGAGATGCACATTGTGTTCAAGTTGCACATAAGCGTGGACAACTTCAAGGCTTTTGTACAAATGGTTGAAAATTTATTGAAGAGAAGAACGTAAATTAGATACAAATAATATTTCCTAGTGCAGTCAAACCGCCCAGAGCTGATTACCCATTCATACTTTTTCTTTTACTAACACAAAACAGGTTTTTGATGCTGAAAGCTGAGCTGAAATCAGCTCCTGGAAGTGAAAATTAGATTGTCTTCAAAAGCAGAACAAGAAAATAAATGTTTTTCACCAGTAAGGTAAAAATATTATTTGGTTAGATTAGATTATTCCAGCTCCACACGCTCTAGACAAGACTAAGTTACCAAAATAAAATAATTTTGTTTTGCACAGTATGAGCTAAATTAGGACTAGGGTTTCATGAATGAAAAATAAAATCCATAAGCAAAATACTTAAAGGAATACAGTACAAAATAATTGAAATTATATAGTTTAATTGGGTAATTGATTGAAAGTTTTTGAATAGTGTTCAGCACCTTCATTCCTTCATCATCTGTTACCAACTAGTTCTACATCAAATTAAACCAAAATACACTAATTAAAAACTACTTGATTTTTTCTGATAGGATTGTTTCAATATGAGTATGAGTAGTGTATTGTATTGTGTTGAGATTTATAATTCTGTATTGCACTGTAATTATTTTATAATATTACAATATAACAAATATTGTAAATAATATCTCAGACATTGTATTACAATATATCAGGTATTGTATTACAACATATCGGATATTGTATTACTATGTATCAGGTATTATATTACAATATATTGGATATTGTATTACAAAATTTTGGATATTGTATTACAATATATCGGATATTGTATGACAATATATCAGATATTGTATGACAATTTATCAGATGTTGTATGACAATTTATCAGATATTGTATGACAATTTATCAGATATTG
>NC_056505.1:6722490-6728282 GCF_014905685.2 Nematolebias whitei
ATCAGATATTGTATGACAATTTATCAGATATTGTATTACAATATATCGGATATTGTCTGTTTTTGTCAGGACCCTGATTTCTTGCAGGTATTGTTTGTGTTTTTTATTGTTTCTTCATTCTGTTTGTGTGTATTTTTTCTTTTTTGGTGACTTCTTTGTTCAGTTTCATTTCCTTTGCGTCTCCCTGTGTCATCAGTTCATTTCTCCTCAGTCAGTTTTCTCCTCCTGGACCCTGTTCCCTGTGCACATCGGTCTAACTTGTCTCCACTTACTTCATCGGCCCCAGCTTTCCTAAACTTATTCAACCAATTCAGAATTGTCTAATCCCAGTCCTCGATGGCCAGGATTGTTTACCTGCTCCAACACACCTGATTTAATCTTTAAATTACCTCTTCATGTTCTGCAGAAGCCTGTTACTCACCCATTAATTCAAATGAGGTGTGTTGGAGCAGAGGAACATCTAAAACTTACGGGATGCTTCATTCCTTGTCTGGATCTCCTCTGTGTCTCCTAGAGTTTTTGGTGTTATCATATTGCAGTTCATCATATCGACTCATGTTTTATTGTATCGTAACACAATGTTTTGTATTGCATTGCATCATACAGTATCATATTGTAACATATTGCATCGTACCACATTAATCTATTACATCATATTATATTTTATCACAGGTGTTTACCTTATTTTATTGTGTTAGCATATACTTTTTATTATGCATGTGTCACCAAAAATTAATTGAACAAGTTTTAATAAATTGTGCTCTTTTTTTTCACATGCACTTTGTTAAAGATGTGCACAGTTTTCACAAAAGGGACGTTCTATGACAGCTGGGAGCTCTCTTCAAATATTTACCTTTAAATAAAATCAGTTGGTCTGCTGCTGGGGAGGCTGTGGTTTTGGCTTCTTTGAAACTGGGTCCACACGTCATTTGACAAGACTGGGCAATATCCACTTTAATTAAAACATTACACTGGACACCAGTTTCTGTTTGTATTGTGCAGAATGCTCCTTTCATTCATTCGTTTGTTCTGTGACGCCATATTCCACGAACCTTCTGTGTGGGTTTTGGGTTTGCGTGGTTCTGACTAATAAGTGAATTTTTGAGCTGCAGAGACTGAACGTTGCAAAACTTAGTAACTAACAAGTTACTTGTCGTAATTATCACTGAATTCCAGCTCCGTCATGGGATGTTTATGAGACTGGACACATTCTGGTGTAACATTGACCTCTCAAATGTCACTGATTGCTCACACTTTGATTTGAGACTCACAAACACACCCACTCATTTCAAGAACACACACACACACACACTGACCCGACAATGAGTCCATTCATCCACGAGCGCTCCCTGCCTCGGAGTCGTCCTCCTCTGCGTGCATTATCTCTGTTTAAACTCAGTGAAGGTCAAAAACACAGCAGACACCAAGTTCGTCCCCTCACAGTCACCCTGACCTCCATCTGCTCTGCCTTTACGTTTAAAAACTTCAGATGCACCACAGTCCAAAGTGTCTCTCCTGGAGCCACTTAACTAATTATCAGAGTGGGAGGGGGTTATAAAGTGCAGTTTGTGGAGAATTAGTGCCGTCTTTTATCTGTCGTTAAATTACAATCTGACGAAATGGTGTAAACAACATGACCTCCCTTCCACTGGGATGGGACAAGGAGAACCAGTGAGGTTGGGTTTGGGTGTAAACTCTGGTTAAAGTTAAATACGTGTCAGTTTTATAGTTGCACGGCTCAAGTATGAACACTTGATTTATGACATAAGAGTTAATCAGAAATAAACTTTTATCTCCTGTTGGAAACTGCATTTTGTGGCCTTTCAATCCTCGCTGACCTCTGTAGTTTCCCCCTTTTTTAATTTATATTTTTTTTGCTCCAGCTTTATTACTGTAGCTGTTTTTACAGCAAATTAAATTAAAGTTTAATGACTTCTGTTCCCCAGAACACATCTGATGCTTAACGTGAAGAGAAATGAGTAAAACAGCATCATACCTGCACAAAACACCAACATTTTGTTTTTTTTAAAAACACCTGACCAATAAAAACTCCCGGACACATTTAGGTTGACTCTTTTCAGCTTTTTGTGGCTCCGCTCACAAAACTGGCACGTTTCTTCTGCAAGACCTCTGAAACCATCTGACTTTAAAACCCACAAACAAACTCACATCTTTAATCTCTGTCTCTTATAGAATTAAAAATAAGAGCCTTGCAAGAAGCAACAGAAGCCATAAAGTCCCACAAAGTGAGTGGAGATGAGGCTGGTGCAGGTGCAGCAGGTTGCACCAGCTTGGACTTTTTGCAGCTTTTTACACGTTGCACGGCTCTAAAACCCTGGATGTTGTTGGATGGATGTAGTGGTGTGATGTTTCAGCCTCCCTGACTGACAACACCCAGCCACAGTGACATTTAAATATGGAAAGCAGTTCTTACCTGGCGCTGGTTTCTGTTTATCTTAAATTCCTCTCAGGATGTGGACGTCCTTTTGTGGTCCTTTACTTTCTGTCCTTCTCTGCTTCTTTCCTTTTGTGTGTTTCAGTTTTGCTTCAGTTCCTGCAGAGGAGGTGCGTGTCGGGCGTCTGAGCTGGAAACAGCGTCTCTGCTTTGTGCTGCCGACCTCAGCGAGCGTGTTATTGCATCTGACTGAGAGGGAGGGTGTGTGTGTGTGTGTGTGTGTGTGTGTGTGTGTGTGTGTGTGTGTGTGTGTGAAAGAGAGAGATTAGTTCACACACACACATCCCCGCCTGCAGGGAAACACCCCTCTCCTCCTTTTTCCCTCAACATCAGGTCTGCTCTTTCATCTGATCACCTTGAAGGACTCACGATGGAGCAAAACATTTCCACTCCTCCTCCAGCGTGCACCTCCCTCACTTGCTCCCCTTCGCCTCCTCCAATCCTCCTGCTTCATTCTGGGATTTAGTTATTATCCTGGTGGCTTCCCTGCTTTAGTTTGCTGTTGAGTCTCGAATCATAAATAACTTACAGAGAACTGGCACAAAGCAGCACAAAGGCAACCAGACAACCCAAATATCTGTGATGGGCTGCTGCATTTTGTTCCACGTCTTATCAACAAAATCAAGAAGAACCCCCACATTTTAGACTTTCAGTTGAACTGTACATATTTGAAGTTGTTTCTGAAGAGTTTGGCTTGTTGATCGAGACTGAATCACCATGAACGATATTTGTAAAAGTTTAAGAAAGCAACTTATTTGATTTCTTAAAACCCTAAAAATAAAATTAAAACTCTTTAAATAAAAGTCAAAAATCTGTTCATGACACAAGTCGGGCTGCGGTCAATTTGATTTAATGGATTAATTCTGTAAAATACTTCAGACAAGATGTTGAAAACAGACCCACCCCCCCCCCCCTAAAAGTGACCTAAATAATAAATAAACGGGGGAATTTTGAAGGTGCCAATGCAGCTGCCTGAATCTGCAGCTCCCCCCTCCCCCAATTAAACCAAACAGTAATCTGGAATTTCCTTTTGCAAAAACTGCATCTGAGAAAATGTTCCCATTTTCACGTATGAACGTGTAAATAAAACAAAACGCCAAAGAACATTTTAAAGCTGCTGCCAGCAGCTCTTCAGGGTCACTTTGGTAATCACAGCACTCATATTTAGACAGGCAGACAAAGCAGAAGAACAGTCACTGTGCACAATATTTAAGCCATATTTATAAAAAACAGAGCAATAAGAGGAAGGAGCCTCTGCTCTGTGTTTATGTGACAAGTTTACAGCCTGAAAATCCTTCACTTCCAGGTTTGTCGAAAGATTCTGAGCTCAGATACGATGGAAGTTTTTAATGTAAACACTTGATTTAGAAGAAGTACGAAGGCCTATAGCAGTTAAAGTCACGCTGTGATGCATTTGCAGGAGAGTTAGCGTATCAAGAAGAAAATAAACAAAAGAACAACTTTCAAGAGTACTTTTTCTTTCCTGCTCTCCTGCTTCGTCCTGTGAACATGTATTATAATCAGTGGTGTAGCCTACATTTTGGTACTGGGTGTACTGTGCTTAGAAACCAAAGTACACCAGTTAGTCCAACGTAATTGTTGATCTATTTAGATTTTTAAGCGTATTGAACATTTTCAAATTTCTCTGATGCTTTTATTTGAATAAATGTACAACAAACTTTGTACAACAGTTGGCTTTGTATTAAAAACATAGAATTTCTAAAACCGTATCAAAGCAAAACATGTTCAAGTATTAAGTAGAAAGCATTAATTATACAAAAAAAGTATTACAAAAAACAGGTTAACCAACTCAATGTGTCTATAATGTTCCAAATGTGTTGACAATGATACAAACCCATGTCATGTATCTTTGCCAATTAACTGACTCTCGTGTCATTGGGCACTTTTAAGTGGGTATACTGAAATTCCCGTTTTTCTAGTGGATTATACTCCGTATACCCGCGTATCACATAGACTACACCACTGATTATAATGTCATCAATATGTTGCTATTTCTGTGCTGAGGGTTTTTTTATCAACTTTCCCACTGTGTCCCATTTAGGACACAGTGTGAGATATGATTTTTTTATACCTCCTCTTCCCTCGTGTTTCTCTTTTCCTTATCTAAATGAAAAGGGCCGCGCCTCCCACGAGGCCGCAGCCTCAGACACCTCCATCTACCCATGTCTGTTTGTTTGTGTTTTACTTGGATGGGCTGTACCTGAAATGTAATTTGGTTGCGCTTCGGTGCAATGACAATAAAGCTGACTCTGATTCAACGGTCGTGAAAAGGTGTCTTGAAAAATTAGAGATATTTATTGAGTAAACAGTGAGAGCTAAATGAAATCACTGAATTTAATTGTTAGGCTGAAGCACAGCACTAAAATTTTGTATTATTTCTAAATAATTAGAATTAGTCTTAGCGTTCCTTCTGCTCGTTGCAGTTCAACCGTTTTTATTGTTTGAAGCAGCTGCGCTTGAAGATGTCACTGAATCTTGTTTCTGTATTCTTATACCCACGGTTTGATTTACTTTGATTGTTTTTAATTTCTAAAATTTGGACTAATTTTTCATTTTATGCTGCAGCCTGTGAGCCAGGTAGTAAAACACAGTTTCAACGTTTAAAACACGTGTTTGAGTCCTGCAGAGAGCTATTGTTGTTCTCTTCCTTCAATAGAATTCATTTTTAGTCATCGCATATTTGAATATTCTAGTTTTCCCCTTTCTTTGTTTATACCTTTTTTTTTTTACATGCACCTAAGACTGTGTTAAATATAGGAAATCTGATTTTTCTATTAAAGTTACACACTTTTTTATTTATAGCATTTCATTTTTCTGCAAAATTAGTCTTGGAATTGAACTATTAAAACAACTTTATATACCTGATTTATGTGTTGTAGCTTTAAAACAAATGCTAACCTGTCAAGGTTGAGATGTGGTGGACCAGATACAGCCTTCAAAATTATTATTATAAGACCTTTATTGATGCAGATTAGTTCCCACTGAGCCTCGAAGACTCGTTTACAAGAGAGACCTGTTACATACGACATACAGGTAGATGAGAGGGTGGAGGAAGCAAAAATAAAAAATTAAAAAATGTCTCGCACCATGTCCTGGCCGATAAACAGTATAAAAGATTTAAAAAAAGGACCTTGCAACATACAATGACATCATATTATATTTATGCATAGAGGTCGACAAAGGTGGTGAGTTGTCCATAAACACTAACGTTCCAAAGTTCTGATAAGATGGTACAGTGTCTATCAGCATCATGGTTCTGATAAAACTACAGACGTTCTTGGTGTGTGTGTGTGTGTGTGTGTGTGTGTGTGTGTGT
>NC_056505.1:6728382-6731329 GCF_014905685.2 Nematolebias whitei
TTACGTATCCTCCAGGAGCAATATGAGATAAGTTGGCCTGTCCAAGGCCAGCGGGGAGGCCAACTTCAGATAAACAACAACTGTTTGGACTCTGTTTTCTGTCTGCCTTCAGTTCGGCTGGTGCACTCAATGGTGAATCCAAACATCCAGAATGGACTTTCCGCCCGGTCCGTGCTCGAGTTAGCATTCTCCAAGGTTGAAACCTTCACGCTCGCTGGTGAGTTCCAGGAGCCGCAAGTGTCCTACGATTCTCAGAAATCGCGTGCCGCTTGTGGTTGAGCTCGTTAAGTAAATGAATCTGAGCGCTAGGAGCACAAATTAATCCTTCCTAGCAAAAATGAGTTTTTTGGCCCTAAAAACGTCATAATCCCAAACTGAGTTGTCTGAATATAAAGCTAAAAATATATCAATCGCAGCTGCTTACCCTTGACATCCTGTTTGTATTCAGTAATGGTGGCGTAGCAGCTATCTTGAGCTGAGCTCCAAAAGATTTGTTTGGTATGCTGCAGGAACTGAGGATCAAACTCCTGACCCTGAATGCAACACTGCGCCACCACAACCACAAAAGCATCCCAGTACATGACCAAAACAAACTAATCCAACACACCCGTGCACATATCAAGCTCTGTCAGACACTTTGACAAGACAACGTGTACTTGCAAAGACCATCCATGTTCTGACTCTTTCTGTTGTAGCGGGACGTTCATCCGGTGTAACGAAGGCCTAAGAGACCGTGCTCGGTTTAAATGTTTCGTGTAGCAAGGCTCCGTAATTCTCAGAGGGTTGTGGAGGATAAACAGTAAGCGCTGTTCATTTTTTCCATTTGGTGCCAATTAACAACAAGAGTCTTCTGTAATGAGATGATGCGTTCAAAGAACCAGCAGTTAAATGTCAAGCGAATGATAAGGCGGTGCAAACAGCGCCATAAAAACACACTTTATTTTACATGTTCTCACCAGACGCTGTTTCTCACTGAGAGCCCAGATTTGTATTTTTATCAACTCGATGGTTTAATTTGTTCAGCCTGTTGGATTTTTCACGTTCAAAAGTCAAAACAATAAGAAGTAAGTTTGTGTGATGTGCTCACAGGGGGCTCAGTGTCCTACATGCATTTATAAATGTGTAGTGTGGTGGTGGGGGCGGGAAGCCCCTCTCCGCCTGCAGAGCTGGTGCTGCTGTTATTAACACCGTGTTTCTGTCGAGGACGTTTTCTTTTTTCCTCTCTAACAGAAAGCTGACCCCCCGCTGTGCATGTCTGCAGGGGGGGGTGCGCTCACCGAGCCATCCTCTCCTCCATCGAGGCCCCTGGGAGACGCTCAGCCGAACCTCCACCCCTCCTTGGCAACTCCCTTGTTTGTTTCATCATCCTCCCCCCTGGCTCTCCCTCCTCGTTTCCCTCCCTCAGAGGCTCCAGCTAACGATCGCTCTGATCTCTCGTTCTTATCACTTTCTCCTGAAAACTGTTCTCCGGTATTTCTGCGTTCACTTCTTCATCTTCAGGTTTTCTGCTCCGTCTCTGTCTATGCAATTCAAGATGGCCGCCACTGAAAAATGGCCATAACTCAGTTAATTTGACCAATATTCAGTGTGGTAGTAGCTGAGACTCATCCTCAACTTATAGTCTGAACTTTAACCATTAACTGTTGGAACAGGATGTCTGTTAGCAAAATATATCAAGAACCATCTGATGGATTTTAATGAAAAGTCTAGAAAGTAAACACTGGATGAACATCTACAACTGAACAACGTTTGGAGTCAACACAATTAAAGATGGCCGCCACAGCCGAGTGATCTTATTCAACACAAAAATAGCTATGTCAGCCAAATTTACAGCTACTGAGCTGGTGGTAGCTGAGAATTATCCCCAGCATGGTCAGACAAGACGCTGCACTGCATTGTTGTGTAATTAGCACCAACTGCTGGATCAAAATCTATATGTCTGTTAGCAAAATTTCTCAAGAACCACCAGATGGTGTTCAACGAAAGTCAAATGATTAGGTGCGGAACTGACCCAAATCAATATGACCACAGCAGCTAATCAACTTTAGCCTACACAAAAATTGCTATAATCAGTGAATTACATGAGCTAAAGTTTGGTGTGGTAGTAGCTGAGTGATTCACATCATGTATATTATTAAGCTGTAATAGATTATCGCATGAGATTGCACATTTTGTTATTTTTGATGTTTGACTAAAACAGCTGGATTCATCATTTTTCAACATTAGATGATAGTCTGATATACTGGCAGGAAACGGTTGGTATGTGTAAGGGGTGCCGTTTGTAAAGTTACACAGTCAAAAATTAACAGCAATATTTTGGTTTATTTAGTCTTTCATAAGAAAAAAATGTTTTTTCTAAGCCATATTTTCACCATGTTATTCATACATGTATATATACTTAACTTGCAAGTTAAATATTTAGTTAGCAAGCTAAACATTTAGCTCCATACTAAATATTTAGTTTACAAACTAAATGTTTGTGTCCAAGATAAATGTTTAATTTACAAACAACATATTTAACTTGCAAGTTCAATATTTAGTTAATTATCTAAATATTTAGGTGAAAATTAAATATTTAATTTTTAAGCTAAATATTTAATTTCTAAACTAAAAATTTAATTTCCAAACTAAATATTCATTGTCCAAGCTAAATATTTAATTTCTAAACTAAACATTTAATTCCTAAACTAAATATTTAAATTACTAACCAAATATTTAGCTCAGACTTAAATGTTTATTTTTCAAACTAAACATTTAATTTCCAAAATAAATGTTTAATTTGGTAACTAAATAGTTAGGTCATACATAAATATTTAACTTTCTAGCTAAATATTTAACTTGCTAGTTAAATATTTAGTTTATAGATTAAACATTTAGCTTGGACATAAACATTTAGTTTATAAACTAAATATTTAGTGTGGAACTAAATATTTAGTTTACAAACTAA
>NC_056505.1:6731339-6740523 GCF_014905685.2 Nematolebias whitei
TGTATTTAAGTTGCAAGTTAAGTTTAGCTTGTAAACTAAATATTTAGCTTGTAAAAAATATATATATTTTGGAACTATGACATTTATAAATGTATGAATAACGTGGTGAAAATATGACATTGAAAAATAAAACTTTTTTCTTATGAAAGGCTAAACAAACTAAAATATTGCTGTTAATTTCTGACTGTGTAACTTTACAAACGGCACCCCGTATACGCGTACCATCTATGAATGCCACGCCTTTAATTTTCTGTAAGTTCTTGAAAGACTCCACCCCCTTTTCCTTCCTCCCTTGTTATTTTTTTTCTTGCATGCAGCGAACTGATTTGGCGCTCACTCTGGCCTGTGACGAGACCCAGGGGCTTGGCTGCTCGATGAGGCGACATCTCTGAATTAAATAGGCGTGGATAATTTGCTCCCAAACCATGGTTGCCTTATTTATTTATTTATTTATTTTCTCTTGTTCGTCTCCCCTCTCCCTCACCAGTTTATAAAGAGGAGATAAAGACACAATGAAATGGTGGGAGATCCTGGCAGAGACTCATTATATGGTTGTCAGTGAAGTTTTCTCACAGGGCCTGGTGACGGATCGCTCACTCCGTTCCGTCTACTCCTTTTCAGGGCAAATTACCCACATCACTTTTTCTTTTTTGTTTTTTTCTTCCAGCGGCTGAGTGCTTGGATAAAACTGGCCTCATTTGAAGAAGTAATGAGCCGCCAATTCTAGCTGAACTAAGGCAGATTATTGGGAACAATTTCCATAGTTTGTCACACAGAAATAACAGCTATTAGCCTCGAAGCACCTCGGTACCATCGAGCTGTGGGACGCTGATGGGGATTAAACCCATTATGAGCAATTTGCTTCCAAAAGGAGGCGCTTCATGAGCAGAAGTGATGTGTCAGTCAGTCCTGCAGGTCGAGTTTAATTCTCTTTTCACTCAGCTACACACAAACAAACACTCTCCCATTCATCGCCCTGTGAGGGACGTGTGTGAGCAGCAGGTCAACTGTGAACATCAGGTATTAATAATGCAGGACAGGAAGTAGCTCCTGCAAGAACAAAGCTGCACACTTTGATTCTGAGCCTCGGCTCCCAATCCAATCGCCGGGAGCTACGTATTCCCATAGAGACTGTGAGGGGAGGCTGCAGAGGTCCATACAGGAGGGAAAAAACTGCTAAAACTACTTTAAAATGCTAATAAGTCTATAACAAGATGGGTACACAGAGACGAGGCAGCAATCTTGTGATCCCTGGTTAAAGCAGGAGGACAAAGTGCTGTGAAACCAAAAGTCATGGGAAGCAAGCAGAACAAAACTTTACAAACTCCCCTAAAAACGGAAGAATGACACAAATAAAATATGAATCTGACAAAACAGAACCCTGAAAGAAGAAATCAGATATGGAGAACAGGTGTGGTGATCGAAGCGTGACATACGGTGTGTGACAGCGCCACAACAAAACACACTAATGGACAAACTGTCTTCTTTGATCTTTTCCCTCTTCAGGGGTCGCCACAGCAAGTCATCCTCCTCCATCTCTGACAACTGCATCCTCTGTCCTCACTCCAACTACCTCCATGTCCTCAGTGGTTCCCAACCCTGGTCCTTGAGGAACACCATCCTCAGGGCTGGCCCAAGCCTCCATGGGGTCCTCAGCTAAATTTGGTTTGGGGCCTTCTACTTCTGCTAATAATGTGGATCACTGCAATCACCAGTCAGATGATCAGATCATTTACTCACCTAACATGAACTCACTGCAGCTCTGACAGCCCTGCTCACGTCATCCTATGTGAAGACATCATCTAGTGCGGGGGAGTCAAACTCTTTTTCATTTTGGGCCACATCAAACGCATAAATATCCTCAAAAGGCCGGACACGGCCAAATGTATTGATAAAACTACCTATTAACAGGTAAAATATAACTTTCTCTGCATTTGATGACTACTTCTAAAAATTAAATATTTCATGTTTGAGTAATTTTGCATTATAAACATAAAAACTGACTGATAAATTAATATTGAAGCACACAACTGTTATCTTGAAGTTTTGTTTCGGTGGCCCTCTAGGGCGTATGAGCCACAGAAATGGTTATGGAGGGGCCGGATTTGGCCCACGGGCCTTGAGTTTGACACATGCGATCTAGTGGTACTAAAAGTAACAAATACAAACAATTTAAAAAAAAAAGAAACACCAGTATGAAATGTATTTTAAAGTTAAATGTTAGAACTAAAAAGTAGCAGAAATCTGGTCAGTTTCACACACTGACTAAAATTTAATGCGATGGTTGTTGAGTGCGATTCACAACACAAGCGCTACCCACTGCGCAGGGTCTTTGCTTAAAACCTTAGTGATAGCTGTTGAAGAAAGCTCTGTTTGTCTGTTAGCAAAATATCTAATAAATCCCTTGATGAACTGTAATGAAACATTCTTTAGTTGTACCTCTAGAACTGATTAACCTTTGGAGTTAATTTGATTTAGGATCACCGCCACAATTAATCAAGTTTAGCCCAAACAAGAGCAGCTATAACTCAGTCTGTTGTACAAATATTTACCTGAACTTTGATTTTAACCACACTCTGAACGCAGCAGCTCACAAATTTGCATTGAATTGTGCATAACTTTATCAAAAAGCTTTGATCAAACGGTTAAATGTTGTATTTTCTCAACATGAGATCGTCTAAAACTCTGGTGTGAAGGGCGGTGAGGGACATGCATTCCTTCAAGAATTGTTAAACCTTTGATGAACAAATTCAAAAAATGTTTCTCTAATATTTTCACATGACTGAGTGTTTTTATATTTGCCATCTGTTTTATTCTCACACAGGAAAAAAAACACGTCTAAAACATGCAGACAGGAGCTAAATCTGTCCTGACATTTATCGTGATACCGTCTCAGCACACACCAGTGTCACTCTGTCGCGTCTGTCGGTGCACGCTGGTGAAGAAGCCCAGAATAGATTTGAACTGTTTAAAACAGAGGATGAAGGTCTGCAGCGAGGCTTAAAAATACCCACAGGTGTGCACGTCACAGAGCAGGTTTCTATCAGGCTGTCAGGGAGCGAACGCGAGTGTCAAAATAAAGAAAAGACAAAAAAAAGCTACAACTTGTCTGAGTTTCCATCATTCTGAGTCCAAGCTTTGATGAATCTGACATAGATTGCACAAATGACACGACGGCCCTCTACGTTTACAGATGAACCTTCGACCTCTTTCGTGTGAACAGCAGCTCTCTCGAACTGATGTGGCTCCGTCACATTTTTTAAAGGATCTTCTTATTTCAGTCTCGTTACTTGAATAAAAGGATATGAAGTGCGGTTAAAAACAGGCTGAAGCAACATCTGATTGGCTTTTGGAGTCTGGATGGAGACAGAAATAATAGATGTTGACTTTACCGTGTAGAGTCTCATTGTTTGGATCTAGCTGTTTAAATGTTTGAAGAAAAAGTGGACACTTAAACATGAGCTCAAGAAGCTGTTTCATTGTCTCTGTTGTATTTTATCCAAACCAAATTTGAAATTTCTAGCTGAAGCTTCAGGAGGATTAGCTCATTTAAAGGGAACTAGCATTTCCTGCAAACATGCACTGTGAAAGTTTATTGCTCAAGCTGAAATTAGCTACAAGCTTGCTGAATTGTAGCTGAAATGGAAGAACAGGGCTAAATTAGCAGAAGAAAGCATAAAGAACACATATTTGCTGAATTAAGTTTAAATAAGCAAAAATTAGCACAAAAACTAGCTAAAAAAAATCTGAAATTAGTTATAAAAAAAAACAGCTGAAAAGGCAGAAGAAAGTTTCAACAACCAGACAGAAGCAAGAAAAGCTGAAATTAGCTAAAAATGTGGAATTAGCTGAAAAATCTAAAATAAATATAAAACAGTTATACTTTATTTATACTATATACTGAATAGTAATATCAGAGTAAGAGTCAGAGTTTCTTTATTGTCATACACACCATGGTACATGTGGTGGAACGAAATTATGTGCACAGGATCCCAGTTACATCCCACAATAAAATGTAAAAGAAAAACAGTAATAAGACTAAACTAAGAAAAGCATCAACTAAATATACACGAAGTACTAATAGCATAAAAACAATACGCCAAACAGCAGCACGAACATGAGTCTGTGTGAGCAGATGAGCACGCATGAACACAGCAACATGAAACAGATCAGCAGCAACATGAAACAGATCAGCAGCAACATTGAAACAGATCAGCAGCAACATGAAACAGATCAGCAGCAACATTGAAACAGATCAGCAGCAACATGAAACAGATCAGCAGCTACATGATGTAATTTTTCACAGTGATTATCCTGATTAGAGCTTCATGAGTCTAACAGCCTCAGGGTAGAAGCTGTTCCTCAGTCTAGTGGTTCTACACTTAATGCTCCTTAACCTCCTTCCTGCGGGGAGCGGGGCAAAAAGTGTGTGTGCTGGGTGAGTGGGGTCCTTCATGATGCAGGTGGCCCTCTTCCTGCATCTGGAGGTGTAGATGTCTGTGATGGTGGGGAGACTGACTCCAACATCTTCTGTGCAGCCTTCACCACTCTCTGCAAAGCTTTTCTTTCTGCAGTTGTGCAGCCTCCATGCCACACGTTGATGCCGGAGCACAGGATGCTCTCCACTGCACACCTGTAGAAGGAGGTGAGGACTGAGCTTACCTGTGCTTTAATATAGTAGCTGAAATAGCAGGAAAAAAATGCTGAAATGAGCATAATAAGCTGAACTTAGCAGAAAGAAGTTAATTAGACTGAAAGTGGCAGAAATCACCACAAAAAAATAATTTATCTCAAAACAACTGAAATTAGCTAAAAATGGTTAAAAAAGCTAGCTGAAAATGTAGAACAGCTTAATTTAGCAGAAGAAGGCAGAAAGAACGTGTTTGCTGAAAGAAGCAGAAATGTGCACAAAAAAGTGGAAAATATCTGAAAAAACTCCTGAAATTAGCAACAAAAAACTATTGACAAGGAGCTAAAATGGCAGAAAGAAGCTTAAATTACCAGAAGGAAGTGGAGAGAGTACATTTTTCCTGAATTAGACTGAAAAAAGTTGAAATGAGTGCAAAATATGTGAAATTAGCTGAAAAAGCTAAAATTAGCATTAAAACCACTAAATAGTTGCTGAAATAGCAGAAAAAGCTGAAAGGAGCATAACAAGCTGATATTAGTAGAAAGAAGTTAGAAGAAACACAAAACTGTTTTAGATAACAGAATAAAGCTGAAAGGAGCGCAAAACAGCTGAAAAAACCCCAGCTGAAAGTAGCTAAAAAAAAGCTTAAATTTGCACAAGACAGCTGAAAGAAGCTAAAGCAGAACAAACTGTGAAAGGAGCAGTAAAACGTAAACAGATCTAAAGATATGAAGAATGTAAAATTAGCTCAATTAATTTTCTGAGAAAAAAGTGGCAAAAAGACTAAATATTTCAAAAAGCTAAAGTTGTACCAATACCAAAAGCCATAGTACCCTTCTGAATGAACTGAACATTTTTGATATATGATTTGTTGAAATAGCACAAAAATTGTGGAACGAAAAAGATGCTGAAAAACCTACAGAAGAAAAATGGATCTCAATAGTGTGAACACTTCATAAATATTCACACAATAACTTGACTCAATTTAAAAATGAGCTCACAGCGGTTCATAAAGTTCATAATAAGCTTTACTTTAAATAATATTGTTGTAAATGTTGTTCATTGTTAAATCTCTGTCTGTTCCTGCGTCCCAGCTGAGTGATTTGAGTGTGTTGTGTCTGGAGCCTTGAGGTTAGAAATGCTCCACGATGACGCTCCTCTGAGCCTTCAGGGATGGATGGCAGAAGAGGAAAGCAAGAAAAAGAGAGGACAGAGGAAAAGAAAGTCGGAAGAGAGGGAGGAGACTCGTGTGAAAATGGGAAAGGAGTAAAAAGGAAATGCAAAGAAACAGACACTGAGGATAGATGAAAAATAAAGGAGCAGAGAGGAAATGATGGGAGTAAGACTGCAAAAAGAAGACGAGAGGAAAAGTAGGGAGGAGGAAATGGACAAGAGAGACATGATAGTTCAAAACACAAAACACTGATCCAACAATGGAGAGAAGAGAGAAAAACCACAAAATAAAAAAATGTGTAGAAAAAGGAAGCAAGGACAGGAAGACAAGACATTTGTACTTTAAATCTGATGATGCGGCGGATCAGTACCCATAAGAAGATAGTTTGGACAAATTTGTTGATTTTTGGTTGGATGCCACTCAAATAAACAAAGATAAACTGAGGATCATTTTATACTGAGAGACAGGTACAGGTGTAGATAGGTAAAGGTAGGAAGAAAAACCAACTTGTAAAGGTAACTAATGCATCACAAAGAGGAACCTAATGTCACGGTTGGAGGAGGTTGGAACCAAGAATGCAGACTGCAGTTCAAACTTCAGACCAATCTCAAAACTTCCCTTTCTTTCGAAAATCCTGGAGAAAATAGTTTTTAGTCAACTAACCATGATTTAGAATGAAAATTGATTTTTTTTAGATTTTTCAGTCTGGTTTTAAACAATTGCTCAGCACCGAAACAACCTTAAGGGTTTGTAATGACATTCCTCTAGTGAATGATTCTGGTCAGTTTGTGATCCTTGACCTTACCGCTGCTTTTGACACTTGACCACAGAATCCTTTTCTCACGGTAAGAACACCCGGCTGGGATTATGGGTACAGCGATAGAATGGTTCCGTTTGTATCTGAGCGACAGGAGTTTTTGTGTTAATGTTGATAATAGTTTATAGTTTATCTGCTTTTGTGCCTCTTTCCTGCGGGGTCCCACAAGGCTCCATTCTTGGGCCCCTTCTGTTCTCATTGTGTCTGCTCCCTTTGGGGTCTATCCTGAGGAAACATGGTCCTTCATTTCATTGTTATGCTGATGATTCTCAGATTTATCTACCCTTAAAACCCAACAGTTCCTGCTTCATTCGCCCTTTGCTAAAATGTCTTGTTGACATCAAGACTTGGATGGCTACGAACTTCTTAAGTTTTAATGATTAAAAAACTGAGGTCATTACTTTAGCTCTACCACTGTCTCTAATCCTGCCTGTAAACCTGGACTCTCTTCAGCCATATCTAAAGCAGTCTGTTACCCATCTCAGGATAGTTTTAGACTCAGACTTTTAAGTTTAATAAGCAGATCAACTCTGTTCTTCAAAACAGCTTATTTTAGTTAAGGGAGGTAGCTAAGCTTAAGTCCGTGCTGTCCAGAAATGACCTTGAAAAATTAGTCCATGCATTCATTACAGCCCGGCTGGACTACTATAACTCACATTAAGTTGGGGTCAGTCAGTCAGGTTTCTCTCTCACGTCTACAGTTTGTCCAAAATGCTGCAGCTTGACTTTTAACAGGAACTCATAGGTTTGAGCACATTTCACCAGTTCTGTCCTCCTTGCACTGGATTCCTGTGCGTGTCAGAACTGATTTTAAAATTCTCCTGCTGACATTTAAGTGCATTAACGTCCTTGCACCCTCATACGTCTCTGACCATCTTCATCCTTATGCTCCTTCTCGGGCGATGAGATTATCGGACCAGCTGCTTTTGGTGTCACCAAAAACCAGGTTGAAGCTCTGAGATCGGGCCTTTTCAGTCATGAGCCATAAACTCTGGAACAATCTGCCCCCAACATTAGACAGGCCGCTTCAGTCTCTGCGTGTAAATCTCCCCTGAAAACACTCCTGTACTCAATGACATTTAACACAGTGTGATCTGATTTAGCATTTTGTTGTTTCTCATAATGTTTTGTGTTCTTTATGTTTTTATTCCTGATGCGGTAATTATATCTTGTTTAATTTTTATTTAATGTTGTGATATTTTGTTAAGCACTTTGGTAACGGTTCCTGTTTTAAATGTGCCATTTAAATAAATCTGACCTGATTTGACTTTGAGAAGATAGAATTAAAATAAAATTGATTTTTAAAATTTAAAATAAAAGAAACGGCTGACAAGGCAGCAAAAACTGAGGATAAGGCCCAAGTAGAAGTAGAAGTGGCATAAAAACATAAAAATGAGGAAGGACTGAGACCTGAATAAAGACAGAGGCTGATGGGGGGAGGGGAAACACCTGTCTAAAGGACAACAGGGGACAGGTGACAGTGGGCGGGGCATGAGGAATGGACTGATGAGAAATGAACTGGTCTCAAAAGGAAACTAGGGAAAAAACTGAAAAGTATAGAAAAGTTTTATTTTAACGGTCCTCACAGAGATTCTGGGTCCAACTTCCTTCAGGTCTGGATTCACCCTGATGGTGTTTCATTCAGTCTGGACCCAAAGAGGATTTGTTAACAGCTTGTGTCCCCCGTTCGTCCATTAGCTGACAGGTTGGTGGCGGCATGGTCAGCTTAATGCCCCTCTAATGTCGAATAACTACCCCCCTTCCTTCAGTGATACTCAGCACACAGAGTGAAGTTTCTAATGGGGAACACTGCAGAGCAACATGACGGGATCAGGAATCCTCAGGGCTTGGACTGGGACCACCGTCACGTCTGTTTTAAACATTTAGACACAAAAATGTTGGATAAGAAACTTCTAATATTTTGTGTTTATATTAAGATTTTACTTTCAACGGGTTTGCCACGAGTTTAAAACGAAGCAAAACTCACTTTGTGTGTCTTAGAATACAAAACTCTGACCTTGTGCTCATTACATTTTCAGATCTAGAAGTGGGGTTCTGGGGAAACGTCATGAACAGTTAATGTCTTACCTGCTGTGGGTAAATCTACATCACCATGGATCTGACTTAAATGAATGCCAGTCTGCCAGGTGTGGCGAGAATTCACGAAGGATTCACGCTAGTGTGATGTCACTGTTTAATTGAACACACCCTATCTTCAGCAAAAACTTGTGTGGAAATGCTTTCCACTTAACCACACTGGAACAACCTGAGATCAACACACACTTCAGCACAGAGGTCAACCCAAACCTGAACGTGAACATCAAACAGGAAAACCTATTTCCACACTTCAAAAAGCGTTCAATACAAAAATTGCCATTTTTCGCTATTTCCACACTCCAACCATTTAAAAAAAAACACAATAATCTCACACAGTTATCACATTACCCAGCATCCCTTGCAGCCCGAAAAGTTTCTCTGGGGTGCTATTATCAAATTTACGATGTATAGTTCTTTCTCTTTGTTGCTTTTGACATCATGGACTCCAAACAGGTGCAGTGGGATC
>NC_056505.1:6740623-6745398 GCF_014905685.2 Nematolebias whitei
TATATATTCAAAGGTGATGATTTGATGCCCAAATGAAAATTAAATGACTGTAACTGAGTTGACTTCAAATGTAATAAGATTATCAATGAATGTTTGCAACAAAGGATTTACTGATTACAACAAAGATTATTTCAAGAAACCTCCCAATATAAATCATAAAACCATAATGACTTCTGCTCATTCTAAATTTGTCAAATGACCTAAATCTCCTAAAGTGAAGGAGAATCATGTTAAAATAATAAATAAGATCTATCCTGTAGCCATGTTTCTGCAAAGAAGATTTACATTTGATGTTGATTTGTGTGTCTTTAGTAAATCAGAAGGTGAATACCTTGAGCATTTTTATTTGAACGACAATGCAAAGTGTTTGGTCAGACATCAGAAACTGGATTAATCTCAAACTTAACATTCCTTCTTTTCATGCTGATGCCATTTTACTTTATGTGGATAACTTAAACTCAGCTTTCTCTGATGCCATAAATATAGTCGTACTCATAGCAAAGTACCCCATTCACTGTAGTAAGAGGAGGGATAATAAGCCCTCCTTCCTGTTTGATGAACGATTTTAAGTCGTACTATTCTTCATTAAGTAGATTAAACATCTGCAAAACTGCTAAAATCATCTCACAACAGATACAAACTTATTGTTTTAATTAAAACAAGAAGTTTCTCAAGAAAAAAAAACTGATGAGTTTGTCAGCAGGTAAGGAGCGTTCACCTTCGGGACAAATTGTGGTCGTCGATTGGTCAGTTACTGACACGCCTTCTGAGTTGATTGACAGGTCGCACTGTTGAGGATCTGGTTGAAAAAAAAAAACCAGAGCTGCAGCAGCCGCTCTGGGAGGAAGCAGAGCTGCACAAATGCAGCGCAGAGCTCCAAGTAAAGCAGGAGATAACCAGATGTTTTGCTTGTGCCCTCACTGCCCTGGGCCCCTTAGAGATCATGGGCCCCTGGGCAGTTGCCCAGTTGCCCATATGGTTAATCCGGCCTTGTTCATACAGCAAACAGAGTAACAAAAACAGCTAGATTACAGTGCCTTGTGAAAGGATTCGGCCCCTTGAACTTTTCAAACTTTTGCCACATTTCAGGCTTCAAACATAAAGATATAACATTTTAAGTTTTTGTGAAGAATCAACAACAAGTGGGACACAATCGTGAAGTGGAATGAAATTTATTGGATGTGTCAAACTTTTTTTAACAAATAAAAAACTGAAAAGTGGGGCGTGCAATATTATTCGGCCCCCTTGCGTTAATACTTTGTAGCTCCGCCTTTTGCTGCAGTTCCAGCTGCAAGTCTCTTGGGGTTTGTCTCCATCAGTTTTACACATGGAGACTGAAATTCTGCCCATTCTTTCTGCAAACCAGCTCGAGCTCAGTGAGGTTGGATGGAGAGCGTTTGTGAACAGCAGTCTTCAGCTCTTTCCACAGATTCTGGATTGGATTCAGGTCTGGACTTTGACTTGGCCATTCCAACACCTGGATACGTTTATTTGTGAACCATTCCATTGTAGATTTGTCTTTATGTTTTGGATCATTGTCTTGTTGGAAGATAAATCTCCGTCCCAGTCTCAGGTCTCTTGCAGACTCAAACAGGTTTTCTTCCAGAATGGTCCTGTATTTGGCCCCATCCATCTTCCCATCAATTCTGACCATCTTCTCTGTCCCTGGTGACGAAAAGCAGGCCCAAACCATGATGCTGCCACCACCATGTTTGACAGTGGGGATGGTGTGTTCAGGGTGATGAGCTGTGTTGCTTTTACGCCAAACATTGTTTTTCAATGTGGCCAAACAGTTTGATTTTGGTTTCATGTGACCAGAGCACCTTCTTCCACATGTTTGGTGTCTCCCAGGTGCTTGTGCAAACTTTAAACAACACTTTTTATGGATATCTTTGAAAAAAGGCTTTCTTCTTGCCACTCTTCCATAAAGGCCAGATTTGTGCAGTGTACGACTGATTGTTGTCCTATGGACAGACTCTCCCACCTCAGCTGTAGATCTCTGCAGTTCATCCAGAGTGATCATGGGCCTCTTGGCTGCATCTCTGATCAGTCTTCTCCTTGTTCCAGATGAAAGTTTAGAGGGACGGCCGGGTCTTGGTAGATTTGCAGTGGTCTGATACTCCTTCCATTTCAATATGATTGCTTGCACAGTGCTCCTTGGGATGTTTAAAGCTTGGGAAATCTTTTTGTATCCAAATCCGGCTTTAAACTTCTCCACAACAGTATCTCAGACCTGCCTGGTGTGTTCCTTGGTCTTCATGATGCTCTCTGCGCTTTGAACAGAACCCTGAGACTATCACAGAGCAGGTGCATTTATACGGAGACTTGATTACAAACAGGTGGATTCTATTGATCATCATCAGTCATTTGGGACAACATTGGATCATTCATAGATCCTCACTGAACTTCTGGAGTGAGTTTGCTGCTCTGAAAGTAAAAAGGCCCAATAATATTGCACGCCCCACTTTTCAGTTTTTTATTTGTTAAAAAAGTTTGACACATCCAATAAATTTCATTCCACTTCACGATTGTGTCCCACTTGTTGTTGATTCTTCACAAAAAATTAAAATTTTATATCTTTATGTTTGAAGCCTGAAATGTGGCAAAAGTTTGAAAAGTTCAAGGGGCCGAACACTTTCACATGCACTGTATAAGGTAGTTTTCTACATTCACCTTATAATCTAGCTGTTTTTGTTACTCTATTTGCCATCTTATTTGTAAAAAAATAAATAAATCTGCATGCTTTTTTACAACTATTGTTGTCGCTGATGTCCATTGTTGTCATCGTTCTTTGTTGACATCAGGTCTCTCTTGTAAATGAGTCCTCGAGGCTCAATGGGATTTACCTGTCTAAATAAAGGTTGAATGAAAGGAACTATGTGTAGCATATGATGTACTACGTTACTATCATTCAATTTTTTTAATTTAACCCTTATTAAACCAGGCAAATCACACTGAGATTACAGATCTATTTTATGAGGGAGGCCTGGGCCCTGAAGGCAGCCTGACCTGAATGTTTATTCCCCTGACCACAGAACCACAGCCCATCAGGTCCCTCCAGACCTGGAAACCAATCCAGACCAGGTAAGACTCTTCTCTTCAACATTACATCTACCTTCTGGAATCACCTGGACGGAGCTCTCATCGTCCTCTGCAGATCCTCCCGTCTGACTTTCAGCCTTGAGCTCAGAGATTTCTACAGATCCTTGAAGTTTGGGATGAACTGTAGATGATGGATCATCAAAGTCTTCCCAATTTTTCATTGAAGAACATTATTTTAAATGTCTTTTACTTATTTTACACACAGTTTGTTGCAAACTGGTGAACCTCTGCCCATCTTTACTTCTAACAGATTCAGACACAAAAAGCTCCTCCAGATGTTTCTTGTTTGTTCCACTTCCTGTTCCAGCTTTTTAAAGAAGCGTTGCACCTTACATTTCCAAACAGTCTGTTTTTAAACAAGTTAAAATTTATTTATAGCTTTATAACTCATTGTTTCTTTGAATTGAGAAAGCTCCTCGGATGAGAAGCGAAACGTCTTCAATTACAAATAAAGTCCAGTTGTTTTGGTTTTAACCATTTTTTTGTTTAATAAAAAACACATTTTAATCAATTGTTCCTGTGAATTAGTTTTATTTAAGATCTAGAATAAAATGTAGCAGAAAATAAAGATCAGTTTAGGAGTTTATTGACAAAAATTAGAAAAAAATTAAAGTTTTACAGAGAACGTTTGAATGAACATGTTTTAATCTTAATCAACAACAAAAAAGATGAAATAACAAAAAGTATTTTAAACAAAATATATTGTGTTAAATCTACTGAGTTAAAAATCAAATCAAATAAAGATGAAGTCACTGGATTAAAAAAGACTGAAGAGGATGAACAACACCAGAACTTGATGAAATACATTTTATGACATTAACAATAATCAGACGTGTTTTCTGTGAAATCAGGTTTTTAAAGTCAGCCTGAAGAGAAGTTTCTTTAAAATGATCCTGGAAATTATTTTATAGTTTGTGCTTTTTTTAATTTTCAACATTCTTTCAAATTTGTTGATCAAATAAAATACAAAATGTCAAAACTATCAAACTCTTTTAACAGCAGTTTTAATTAACACCAAAGTGTATTTTTTATTTGTTTTGAGTATTTATGTTCTTATAAAATATGATGTTGAACTTATTGTGTGATTATTCTCCAATAACTGAGAAACAAAAACAAACATGAACTTTAAACAGAAACTTTAGTTTGACAGATTTTAACTTCAGATGTTTTGGCGTCTCCAGCTGGACAAACACAGAAATAAGGGAAGAGTTTCTCAGTGAAAGTGTCTTTGTAAGTGAAGATGTGACTCATGTCTTCAGAGTCGTGGAAGGACACCTCCCCCCTGTCATAGTCCAGCTGGACCCTGATCCTCTGGAGACTCTTCTTCACTCCGAGAGTTTTACAAACACCATTATTGTATTTTCCATCTTTATACAATAAACACCAGAGTCCATATTCTGGTGAATCAAATCTCTTTCCCTTCCTGTCGACTGACTCTTTAACTAAACCAACATTCCAGTAAGGATGATCTCCCACCTCCACCTCCCAGCTGTGTTTCCCTGAACTGAAACTCTCAGAACCAAAAACACTGCTGTAATTAGTGTTTCTCTCTGGATTATCAGGAAGCTGCTGCTGTGTGTCTCCACGTCTCACACTGGTCAGATCATCAGACAGGTAGAGGCAGCCACTCGCAGTGTTTGGGTCCAGAATGACAGGACTGAAGTGGACCTTGT
>NC_056505.1:6745498-6746636 GCF_014905685.2 Nematolebias whitei
TGGATGGATGAATGAATGGATGGATGGATAAATGAATGGATGGATAGATGGATGGATGGCTGACTGGTTGGTTGGATGGATGGATGGATGGATGAAGCCTCTTGGTTTCACGTCTAGTGGAGGCGGCGGCCATGTTCAGTCTTTCCACAAACTGTTTCGACACATTAAGTCTTGTGTCGCTGAAAAGTTTCAAATCTGTAAAATAAAAATAAGAAGTGTGAAAAAGTCCAATATTGATCTCAAAGGTTCATGTAAAATATCTCAGGTTCATTAAAGACTTTCCTCGTCTTTAAAACTCATTAAAGCAGAAGTCATCAATCATTTTACACCTTTATTGTTTTTATTTTATTTCAAACTTTCCAGAGTTTATTCAAAGCTGCTCCGTTTCTGGGACAAAAACAAAACAAAGTAATTTAAGACGATTACTGGGAGTTTTTCTGATAGAACCAGATCTGATTCACTCACGCTGCAAGGAAATGAAACCCGTTGAGCCAGATGTGTGTGTGTGTGTGAGGCGTCCAGATGTTTACTCAGGCCTGGACTTGTTGTAGTTCTCAGAACTCCACAGAGAACAGCAGCAGTTTGTTAAAAAGGGAGTGTGTGAGTTGAATAAAACCAAAACCACTCGAGTTCGGTCGTTAAAACGTTGAAGGCAGAAACATCTGGGAGGGACCGCTCCAGTTCAGGCCCATCGTGGTTCTGGTGATGGTTCAGAAATCCCGCTCAGTAACTGGTTGCAACAGCTGCTGAACCAGTAATGTTGGCAGATTTATCCAGTTTGGGAAAATACAGCAGAGCTTTTATTTTGAAGAAGAGATCAGAGTATTTTTTGTTGTTAAAATAAACTTTTCTCAGCTGTTCAAAGGAAACGTCAACAGATCGAACAAATGGAAAAATAAGATTTAGTCCTAAAAAACATTTTTATGAATTTGTATTAAGTGGAACTGGAGCTGAAGCAGGAGTCGTGCGTCTCCATCAGCACGGAGACTTTTATTGTTTCTTTTATTGTTTTTATTGTTTTATTGTTTTTGACTGCTGGATTTAGGCTCTAGTGACCGCTGCGGCCCAGGAAGAAAGAAGCAGTTAAAAGATTATGGATGGAGGATTTGTCTTGACCACAACACTGATTTTCTGTCAT
>NC_056505.1:6746736-6749504 GCF_014905685.2 Nematolebias whitei
TTTTTTGTTTTCATTGAAATTTAACATTTTTATTTTAGTTTCTGTTTCGTTGGTTTTAAGCATTAGCTATTGTTTTGTTTATCATAACTTTCAGATTGTGTTAATTTTCACTTTAGGATGATCCATCAGTCTAACATGCGTGTTTTTGGTCTGTGGGAGGAAACTGGAGTACCTGGAGAAAACCCACGCATGCACGGAGAGAACATGCAAACTCCACCCAAAGGTCCCCAGGTGGGATTCGATCCAGCAACCTTTTCGCTGAGAAGCAACAGCTCTATCAACTGAGCGCCCACCCCAGTGCTAAAATCATAATTATTTTTACTACTACATTCAACTTTATTATGTCAACAATAAATATGCAACAAAAAAAGTTGATAAAATACAGAAAAGTCTTGTTAGCAGCTTTCAGTGTTAAATACATTTAAAACAGTTGCATTTGGTTTAGAAATGTGAGGTTTTGTTGTTAGTTCATTTTGAGTAATGCTGCTCTTAAATCTTCACATCAGCTGTGATCTTTAGGACTAAAACAAGTGGGATAAAAAATAAACTTTTGCTTTAACTAAGTAAGATTAATGAAAATGCTTTCAGCTTTAAAATTTATACTTGGTAGAATTCCTTTAAGAAACACAAATGTGTTCAAAATGTAAAAATGAAAAATGTAACTCTGTCTCTTTTAAGAAACAAATCTTTGTGGGAAAACATGTTTGAAAATCACTTCATGCAGGAAGAGATTTTATAAGTTAATAAAATAAAACTCCACCCTGAGTTGATAAGAAAATCAAAGGTCAGAGATCATCACCCGTCAGAGAAGTTTAAAGTTCATTTGGACACTTTTTCCTGGAGCTGAGACGCCACGACAGAAACTGTTTAATGGACTGGTTCAAAAAGACAGATTTATGGTGAGTCGTTGACTAGCAAGAAAAGTTTGGAGGAAATGGCTGAAAGAGAACTTCTTCAGAGTTACCTGAGCTGCCATGTTTGTTCAGAGACCTTCAAAGATCCCGTGTCTCTGAGCTGCAGCCACAGCTTCTGTTCAAGCTGCCTGCAGAAGTTCTGGGAAAAAACTCAGAACAAGAACTGTCCCATCTGTAGAAGAAGATCTTCTAAGGATCCTCTATTAGTGAATTTTACTTTAAAAGAACTTGCTGATTCTTTTGCTGGACGACAGAAATCTGGATCATCTGAGGCAGAAAAAGGAGAGAAGAAGGTGGTGGTGTGCAGCAAACACCAAGATGTTCCTTATTGGTTCTGCAGAGACGAGCAGAGAGCCGTGTGTCCTGTCTGTGAGTTTTCTCTCCACCAGAACCACAAAGTGGTTCCTGTAGAACAAGCAGTCAGTGAGCTGAAGGAGCAGCTGAGATCTGACTTAAAGTCTCTGCAGGACAAGAGGAACAAACACCAACATGTGGAGAAAACATACAATGATGTGATCCAACACTCCAAGAAGCAGCTGCTGTCCACAGAGACACAGATCAGAGCAGAGTTCAACAAGCTCCACCAGCTCCTGAGAGAGGAAGAGGAGTCCAGACTGGCAGCTCTGAGGGAGGAAGAGGAGCAGAAGAGGAAGACTATGAGCAGAGAGATGAAGAGGATTCAGGAGCACATCTCCTCTCTGTCAGACAGTATCTCTGCTGTTGAAGAAGACCTGCAGAAAGACAACGTGTCCTTCCTCAGCACTTATAAAGACACTCAGACCAAAGCCAGAACCCAGAGCTCACTGTCAGATCCACAGCTGGTCTCAGGAGTCCTGATAGATGTGGACCAACACCTGGGCAACCTGTCCTTCAGAGTCTGGGACAAGATGAAGGACAAGGTCCACTTCAAACCTGTCATTCTGGACACAAACACTGCGAGTCGATCACTCTACGTGTCTGATGATCTGACCAGTGTGAGGGATGATGACACATGGTGGGATGATGACACATGTCGGCAAATTCCACATATACCAGAGAGAAACACTAAATACACCAGTGTTTTTGGTTCTGAATCCCCGATGGAATGTTGATTTGGTTAAAGAGTCAGTCGACAGGAAGGAAGAGGGACTCAGGTGTTTATCTCATAAAGATGGAAAATACACCAATGTTGTTGGTAAAACTCAGAGTGAAGAAGAGTCTCCAGAGGATCAGGGTCCAGCTGGACTATGACAGGGGGGAGGTGTCCTTCCACGACTCTGAAGACATGAGTCACATCTTCACTCACAGAGACACTTTCACTGAGAAACTCTTCCCTTATTTCTGTGTTTGTCCAGCTGGAGACGCCAAAACATCTGAAGTTAAAATCTGTCAAACTGAGATCATCGTAACGTCTAAATAACGGTTTTTACTCACGATGACAGATTTATTTTTAATTGAGTTTTTATTTAATGTCTAACAGGAATGTTGAAAAACTAATTTGAAGCTTAAAGAGAAATTAGATTTTATTACTTTGACTAAAATACCTGATGAAGCCGTGCTTTGTTTTCTCATCAATTTAACCTAGGAGAGAAAAAAGTTGATACAGAATCAATGGTTTTTTAATTTCTTTCAAAAATACAAAAAGTTTTATGAAACTGCAACAAATTGAGAAAACTTACTTTGTTATCCAGATTAAATCTGTGTACATCAATAAAACATTTTATCTCCAGTGAAACTTTTCTATATTGTTTTCTTTATTAATAATTCTCTCTTAGGTGTTGCTGTTAAATGATTTTGAACTCTGAATACCAGTTTTTATGATAAAATTTATATATATATATATATATATATATATATATATATATATATATATAT
>NC_056505.1:6749604-6754041 GCF_014905685.2 Nematolebias whitei
ACCTAAGAGAGAATTATTAATAAAGAAAACAATATAGAAAAGTTTCACTGGAGATAAAATGTTTTATTGATGTACACAGATTTAATCTGGATAACAAAGTAAGTTTTCTCAATTTGTTGCAGTTTCATAAAACTTTTTGTATTTTTGAAAGAAATTAATAAACCATTGATTCTGTATCAACTTTTTTCTCTCCTAGGTTAAATTGATCAGAAAACAAAGCACGGCTTCATCAGGTATTTTAGTCAAAGTAATAAAATCTAATTTCTCTTTAAGCTTCAGTTTAGTTTTTCAACATTCCTGTTAGACATTAAATAAAAACTCGATTAAAAATTAATCTGTCATCGTGAGTAAAAACATTTATTTAGACGTTACGATGATCTCAGTTTGACAGATTTTAACTTCAGATGTTTTGGCGTCTCCAGCTTCTCCAAGACTAAAATAAGGGAAGAGTTTCTCAGTGAAAGTGTCTCTGTGAGTGAAGATGTGACTCATGTCTTCAGAGTCGTAGAAGGACACCTCCCCCCTGTCATAGTCCAGCTGGACCCTGATCCTCTGGAGACTCTTCTTCACTCCGAGAGTTTCACCATCACCATTAGTGTATTTTCCATCTTTATACAATAAACACCAGATTCCATATTCTGGTAAAGCTAATATCTTTCCCTTCCTGTCGACTGAATCTTTAACCAAACCGATCAACCAGCGAGGATGATCTCCCACCTCCACCTCCCAGCTGTGTTTCCCTGAACTGAAACTCTCAGAACCAAAAACACTGGTGTAATTAGTGTTTCTCTCTGGATTATCAGGAAGCTGCTGCTTTGTGTCTCCACATCTCACACTGGTCAGATCATCAGACAGGTAGAACCAGCCACTCGCAGTGTTTGGGTCCAGAATGACAGGACTGAAGTGGACCTTGTCCTTCATCTTGTCCCAGACTCTGAAGGACAGGTTGCCCAGGTGTTGGGCCACATCTATCAGGAGTCCTGAGACCAGCTGTGGATCTGACAGTGAGCTCTGGGTTCTGGCTCTGGTCTGAGTGTCTTTATAAGTGCTGAGGAAGGACACGTTGTCTTTCTGCAGGTCTTCTTCAACAGCAGAGATACTGTCTGACAGAGAGGAGATGTGCTCCTGAATCCTCTTCATCTCTCTGCTCATAGTCTTCCTCGTCTGCTCCTCTTCCTCCCTCAGAGCTGCCAGTCTGGACTCCTCTTCCTCTCTCAGGAGCTGGTGGAGCTTGTTGAACTCTGCTCTGATCTGTGTCTCTGTGGACAGCAGCTGCTTCTTGGAGAGTTGGATCACATCATTGTATGTTTTCTCCACATGTCGGTGTTTGTTCCTCTTGTCCTGCAGAGACTTTAAGTCAGATCTCAGCTGCTCCTTCAGCTCATTGACTGCTTGTTGTACAGGAACCACTTTGTGGTTCTGGTGGAGAGAAAACTCACAGACAGGACACACGGCTCTCTGCTCGTCAAAACAGAACAGTTCAGGATCTTCTTGGTGTTTGCTGCACACCACCTCCACCTTCTTCTCTCCTTTTTCTGCCTCAGATGATCCAGATTTCTGTCGTCCAGCAAAACAATCAGCAAGTTCTTTTAAAGTAAAATTCACTACAAGATCCTTAGAAGATCTTCTTTTACAGATGGGACAGTTCTTGTTCTGAGTTTGTTCCCAGAACTTCTGCAGGCAGCTTGAACAGAAGCTGTGGCTGCAGCTCAGAGACACAGGATCTTTGAAGGTCTCTGAACAAACATGGCAGCTCAGGTAACTCTGAAGAACTTCTCTTTCAGCCATTTCCTCCAAACTTTTCTTGCTAGTCAACGACTCACCATAAATCTGTCTTTTTGAACCAGTCCATTAAACAGTTTCTGTCGTGGCGTCTCAGCTCCAGGAAAAAGTGTCCAAATGAACTTTAAACTTCTCTGACGGGTGATGATCTCTGACCTTTGATTTTCTTATCAACTCAGGGTGGAGTTTTATTTTATTAACTTATAAAATCTCTTCCTGCATGAAGTGATTTGCAAACATGTTTTCCCACAAAGATTTGTTTCTTAAAAGAGACAGTTACATTTTTCATTTTTACATTTTGAACACATTTGTGTTTCTTAAAGGAATTCTACCAAGTATAAATTTTAAAGCTGAAAGCATTTTCATTAATCTTACTTAGTTAAAGCAAAAGTTTATTTTTTATCCCACTTGTTTTAGTCCTAAAGATCACAGCTGATGTGAAGATTTAAGAGCAGCATTACTCAAAATGAACTAACAGCAAAACCTCACATTTCTAAACCAAATGCAACTGTTTTAAATTTATTTAACACTGAAAGCTGCTAACAAGACTTTTCTGTATTTTATCAACTTTTTTTGTTGCATATTTATTGTTGACATAATAAAGTTGAATGTAGTGGTAAAAATAATTATGATTTTAGCACTGGGGTGGGCGCTCAGTTGATAGAGCTGTTGCTTCTCAGCGAAAAGGTTGCTGGATTGAATCCCACCTGGGGACCTTTGGGTGGAGTTTGCATGTTCTCTCCGTGCATGTGTGGGTTTTCTCCAGGTACTCCAGTTTCCTCCCACAGACCAAAAACACGCATGTTAGACTGATGGATCATCCTAAAGTGAAAATTAACACAATCTGAAAGTTATGATAAACAAAACAATAGCTAATGCTTAAAACCAACGAAACAGAAACTAAAATAAAAATGTTAAATTTCAATGAAAACAAAAAAAATTAAAATATATAAAAAAGAAAAGTTGGATATATTAAGTCATAGCGCCAATCTCCTAAGAGTTGAAGTGTTTATATTTAAATGGATAAAATTGTTGAAAGATGCTGAAGTAAAAAAAAAAAAAAAAAGACTGGAGACCTGTCCAGGGGTTCCCCCACGTCTCGCAGTGACCTCTGGACGTGGGCGCCAGTGACCCCCGTGACCCAGAAAGGAAGAAGCTGGTAAAGATGATGGATAGCACTAAAAGACTCTGATGTTGGTGGTTGTTTAGTTTGTTTTTCAGAACTGTCTGATCAGATGTCAATGTTTTATTTCTATAACACATTTAAAACAACTGAGGTTGACCAAAGTGCTTTACAAACCATAAAACAATAAAATATCATAAAACACAAACACAACAGGACAATAAAGTATATAAAGACAACACACGTTCATTTAGTTCTTTTAAAATCTTGTGCTCTGTTTGAATCCAAAGCCAAATGAATAAATTTGGTCTTAAACAAAGTTTTAAAAGTCTTATAGTCTGATCTGTCTGAACATTGAAGGAGAGACTGTTCCAAAGTTCAACGAGGTTAAAATAAACTTCCACTGTGACACTTCCTGTTTAGACTTTAACCCAACATTTTATTGTAATATCAGCAGAGAGAGCAGTTTGATTTATTATCAACCTATAAAAGTCATTCTGAAAACAAAGGCAACAAATCTTCTGATATTTTGTTGTTTTTATTTATGTTTATAAACATGACAAGAAAAAAATGACCTTTAAATATTTATTTAAAAAAAAAAACATAAAAATGATACTCTTGCTGTTGAACTTTTGAAGAGATTCCAGATTCCTCAGCTCCTGCTTCAGACCAGTTTCACCAGTCTCTCACTGGCCTCCCACAGTTTCTTTGCCACACCAGCGTCTCTTGCAAAAGGCCTCAGAGGGGCCGGCTGGCAGTCGACAAAGTAACCTCCGCTGTGCTTGGCAGCTTCATCTGACACGGCACAGTAGATGACGGTCTGCGCTCCGATCTCACACGGCACAAAAAACATCCACATGATCACCTGCATCAGCATCCGGAACAGGAACGAGTAGTGGACTGTCCAGCTGCTCTGAACAAAACCTGCAGGAACAGATTTCAAATATTAAGAGACATCAAGATGAATATTCAATCAAGCTGAAAGATGCATGCTTCTCTTACCAGGGTGCACAGCACAGGAAGTGACTCCTTTTCCCTCAGTGATGCTGGCCAGCTCCTGACTGAAGTAGATGTTGGCCAGCTTGCTGCGGCAGTAGGTGAAGAATGGCAGCAGATTGTAGTTGAGGTCCTGGAAGTCCAATTTCTGATATTAAAATACTTGCACTCTTGAGACGAGTTGGACGACGACGACTCTATTTAGAGGGACAACGTCACACATTTTAAAATCCTGTTTAAAACTCAAGCCACAGGACTGCATGTCTCTACAAGTCTCACAAGGAAAGTTGAAAACGTCCCAGGACTCTGGAGACAAACTACTCTCTGACGAGTGAGACACCACCCTTAAAGTTTAGTAACAGTTTGCAATTTCTACTGTTTTCACAGTCAAAGCATTTACACGAGGAAAACCTAGTCACTTACAACCAGTTAACAGAAAACAAGCACAATAACTTTAAACATTAAGTTTTATTTATTTTGTTCACTTTAATATTACTTGACCATTAAATGACAATCTGACACTTTGGTTAATTTTG
>NC_056505.1:6754141-6757446 GCF_014905685.2 Nematolebias whitei
GAGGATTATATTCCAGACTGTGGCACTAAGGATGATGATGATGATGATGAAGTGTGCATGCTGTCCTCTGGTTCTCGGTGTTGTCAGTGCAGCTGTTGTGTGTTGGAGAGGAGGATCTCCAGCAGGGGGCGCAGTCACACAAACAGATGTTTGACAGCCTGATGCTTTTAATGCTGCCTTCCTGACTGATCAGCTGGAGCCTCCATGTTCTCTCTGAACTTCTGCCATCTTCTTTCTCCTGCAGAGACTCAGCTGCTCTGACAACACTGAGCTGCTTTCTCCTCACTCTTCTTCCTGCTCCCTCCGTTTCCAACCTTCTTCCATCATTTCTCTGCAGTCGCCTCTTTCTACTTTCATTTGGTCTCTTTTTGTCACTTTGGCTTTGTTCTGTGAAATAATCTTAATCCTCTAGTTCTCTGGTTCTTCAGATTATTGCTCTGTTCTCTTACGTGCTCCACGTGTTTCTCTGACTTTAACAAATGTGTTCTCAATAAAAGAACAATTTCAATAGAAACTCCAGCGTCTCTCTGTGTTTATAAAATATATTATGATTATATATACAAAGTATTATAATGCTTTATATATATATATATTTCTAATAAATATTTGATACTTAGAGTTCAAAATCATTTAACATCAAGACCTAAGAGAGAATTATTAATAAAGAAAACAATATAGAAAAGTTTCACTGGAGATAAAATGTTTTATTGATGTACACAGATTTTAATCTGGATAACAAAGTAAGTTTTCTCAATTTGTTGCAGTTTCATAAAACTTTTTGTATTTTTGAAAGAAATTAAAAAAACATTGATTCTGTATCAACTTCTTTCTCTCCTAGGTTAAATTGATGAGAAAACAAAGCACGGCTTCATCAGGTATTTTAGTCAAAGTAATAAAATCTAATTTCTCTTTAAGCTTCAAATTAGTTTTTCAACATTCCTGTTAGACATTAAATAAAAACTCAATTAAAAATAAATCTGTCATCGTGAGTAAAAACCGTTATTTAGACGTTACGATGATCTCAGTTTGACAGATTTTAACTTCAGATGTTTTGGCGTCTCCAGCTGGACAAACACAGAAATAAGGGAAGAGTTTCTCAGTGAAAGTGTCTCTGTGAGTGAAGATGTGACTCATGTCTTCAGAGTCGTGGAAGGACACCTCCCCCCTGTCATAGTCCAGCTGGACCCTGATCCTCTGGAGACTCTTCTTCACTCTGAGTTTTACCAACAACATTGGTGTATTTTCCATCTTTATGAGATAAACACCTGAGTCCCTCTTCCTTCCTGTCGACTGACTCTTTAACCAAATCAACATTCCATCGGGGATTCAGAACCAAAAACACTGGTGTATTTAGTGTTTCTCTCTGGTATATGTGGAATTTGCCGACATGTGTCATCATCCCACCATGTGTCATCATCCCTCACACTGGTCAGATCATCAGACACGTAGAGTGATCGACTCGCAGTGTTTGTGTCCAGAATGACAGGTTTGAAGTGGACCTTGTCCTTCATCTTGTCCCAGACTCTGAAGGACAGGTTGCCCAGGTGTTGGTCCACATCTATCAGGACTCCTGAGACCAGCTGTGGATCTGACAGTGAGCTCTGGGTTCTGGCTTTGGTCTGAGTGTCTTTATAAGTGCTGAGGAAGGACACGTTGTCTTTCTGCAGGTCTTCTTCAACAGCAGAGATACTGTCTGACAGAGAGGAGATGTGCTCCTGAATCCTCTTCATCTCTCTGCTCATAGTCTTCCTCTTCTGCTCCTCTTCCTCCCTCAGAGCTGCCAGTCTGGACTCCTCTTCCTCTCTCAGGAGCTGGTGGAGCTTGTTGAACTCTGCTCTGATCTGTGTCTCTGTGGACAGCAGCTGCTTCTTGGAGTGTTGGATCACATCATTGTATGTTTTCTCCACATGTCGGTGTTTGTTCCTCTTGTCCTGCAGAGACTTTAAGTCAGATCTTAGCTGCTCCTTCAGCTCACTGACTGCTTGTTCTACAGGAACCACTTTGTGGTTCTGGTGGAGAGAAAACTCACAGACAGGACACACGGCTCTCTGCTCGTCAAAACAGAACAGTTCAGGATCTTCTTGGTGTTTGCTGCACACCACCTCCACCTTCTTCTCTCCTTTTTCTGCCTCAGATGATCCAGATTTCTGTCGTCCAGCAAAACAATCAGCAAGTTCTTTTAAAGTAAAATTCACTACAAGATCCTTAGAAGATCTTCTTTTACAGATGGGACAGTTCTTGTTCTGAGTTTGTTCCCAGAACTTCTGCAGGCAGCTTGAACAGAAGCTGTGGCTGCAGCTCAGAGACACAGGATCTTTGAAGGTCTCTGAACAAACATGGCAGCTCAGGTAACTCTGAAGAAGTTCTCTTTCAGCCATTTCCTCCAAACTTTTCTTGCTAGTCAACGACTCACCATAAATCTGTCTTTTTGAACCAGTCCATTAAACAGTTTCTGTCGTGGCGTCTCAGCTCCAGGAAAAAGTGTCCAAATGAACTTTAAACTTCTCTGACGGGTGATGATCTCTGATCTTTGATTTTCTTATCAACTCAGGGTGGAGTTTTATTTTATTAACTTATAAAATCTCTTCCTGCATGAAGTGATTTTCAAACATGTTTTCCCACAAAGATTTGTTTCTTAAAAGAGACAGAGTTACATTTTTACATTTTGAACACATTTGTGTTTCTTAAAGGAATTCTACCAAGTATAAATTTTAAAGCTGAAAGCATTTTCATTAATTTTACTTAGTTAAAGCAAAAGTTTATTTTTTATCCCACTTGTTTTAGTCCTAAAGATCACAGCTGATGTGAAGATTTAAGAGCAGCATTACTCAAAATGAACTAACAACAAAACCTCACATTTCTAAACCAAATGCAACTGTTTTAAATGTATTTAACACTGAAAGCTGCTAACAAGACTTTTCTGTATTTTATCAACTTTTTTTGTTGCATATTTATTGTTGACATAATAAAGTTGAATGAAGTGGTAAAAATAATTATGATTTTAGCACTGGGGTGGGCGCTCAGTTGATAGAGCTGTTGCTTCTCAGCGAAAAGGTTGCTGGATCGAATCCCACCTGGGGACCTTTGGGTGGAGTTTGCATGTTCTCTCCGTGCATGTGTGGGTTTTCTCCAGGTACTCCAGTTTCCTCCCACAGACCAAAAACACGCATGTTAGACTGATGGATCACCCTAAAGTGAAAATTAACACAATCTGAAAGTTATGATAAACAAAACAATAGCTAATGCTGAAAACCAACCAAACAGAAACTAAAATAAAAATGTTAAATTTCAATGAAAACAAAAAA
>NC_056505.1:6757546-6760502 GCF_014905685.2 Nematolebias whitei
ACACAGATCAGAGCAGAGTTCAACAAGCTCCACCAGCTCCTGAGAGAGGAAGAGGAGTCCAGACTGGCAGCTCTGAGGGAGGAAGAGGAGCAGAAGAGGAAGACTATGAGCAGAGAGATGAAGAGGATTCAGGAGCACATCTCCTGAATTATTATACATTATTGTATAAAGATGGAGAATACAATGATGGTGATGGTGAAACTCTCGGAGTGAAGAAGAGTCTCCAGAGGATCAGGGTCCAGCTGGACTATGACAGGGGGGAGGTGTCCTTCCACGACTCTGAAGACACAAGTCACATCTTCACTCACAGAGACACTTACACTGAGAAACTCTTCCCGTATTTTAGTCTTGAAGAAGCTGAAGGTGCCGCAACGTCTGAAATTAAAATCTGTCAAACTAAAGTTTCTGTTTAAAGTTCATGTTTGTTTTTGTTTCTCAGTTATTGGAGAATAATCACACAAAAACCTGATGCATGCTCAATAATCCAGGTAGAAAAATCTAAAAAAGTTAAGTTTGGTCCTCTGGACATTCAAAAAGCAAAACAACAAAAAAATGTAGAAACGTTTCGTCTCTCATCCAAGAGACTTCCTCAGTCTGAGGAGCTGTATTCAGCTCAGTCTCTTAAATAGCACCTTCTCAGAGTGGATCAACCAGTTTGCTGCTGACAACCAAAACCAGCTGCTCACATGATCAAGAAGGACCATCAGCCTAACAATGGATCATTAGCACACTGATGGCTGTTTACTATTCACAGAGGGCCAGGCTGCACAAACAGAGCAATGTTGTGTATGCTGTTCAGTGTCAGGAGGGTGATCAGTCTTACATCGGGGAAACTAAACAGCCACTGGCCAAAAGGATGGCCCAGCACAGAAGATCAACATCATCAGGCCAGGACTATGCGGTCTACACTCATCTCCAGGCCAGCGGTCACTCTTTCAGGGATGAAGATGTGCACATCCTGGACAGAGAGGAACGATGGTTTGAGAGAGGAGTAAAGGAGGCCATCTAAGCGAGAGGCGGGGGACACCCTGGACCGTTCTCCAGTCCATCACAGGGACACATGGAGACAAACACTTAGGGAACATTTAGAGCAGGGGTCTCAAACTCACTTACAAATGGGCCTAAATTAAAACCTTTTTCAAACTAAGGGCCAATTTCAAAAACCACACTAACTCAATTCAGATACCCAACATCTTTTCTTGGTTACAGGTTTCTCAACAAGAGTTTGGTTGGTGTCATTTTATTCAAATTCAATTCAAAAACACTTTATTAATCCCAGAGGGAAATTAAATGTTGTAACTCATCATCCTGGTTTCATTAAAGAGTTGTTATAGATGCTGATGGCTGTGTTAGTTCTCTGTTGTGCTTTCAACATTATAATCAAAGATTACTGATAAAATAAAGAGAAGCTTTTTACGTTTCACATATCATCTTGCGGGCCAGATAAGATGCCAACGAGGGCGACATTTGGCCTGCGGGCCTTGAGTTTGACACATATGATTTAGAGTTACCAATCAGCCTAACATGCATGTTTTTTGTCTGTGGGAGGAACCCGGAGAAAACCCACGCAGCACGTAGAGAACATGCAAACCCCATCCAGAATGGTCGCCGGCTGGACTTCGATCTCGCAACCTTCTCGCTGAGGGGCAACATCTCTACCAACTGAGCCACTGCGCCACCTGTCAGTCAAATCAGAATTTGACGTTTCTTTTGGAAACCACAGACGGCAGGTTCACCGTACTGATAAGGAGTGGGTTATCTGCACACTTCAAAGGTCTGCCTCTCTGATGGTGCGGGGGTGCATTAGTGCCGCCATGATGGGCAACTTATACATGTAGGAATGCATCTTTAATGCAGAAATGTACAGGACTTGATTTAGAACAGGCTCCAATTCACCAATAAATAAATAAATAAAATTAAAGATACACTTTCTTAGTTTAAACAGCTTATTGTTCAGTTGTGAACAAAACATGGGTTTCAGAAATTTGAGAGTCGTTGAATTCTGCTTTTCTTTATAATTACACAAAGTCCCAACTTTTTCAGAATTGGGTTTTAGTTTTAAACGAGCAGAAGAACAAAATAAAACACATGTACGTTCACATTGTTGTATTTCTTCATTCAGTCATTTTTATATTTCTTAGCGGAGTTCAACGTTGAATGAAAGGATATTCAGATATTCTTGCAGAACAGGATTTCTGTTACGGTTGAACGACGACGAAACACGTTGCCCAACCAGTTTACAGTGAAGTTAACCCTTAAAATACTTAATGCTGATTTGTGACCAAAGTACAAACTTCAGCTTTTCTGTTGTTTGTTCATATTGTTAAATTGTCTTATTGTGGAGATGAAATTAAAAACATGAACTAAATGTAAATAAAATACTGTCTGTAAAACTTTCAGATTATTTGAGGCCTGTTCAGTGGAAGTGTCAAACTGAAACATCTTGTGTGACTCGTGACACGTCACAGGGAATTAAAAGACAATAAAAGGAAGCTCATTTTAAACAGTGAACAGAACTGAGCTGGCATTACAGGGTGTGAGATCTCTGCTGGGAAACGATTATCTGTGGGAAATAAAGAAGAAAGGCTGATGGAAATGACTGGGAGAGCTGTTTTTCAAACTTATTTGAGCTGCAGTTTGTGTTTAGAGACTTTCAAAGATCCTGTGTCTCTCAGCTGCAACCACAACTACTGCTCAAGCTGCCTGCAGAAGTTCTGGACACAAACCAAAAACAAGACTTGTCCCGTTTGTGGAAAAGATTCATCAAAAGAAAATCTTTCAGTCAATTTTACACTGAAGGAACTCGCTGACTCCATTACTGGAAGACAAGAATCTGGACCATCTGTATGGAATAAACGAGAGAAGAAGGTGGAGGTGGTGTGCAGCAAACACCAAGAAGATCCTGAACTGTTCTGCAGAGACGAGCAGAGAGCCGTGTGTCCTGTCTGTGAGTTTT
>NC_056505.1:6760613-6807452 GCF_014905685.2 Nematolebias whitei
ACAAGGTCCACTTCAGTCCTGTCATTCTGGACCCAAACACTGCGAGTCGATCACTCTGTCTGTCTGATGATCTGACCAGTGTGAGACATGTTGACACCAATGAGCAGCTTCCTGATAATCCAGAGAGAAACATCAAGTACGCCAATGTGTTTGGTTCCGAGAGCTTCAGCTCAGGGAAACACAGCTGGGAGGTGGAGGTGGGAGATCATCCTGACTGGTTGATCGGTTTGGTCAAAGAGACTTTTGACAGGAAGGGAGAGACATTCGCTTCACCTAAACATGGAGTCTTGTGTTTGGTGTTTCGCAACAGGAAGTACTCCAATGGTTCTGGTAAGTCTCTTCCATTGAAGAAGAGTCTCCAGAGGTTCAGGGTCCAGCTGGACTATGACAGGGGGGAGGTGTTCTTCTACGACTCTGAAGACATGAGTCACATCTTCACTCACAGAGACACTTTCACTGAGAAACTCTTCCCTTATTTCTGTGTTGGAAAAGCTGAAGGTGCCAAAACTACACAGATTAAAATCTGTAATCTTCATTTCTGATGCTCACCATCGTTAAAGTTACATTCATGCAGAAAGGTTTTAACAATACCAGATTATAACTTGACTTTTGTGCTTGTTTCATTTGGAGCACAAACTTGAGTTTAATGACATATCATCATATTTGTATTTATTTTGTTTTCTTTTTTTTTTATTTGACCATGTTTCCTGGTTCACGTCATTTATTTTGTGAAATTTATATAAATTGTGCCGCACATTTAAGATTTCAGAATTCTAGATAAACTATATTTACTTGAATAAAGCTGAATTTCTGAAGCTCAGATTTAAGTGCAAAAGAGCAAAAATACAAAAGAACAGGAACAACAGAGCTATTGATCAATTTAAAGGTTTTTAGGTTAAAAACCGAAACTTACTAAGGTTTGTCAAGGGATCAGTAAAGTTCTATCTTATCTTATCTTATCTTATCTTATCTTATCTTATCTTATCTTATCTTATCTTATCTTATCTTATCTTATCTTATCTTATCTTATCTTATCTTATCTTATAAACTGCATCAAGTGTTTGGGTGGAAAAAAATATCTGTCACAAAAATAGTCCTATAGTCATGGTTGGAACAAAGGTTATGAATTCATGAAGAACATTCACATTCCTCAGAAAAATAAATAAATAAACAAATTAAAGCAAACAACACTGGTAATAATTTAACAAACATTAATAATCACCTTAAAACAAAACATTTGTTGACAAGCTTTGTTTAATCCCAAAGTCTTGAAGCATTTTTGATTCTGTTCATTTTTACCATCATCATTTATTTTTATTTTTCTTGTCAGTCTAATTTTTCTATTTCTTTATTTGAATTCTTTATTTTTAAACTTTATATTTGATTCTAATCTTACTGGATGGGCTTAGTTAATTAGATATTTTTAAATGTTTATAATAAAATGTACATTTGGGCATTATTTTATTTAGCCTTGTATGTTATGAGGGAATTTTATGGTTTTGCTTTTTATGATGGATTGAACGTTTAATAAAAATAAAAATATTGATCAGATTGCGGAGTTTGTTTAGTTCTTTTTATCTTCTCTTTTGACAAACACATTGTCTCCAGAGGTCTGAGGTTCTTGCACAACACTATTGTTTCTGTTTATTTTTAAACAATAATAGCAACTTTTAAAATTTAAATATAAGTTTTTCCTCTTGTTAACATTATTCAGAATAAACAGCTTCACTAAATGCTGCATCTGCTGCAATTTATTACCAGTTTTACTGGTTTCATACTGTCCTTTATCCATTTTTTTGTTTCTGAACTTCTTTATAGTTCGTTAGTTAGTTAATTAGTTAGTCAGTTAGTTAATTGGTTGGTTGGTTGGTTAGTTATTTTTACTTTTTAATGTCCACTTACGTTTGCTTAAAAAAAAAGACAACAAATCATCCTTGAATCTTTAAAACTGAGGGCGTGATTATAAAATATTTTATGTCAGCTGAATATAAATGTATACTAAGCAAAACTTTTTATGTTTCACTTTTATTCAGCCATTTTTAAATCAAAATTAAATCTAAATATACTGCAGGAATTATAGGCACTGTTATACTTTGGACTTTTTTATTTTTTAAATAAAACAAAAGGAAAATAAGATGAAATTATTTAGTTTTAATTTGTGTTCAGCCTAAACTACAAAAAGCACAAGCAGTGTGTTCATACCATCACCTTGACTAACTTTAAGTAAATTTATGAACATTTTTATAGACAATCATCTCGGTGAGAGCACCACAACATGGAGATGGAGGTTCATTAACAGTCTGGTCATTTTAATGATATATTTTCTGGTTCTGACACTTTAAATACTGATTGCTGTAAATTTATGAAATGTGCCATATTTTTACTGTTTGGTACATGAATATTTAGTTAAATATTATACTGATGAAAATAAAGCAATACTATTACATTTTTACTACAATTAAATATTTCCCCATTTTTTGTAAATATTCAATGTCGATAAATTTAGTATATTTATAAAAACTTTGCAAGTTCTTGAATAACACACTTTTAATGATAAAGGCAACAAGAAGTAGAGAAAATAATAAAAAGCCTGTAGAACAAACAATATGGCAGGAATGACGTTTTAACATTTTCTATTTGACAAATTCAGGTACATATTTTGTTTTAAATGTACTTTTACTTTATTTGTGCTAATTTAAGAATTCATATTTCAAAGTGTTTATCTCATTTGGAGTTGGAGTAATCTTTTATTTTGTCAAACTTTTACTATTTCCCATGGAAATCATTGAGATCTTTTGAATTCCTTCAAAAACTTTTTTGGTTTTAATTTGTCTTTTTGTGAAAGGTTTTATTTTGAGCTGCTACTTTTAAAAAATACCTAGTTTTTTGTTGTTGTTGCTACTTTTAGCTACTGTTCTGCTATTTTAAACTTTTAGCAATAAGTACTCTAAATTTAGCTTTAAGCTACTGTTCTCCTACTTTTAGCCTCTTGATAGTTTTTGCAACACTTTTAGCCAATTTTTTATTACTTTTAGTTTCCATAAGTTTAACTTTTACTTAGCCTTTTTTTTGCTTCAGTTAGCTACAATCCTTTTACTTGTAGTGAGCCTTTAGTTACTTTTTACTTTTACCCAGTGTCTTTGCTGCAAAGTTACAGTAGAATAAATTAAATAAAATCAGTAAATCTCTAGTTTTATTTTTGTAGCGTTGTACAGGAAATAGTACTCTTATTCTGAAAATAAACAGGAAGTCTCGTGTAAACAGCGTCAGCGACATGATTGGAAAGTAAACAATATTTTGAGACACTCGGGAGGTATGCTTCACTATTCAAACGATTTTTTTAAACACTACATATATGAAATTTATGTTTACAAACCATCCATCCATCCATTATAGTAAAATGAAAGTTTACGAGTTGTTTAAAGCTCTCGGAATATATAAATATCTCACAGATTAGCTTGTTAGCAGCTAGCTAGCTCAGTGGAGCTAAACAACCATGACTTCAAACTTGTTAAAGTCCTTTAGAAATGGTGTTCCACCATAATCCTGTTGAAAGTCCTGTTGACTTTGGTAATGGACTGTACTTATATAGCGCTTTTCTATCCTATCAAGACACTCAAAGCGCTTTACAACACAATCCGTGTCCTCATTTACCCATTCATACAGCACTCTACTAGATCTCTAATTGAACAAATCATTCTAAAGAGACAAATCAGAGCTTCATCACATTCATACACTGATGGGACACACATCGGAGGCAGTGAGGGGTTCAGTGTCTTGCCCAGGGACACTTCGGCATGTGACTGCTGGTGGATTCGGACCCCCAACTCTTGCATTGGAGGACGACTGCTCTAACCACTCAGCCACAGCACTTTGGTATTAAAACATTTTGATACAAAGTTTATGAGACTCTTAAATTAACAAAACTTTGCAAACCTCCTCGGCTCCTCCGTTCAACAAAAATAAGCTTTACTGTTTTATAATTTTAACCTAGTTATGTATTAATTTAGTGCAGTCCTTTCCTCACAAGAACTTCAGTATTTTCTACCTTCTGTTGTGAAACTAGGTAAAAACAGGAGCGTAGTATATTGATATAATTTTAGTTACAAACCTAAAAATTACTGACAAAGTACTTAAGTTTATTTAAACAAATTCTCCAAACACTCTCCTTAAGTCTAGAGTCACGCATTATTTGTTTCCTTCTTTTATTTTAGGATTATTGTGGAAAATCATAGCTGCTGTCAGAGCTAATGTGAAAAATGCAGGGTTGAACACGTGGAATAATCCAGGTGACGTTATCTCTTCAACTGGCTGAGATACTTAAGACAACAGATTTAATCATCTGTAAAAATCCACCCCATTGGTTTCACAAAGATTTGATATTAAATTAAATGATAGTCTTTTTCTTATACAGTAGTATAATTACATTGATTCCATGTAAAGATGAGTTGTGAGGACAGTTTCAAAGTTTAGTACAAAGCTCAGTCACCTCACGTTTTTATATTTCACTTGCAAGTAACCAGACTTTCTTGTAATATTTTTTTTTGTAGGGGTCAAGTGTGTATGAGCCTGAGCCTTTTTAGAGAAATGTTTTTCTTGTTTGTTTACCACTTCATGTCTACAAAAAGTACAAGCACAACGAAGCATCTAACTCAGTGAAGAAACCAGTTTTGTGTCATGAAAACAGCCAACTTAATAAAGAACCACTGAGTTTTATCCGGACACTAAACTGCCTAATAAAAAAGACTAAAACAAAATTACTCACATTTCATTTGTTGATTCTTAAACAGCCAAATGTTTCTTTTCAAAACGATATATTCTGTACATTTGTTTTACATCAACAAGCGGATCCTCAGAGATATTAGATGGTACTTGTTCATAATCTGTATATGGGTGTGCTATTTATAATCTTTTAGACAACGAATATTCTAAATTCAGCCTCATAATTTTTTGTTTTGTTTTTTCAGTCTCGACTTCCAGCAGATTGTTGGTCATCATCTTTACAGCTCTGTGGCAAACTAAAAAAGTATGCCTTACACACCCGAGGAGACAGTTTCACCATTCAGTTCAGGGGTAAAGTACCTTTTATTTTTCGTTTTTTCCTAATCCACAGTATTGTCAGAATAAATCAGTACCGTATTTTTTTACCTATAAGTCGTGGGTTTTTTGCATAATTTGTTTGCCCTGCAACTTCTACGCCAAAGCGACGAATTTATGAACTTTTTCTCATATTTATAAACTAATGTCTGGTTGAGAAATTACAGTTTTCATTCATTCTGACTGAAAATATTGAACACTACCATTTTCAACCGCTAGATGGCACTCGAGCAGTATGGCATGACGTTGTGTCATGTAATAGGTAAAAGTGGCTATTAATGACACAGTTGGCTTGCCATACCTGCCACCTTCATCCAGCTGGAGCAACCATCAAATCAGCTTCATTTTGCTGCGTCACCCCGACAAAATGAAGCTGATTTGACCATTGAAGTGCATTTATTAAGGAAAAGTTCAACTGAGACACACCTTTACTATAATTTTGAGCAAACAAATAATTGTTTTTAAGTGTTAATCTTGTTACAGTCCTCCCGTGCACGCTCCTGCGGCCGCCATTTGTCAGCCAATAGAATACCGGCCTTCATTTCCAGGTTGTCAGCGGTGACACGTAATAGATGTGACGTATGTGGCGAAGCAACATATTTATAGATTTTTCCACTTTATTAGACATATTTGGACTGATGCGACGTGTACGGCAGGAAATACGGTGGTTTCGTTTATGTGGTTCGTCTCTAACGCCCTCAATGTTATTAAAAATAATAATAGAGCTGAAACGATTACGCATTTTATGTTATTGGTGGGAAAAAATAAAACAAACTTATTTATCCATGATTGTTAAGTTAAGATAAGATAGAACTTTTCAAAACATTTCTGATTGTTTAAACCCTAAATGAGTTGGAGGTAAGTACGTGTAGGTCATATTTGTTCCATAAACTGAAAAATTAAATGTTTGAGCTCTTAAACTCAGACAATAGTTGTGTCCCGGGGGTCTAAACATGACAAGACGTATTTTTTTCTAAGCAATCTTGAATTTTTTAAGTCAAACGTGGATAAACTGAATACATATTATTTTATGCAGTTACCTATGTTTTATTGGAATTTATGTAAATATTTTAATCTGTTACAGAAACTCGGTATGTTTTGATTGTTGGTTATAATTTTAATTTAGTTTTGCATTTTTCAGAAAACAGAAAACAGCTGGAATAAGCCAGAGGATGACGCTGATTCTGATTCTGTCCTTCAAAGTGATGACGGTCTCTCCGACTGTCAGTCAGATGACACTGTCGACTCCAAGGATTATGATCAACTCGACATTTGCTGCAGTCGCATGAATCCAACACTTATCGCCCACAAAACGGACACGTCCGAAGATCCTCCGCGGGGAGAAAACAGTGCCACTCTTAAAAAGTCGCTCTCAGAAACCGTTGTGGCACCAACATCAAATGTGAACAAACAGTTTAGTGACGAGAGGGATTACTGCTTGTTTTGTTCAAAGCCCGTTTTCCAAAAAGCAAGACATCTCGCAAGAATCCAGAATGATCAAGTCGAAGTTGAAGTCGCGTTTCAGTGTCCTTTACATTCAGGTAAAAGACAAAAAATATGGAGAAATCTAACAAATAAAGGAAATTTTGGCCACATTAGGAACGTTTTAACGAGAGGAAAGGACCAACTTGCTGTAAGAGTTATGCCCAATAAACCAGCAAAATCCTCGGAACCAGTTCACTGTATTTACTGTCGTACGCTCTTTAAAAGAGAACGTTTGTTTGACCATCTGAAAATCTGCTCAGAAAAAGTGAAGAATGACGGTAAACCGCAGGGAACGGTGAAACCTGCCATATCTCTGTGTGAGCTTCTCAGTACAAACTGTGACAACCTAAGTGAGGAGTTTAAGATGGTCCTGAATGAGCTGGGATATGACGAGGTGACAGAAGCCGTCATGGAAAACCAAATTATCCTGGCGTTTGGAGAGCACATGCTCCGTAACGTTGGTCACAACGTGGACAAGCATGAATACATAAGACAAAACCTACGAGATGTAGCGAGACTTGTGCTCGAGGCGAAAAAGTCCACTCCTATGCAGAGTCTGGAGGATTTTTTTGACCCCTCCAACTTCTTCCACGTGGTGTCGGCAGTAAAAGTTGCCGCAGGTTTCAACCCAGTAAAGAAAACCTTCGCCCTTCCATCGCTGGTCCACGACCTTGGTTACCACTTGCAGATAATCTGCAGCATCATTGTACGCCGCGCTGTGAACGCTTGCAATACCAGCGTCATAAACTCGTGCAAAACCTTCCTGTCCTTGTATTCTAAGAGATGGAACAGGATCGTGTCTTTACGCGTCATGGCGAATATTGATGAGACTAAAAAGAAAAACAAAAAGGATGAGCCAGTCGTTGCAGATGTGAAACATCTGGGTTACGCCACAGAGAAGGTTGATCACCTCGAGGAGACGAAGCTCGTGACAACTGACGATACTGACATGGAGTCTGCAGGTATTGTTTGTTACTGTGTGTATTTATATATTTTTTATGTTTACACTGTTTAGATTTTAAGTGATGAGCTTAATTGTTAATTGATTATTAAATGTTCTACCCTAGAGTTTTATTAGTAAAACAATAACAACTTAATTTTTGTATGAATTGTATAAATTTAGATCTTAGTGAAACTTGAAACGGGATTTATTGAATGATCAAGTTTGATTAATGGAAGCTGTTTGTTTCCAGCTTTTTTTCAAGTCTAAGGTGTTATTCCTAAACGTAAATAGAAGTATTAGAAAAAATATATATAATCACCGACATAACAAAACAAATCTGTTTTGAGGCATATGTGCAGAAAGTTGTCACAATGAAAAATGTAAAGTTAGAAGCATTTAAAACATTCATTCGGTCACTTCATTTTATTTATGTAGAACATTTTTACAACACGGCAAAGTACAGAAAAATTACTGTAATAACCATTATAAATCTAATATTATATTTCTGTTCAGCTAATTAGGACTTATAAATTGCAACATATATACTTTTTAAGCTTAGATGAAGAAACCGATGAATCACTAAATTTCACTTTGATTCATTCTCTTACTGGAAATTGTTGTTTTCACTCATTAAATTTTACTGCTTTGGAAAAAAATGACGTTTTCAGTTTAGGTTGGCCTTTTGAGGTTAGCGTTGCGTTGTTATTGCTAAAAATATTAAGATAGTTGAGGACTTTTAATGCCAAAGTAAAAACAAAAAAAAAAAATCATATTTCTCTGTTGAAGAATTACAGAGTTAAAACCATTTTGGTCAAATCTCGACAACAACATTGTGTGTGATCTCGAGCACGTTTAAAAGCAGATGGCCGCTTGTCCTGAGCCTGGTTCTGCTGGAGGTTTCTTCCTTTTAAAAAGGGAGTTTTTTCTTCCCACTGTTGCCACTGTGCTTGCTCAGGATGGGAGACTGCAACGAAGCCAAGATTCAACTTGTCTGCTGGATTCCTTAGATAGAGAACTTTACTAATTTACTTTTTTTATGTATGTGGATGTTCCTGTAAAGTGCCCTGAGACAACTTTGTTGTGATTTGGCGCTATATAAATGAACTGAATTGAATTAATAGACGATTCTCTGCTACAAACAAGGGTTGTATCAGACTCTACTTCCTCAGGCGGCTGAGACGAGCTGGTCTGGGAAGCTCAGTCCTCACCTCCTTCTACAGGTGTGCAGTGGAGAGCATCCTGTGCTCCAGCATCAACATGTGGCATGGAGGCTGCACAGCTGCAGAAAGAAAAGCTTTGCAGAGAGTGGTGAAGGCTGCACAGAACATGTTGGAGTCAGCCTCCCCACCATCACAGACATCTACACCTCCAGATGCAGGAAGAGGGCCACCTGCATCATGAAGGACCCCACTCACCCAGCACACACACTTTTTGCCCTGCTCCCCTCAGACAAGAGGTTGAGGAGCATTAAGTGCAGAACCACTAGGAACAGCTTCTACCCTGAGGCTGTTCGACTCATAAATCCCTAACCAGTAAAAATCACTGTGAAAAAATCAAATCCCTGTAAAGTCATTTGGCTGTTGATTTGTGCTGCTGATCTCTTGCTGCTGATTTACTGCATTTCATGCAGCTGTGTTCATTCGTACTCATCTGCTCACACAGACTCATGTTCGTGCTGCTGTTGTTGGGCGTATTGTTTTTGTACTACTAGTGCTTAGCATGTTCTTGGTTTAGCTTATTTCTTAGTTCATATCTTAGATCTTATTACAGTTTTTCTTTTACAATTTATACTTTTGTTGGATGCAACTGGGACCCTGTGTGCACATTTTTGTTCCACCACATGTGGTACATGTGATGGAATGACAATAAAGAAACCTCGATCTTGAAAATTTTGCTTAATATCTGTAAAACTGACTTAAGTTTAGCCATTTAAGGCCATTTAGCTGTGTCAGCAATCTTCAATTAGTTTGACTCCAACAGTTAATGAATTGCAGGGATTCACTCAAGTGTTTTATTTAAATCTGTTCAGTGGTTGATGAGGTTTTTTTGCCAACAGACCCAAATGAACATACATGTGGCTATTTAGACACACAAAGGCACTTACACGTTTGCCCATCTTTTATGACAGTAGGCGACAAAGGGATGACATTGAAAAATAACTACTGGTAAATAAGATCATCACCTTCCAATCCATGTTATTGTTGTTATTATTACCGTAGTGCAGAATCAGATGTGCTTAGTCGTTAAACAGACGCAGCTGTTGTCACAGAACCAGCAGAGAGGCAGCAGCTGCTTCAATGGAGAGAAGCCCCGTTTCCCACTTAACATACTCGCCAACTCAACTCTGTGACTACCTTTGTAAACTGTGGAGTGCAACAGTGGTCGATTAACTTCAGTCCCCCCCATCATTTTCAAGGACTCAAGGAAATTTTATTCTCATTCACAGCACATGGGTGCATCAGATGGAACTACATTTTTGTTACTCGGGTCTTTGTTAAGGGCAGGAATAATAATAATTAACTGTAATTAAATGACATTGACTGTGATAGTGTGATTCCAGCTTTGGTTCTTTCACTCTTAACCCTGATCCAGGATTAAAGACGTTCAGGCGTCTTTGAAAGTGTTAACAGAGTATTCAGTGATTTAGCTAAAAAACGAAAACGGTGTTCTGAATCAAAAGGTTGTAAATGCAGTGCGATGTAGTTTCATGAATTAAAACGGCAGCTAATGAAATCCTGTTTTTGTGCTGTTTTCAGTGAGAGTACAACCTTCAGATGAACAACAGGCTTCTGCCGAGCATCACGGTGTAGTCCCCAGTTCAAGAGTTGAACCTTCTAATCCTAATCCACAACAGGACCAGGAAGTAACAACCAACACGAGGCGTCCCAAGTCTGACAAATCAAAGGAAAATTTTTTTTATGGTAAACATTAGCAGACACTCCTGCTTTGTTGTTTTCCTTATCTAAGGCATTTTCATATTTTTTGAAACGCAAACTCACAAGTGGTTTAAAAATTAAAATATCAAGTTAGTATTATTAAATTAAAATAATCTGATGATGATGAAGAGGAGAAACTGAGAATGTTAGTTTATTTTTTTTTATATTTAGAGGTAAATGTTGCACAGTGCAACTTGAATATATAGAGATAAAGTAGTCCCCTCGCTACTTCGTGGTTCAACTTTCACGAACTTGCTCTAGCGCGGTTTTTCAAAATAAGATTGGACATGACACACAATTGGCTGATTGATGGATGAGCCGCACAAGCAGGATGGATGTTTTATAAAAATATATTTGAAATGATTTAGCACCTGCTGCACCTGTGTGCAGCCCACAGGTGCAGGGAGAAGCTCCCTCCTGCAGCCTGTCATGATCTCTGCTGTCTGCCACCTGCCAGTGATTGCAGCGGAGAAGTGGGCGTGGCTGAAAGCGCTGGCAGGTGGCAGAGTGCGGAGACCATGTCTTTCTGTGCTCTTTTAGAATGTTTAGCGTTTAGAAACATTGTTTAGAATACTTTAAGAATACTTTAAGAGTGTGTGAATGGTTTAAAATGCCTTTATATATATATATATATATATATATATATATATATATATGCCGCATGAAAATCAAAAATCCAATATGGCCACCATCACTACTTTTTAATGGATTTAACTCAGCGCCGTTTTTACACATTCAGAGCTGAAATTTGGTGAAGTTATAGCTGAGAACGTTCCCTATCCTAAACTGCATCCAACTCAAAAATCCAAGATGGCCACCTTAGCCTAAAAAAGGATAAAAATACGACAATTCATGCATTTTTGGAGTTCAACTGAAATTTGGTACAGTTGTAGCTGACAGAGAACCCAAATATATAGTACTGTCCCATCAAGTAGTAGTTTTAGTATTATAAAAACATTTAAGTCTGGTCCTCTGGACATTCAAAAAACAAAACAAAACTGTTGTAACGTTACGTCTTTCATCCGAAAGACTTCTTCACTCTGAGGTGCTGTAATTCAGCTCAGTCTCTTAAATAGCACCTTCTCAGAGTGGATCAACCAGTTTGCTGCTGACAACCAAAACCAGCTGATCACATGATCAATATTTTCCATCGTTAGGTTGATGGTCCTTCTTGAGCATGTGATCAGCTGGTTTTGGTTGTCAGCAGCAAACTGGTTGATCCACTCTGAGAAGGTGCTATTTAAGAGACTGAGCTGAATACAGCACCTCAGACTGAGGAAGTCTTTCGGATAAAAAACAAAAAAACAAAGTTCAGTCAGGTCCTGTGGACGGTTTCTTTTAATGTTGAAACGTTTCGCCCTTCATCCAAAGGACTTATTCAGTTTGAGGAGCCACAACAACTCAGGACTGATGAAGTCCTTTGGATGAAGGACGAAAAGTTTCAACACAAAGAAACCGTCCAGAGGACCTGACTTAACTTTGTTGGATTTTTTTTACCTGGATTATTGAGCATGAACTTTGAAGAAAAGACAAGTTTCAATCTTTAAAAAACTCCTAAATTTAACTTTATGCAAATCTGACTCACAAATCAAAGGGAGTTGAGTTATAGGAGCTTTATTGTTCTGTCCAAATTAAGTTTGTCACAACTTGACAAAACCAAAAATGAATGAATATTGACTGGGTTTGATATCAGATTAAGGAAGGTCGTATGCAGTACTTTACTAATTGTTCTTTATTCCCACAGTGTTGGGTTACAGAGCTGTACAAAGATGGAACGAGGAAGAGATTCGGGCCGTAGAAAAACACCTGATGAATTTCATCGAAGAGTGCAGGTACCCTCTGAAAGTCGACTGCGTTCGCTGTGTCGAGGCTGAGCCGCACGCTCTGAGGAACCGCTCGTGGAGCATCGTAAGGGAGTACGTCAGAAACAGGATCAGATTTATCCAAAGAAACCGTGGCCCTCAAACGAAGCCGAAGAAGAAAAGATTCAGGAAAAAGAAATCAAAGCTGCAGCTTGGATAAAATGATGTCAATACAACAAATTTTTTTTTTTTTACAGCTTTTTCTCACTGGACTAAATTTTTGGATGTTAGTAAAATGTTGCTATCAGTGTTTTTTATTTTTATTTTATTCTTTCAGCTGCTCCCGTCTTCAGTGAACTAACTCGCACGAAGACGTGGCGATTATTTTTACGCCGGATGTCCTTCCTGACACAACCGCAGACCACCGAGCTGCCACAGCTCTGTGTGGAGCGGAGAGCTGCCATCAGGGCGCCCCGGGGAGCAGATGAGGGTTAAAGGCCCAGAGTGGGGCAAATGAGGGTGGAGGCAGGTGTGGGTGCCTTTCTTTTTCATTTCACCTTTATTTAACCAGGCATAAACATTAAGAACAGTTATTTACAGTGATGATGTCGGTCCGGGTGGTTGAAGCTTCCTAACGCTTCTCTAACCTCTGCGCCACCCTTCCCCTAGTGTCGGTGTCTTTTTAAACGATTTAAACAGCTGCCCGAATGTCCTCTTAACGATTCACCGGAAATTAAACGTGTTTGTGCAAGCGTGTTCGCTGCAGTTTATTTGTTTTGGTCATTAAAAGCTCTAAATGTTCCAGATAGCTTACACTTTAGCTTTATAGCAGCTAAATGGAGCTAGCATGCAAACATCCCAAAGCACGTACATATGTTTTGGTTGACGGAGTAAATATAGTGAGTTTATTTGTTTATTTTTGAACTTTTGAAGTTGCAACGTTTGATGACATTCCAACTATTTTTTTTTGGACACAAACAAAATTAGTTTCAATACCAAGTTATTGATACAAACCTTGAAATCAGTAAGAATTATCTAATGAACGCGGCTTCTTTGTATTGCATCTTAAATATTTTGCATATATTTTATTACTAATTTTTAAAGTCTGACATAATACACGAGGAAACGCAAAAAGTGTATTTTGTTCTTAAGCAAACCTTTTAGTGACAAATACCCTAAGAACATCTGGATTATACTGGTTGTTTCCCAAATTAAACTAGATTAGTGGTTTCCAAACGTTTTTGCTTCCAACACAAATGATGGCGACAAATGCTGAGACCTCATTAAATTATAACAAGGATATATGGTATACAGTAATTATACAATTATATATATTCATAATTATTTCCTTATAGTAAAAATAAGTCAGAAAACATTTTAAATCCAAGTTAGTACTTAGATCAGTGAAACCAGTTTTCCAGTTTTGTCTTTTCAAAACAGAGAAGCTACAATTTGCTTTATTTTAGAACATGCTTTAAAAAATTGCCAACTTTAGAAATAAATTTCAGTTTAAAGAAGTTTTGTGATTTGATTTTTTTTCCCACTTTATTTCCCAGAAGCTATAAAACAGATGCAGCTGCTTATGAAGTGGTTCCCAAAAGAACGGTCAGGAACTCATTATGGGTCGCAAAATGTTAACGCTATGGTCTTGAGATTATTTCAAAATGCAACAATAGATTTAAAAATTGATTGTAATTTTTCCTTTGTTTATTTGACCTTGTTGCGATGTTTACCTTCTTTAACCAAAGATGGATGGAGTCACAAATTCCTGTATTTACCTGAACCACTGAAAGAGAAGATGTTCACAGCAACACGTGCCATGTTTTTATATTCTCTCCTAATCTTTGTTATTGTCAGTGTCACTGGATGGAGTGGATGGAGACAAGTTTCAGGAGTGATTTGTGACAAAAGTGCATCAGCAAAGGTCAAAGGAAACGTTTAAGACAGTGGTGAGACCAGCTATGTTGTATGGTCTGGAGACAGAGACGTGGACAAAAAGACAGGAGACAGAACTGGAAGTAGAAATGAAGATGTTTGACACGGATGGATAAGATTAAGAATGAGATCATCAGAGGTACAGCAAAGGTTGAACAACAGGGAGATGGACATGTCCAGAGGAGACAGTGGGACAGGATGTTAGAATGCAGCTGCCAGGGAAAAGACAAAAGGAGATAAATGGATGCAGTTAGAGAGGACATGGAGGTGGAGTGAGGACAAAATGCAGAGGACAAAATGAGATGGACGAGGAAAATCCAAAAGAAGAAGAATCTTTGACATTGTGTTTGCAAAATAAACTGAATCAAGATGTCTAGAAAAAAGTTGGTAATCCGTTTTAATTTGCAGTCACTATTAATCTATACAAGTTTGTAAAAATCCTAAATTTCAAGTCATTTTCACGTTCGCGTTTTAATTTGTAGAAAAGCTATGCTTTTATTTTGAAGAAAGGAAAACGGAAGTGGAGTGTCGCGTTAGCTCGTCGTGGGAATGTAAAGAAAACATCGGCCTCTTATCTGTGGGTATGTTTTCACGGCTCATTCCACACGTCATTTAATGCACTTCGTCTTAAAAAGCCCGTTTCTTTTGCAGCTTTGTGGTTTTAAGTCGTTAAAAATGTGAATATTTCCGATATCGCGCTTTTTTTCCCCCCCTTTAGCCTGTTAGCAGCTAATAGCTAGCTAAGATCTGCAGCGAAATCACTTCTTGTACCAAAATAAACAATTAACAGTGCAATCATTTAGCTGCAAGTTGATTTGGATTGAGGAGTAATTTAGTATTTTCTCTTGACATACTGTTAACCCAACACGAGGAGCAACATATTTGATCATAAATACCGTTTCTATGGACGAATTGATGATTCTGCTGATTTCACTTGTAGGTTTGCTCACTTAAAATAACTGTTTGTCTCTAACGTGCTGTTTTTATTCTTAATAATGACAGTCAATATTGACTGAAAGCCCAGAAAAACGTGCTGCACATTTTATTTCCGTTTGATCGAGGACTATTTACAACCCAGCCTGAATTATGACCCACAGTTTGGTTAATATGTGCTGAATTACATGAATCATTTTATCTTAAGGTTTGCCATTTTTTATATATGTCTCCTTTATTTGCCTTTTTGTGTTGAGACATTTACCTTGAGATTACAGTAAATAGTTATTTGAAATGTATTTAATAGCAAATATGCAACCTCTGTTAAACAAAGTAACACATGTATAACAATGAATTTATAAGGTAATAAATACATTACAAAATAAGTGATGATCTTTATGGGAAAAGAGAATTATTTTACCTGACACTATTGCCTTTGACTTGTAATTTAATTCTTATTTAACTGAACTTGTGTATAATTTCCAAAACTGCATCAATACATTTGCACCACGTTTCATTCATCTGGATACGCTGGTGAAGATTCTCTGTCATGGCAACTTCAAACCAGTTTAAAAGCAAAACCAACCGGACTTTATTTTTAACTGAAGACGTTTCGCTTCTCGTCCGAGGAGCTTTCTCAATTCAAAGGGGTTATAAAGCTGAGCTAATCTAGATGCATCTGTAGATTGCCCTATGAATCCTCACAGTAGGGGTTCATTAAGGTCTTTGTTAGTCTGAACCACTCTGGATAGGAGGTCTGAAAATGACTGGGTATCAGGCCTAAAGCTGCATTAGTTGAAATCTGAGACCACCTGCTCTGTTTAAAGGTGGTCTCTCTCGTTTTACATAAATACCGGTCGCTTCCTTCACCCCTCTCTCAAGCCATCTGTCTTCTCGGTCCAAAATGTGAACATTTTGTTCCTCAAACGAGTCCTTGAGGTGTAGGTGAACCGCAGAGTGTTGTCCTGAAGATGTCCTGTGTTGAGCCATGATTTATAACTTGAACCCCACACCATGTTCTTTAACTTGAGAAAGCTCCTTGGATGAGAAGCGAAACGTCTTCGGTTACAAATAAAATCCTGTTATGATTGATTGATTTATGATATATATATATGTAGTCTTTAACTTTTTAATTTTTTAAATGCGCTGTTATGAGCAGTCCAGTCGTACTTGGCCATTTTCAGTGGAAGGTGTTTGTTTTATCTTATAGTTTAAACCACTTGACCAAATTCTATAAATCATTCAAGCATAACAAAAGCATCCAATTCACTCAATGAGCCATTTTTATGTCAGAATCAGAACAAGCTTTATTATCATTGTACCGAGATACAGTGAGATTATGTTCGTACAGTCGTCATAAAGATGGGCGCAGTGCACGTTGCTGCTGCTCCTGAGAGCGCGGCCCCTTATCCTTTTTCAGAATACTTAGATAGAAAAGGGGAAAAGGCCATGAGGAGAGGATATTGGTATTACAAAAAAAGATCTCTTCACATTTTGCCCTTATCAGGACAATATTTAAGACATTAAAAAAAAAAAAACCTAAAAACTAAACATTTAAAATGTGGTTTTGGAAATTCAGTTGCTTGTTGCAAACCTTTGCCTACGTTTTTAGTTGAATCTAAAAAAGACAATAAATAAATAAAATACTGGTAAATAAAATACCTGGCAGAAAATCTTTTAAGCTGGTCAGACACTGCTTGATTAAGTTTTTTTTTTACATTAAGATGATTTCCAAGGGGTTATTGCCTAAACATGTCAGATCTTGTCTCGGGTTTTGTGCAGATTTTAAACGTTTTCCTTCAGAAATCTTGCAGTGCTAATGCTCAATAACACTTAAATACAACAAAAAATACTGTTTTATTGGAAACAAGTAAATGAAATTATGCAGTGCATGCACAAGGTGATGTCTGAGCAACATTTAAGGCCTACAATTTCTGCTGGTGCTTTTTTTTTCTGTTAGGACACAGCTACAGAAAAAAGACACCCCAAGCAACAAACCGGTTGCTGTTGGAAAATGGACAACTCGGCAACAAATAAAAACCACATACCTTTTCAGACATGGGTAAACCATGGCCATGGCTGGCCCACAACTTCTACGCAAGGACTTGGCATCAACCCACACACCAACTCTCAGCATCTCGGTCTGAACTTGTCGTCTGATCAGCAACTATTGTACAACCACCCTCAGGCGTCCGGTCAGAGCTGCACGAACAACATGAACACCAACAGTCACAGCGCTGCCCCTCACATGTCCAACTTGAATTTGCCCAACAACGCTGCTGCACTCGGTGCTTCTCACCTGATGTCTTTTGCTCAGCAAATTCCTCCCACTTCATCCATGTGGGTAGGAGCAAACCGAGGGAAAACTATCCCTTCATTATCTCTTCCCCAACCAAACCAAGGACCACAGCCCTGTTCCTCCCAGCACTTCCCACCTCTGCCAGCCAGTAACTCCTACAAAACCTTTCCTGATCAGGCGGTAGCTGATCAGTCCTTAAATCTGCCATCGTGTGGGATGAGTGCAAATATGTCTCAGGCAACATTTGGAGGACATAGTAGAGAGCCGACAGGTGTTGATGAATCCTCTCACAGCTACGACTCATCTACTTCCCAGGAGCATCCCCAGTGGATGCCCTCATCACAAAGCAATGGTAAGCTGTACTTTTAAACTGCTGTTTGTCATTTATCACCAGTCGTCAAACAATCAAACATCCCGAGCTTGATTTGATCTAAACCACAGATCACTTCAGCTTCTTTTTTTTTTTTTTGTTGCTATTTTCTTTTGTGTGAAAAAGTTATGAGGTAAATGTTTGAGTGGAAGCAGTTAGGACTGATAGGTCTTTTATTAATCTGCCTAGTTGTCTGTTGCTGTTTTCAGAAGCTGTCAATGAGTCTACTCCAGCTGTTCCTGTCGACAACGAGCCATCACAGAAGGTAAATATTCCTTCATTTATAAGGAGATTACCATCAAACATGACACTGACGTCTGATTTTTTTCAGACTAGCGCAGTGGTTTCCAACCTTTTTACTGCAGCTCCACATTTACCGGTGCATCAACTGAAAGCTATCAGACGCATCTGAGTGACAAAATAATAATTAGCTAGTTTAAAAATCTATCTTATTTATTGGTAATATATTCCAGATAAGTTTTCTTTATATACATTTTAATTTCAGGCTAGGGGTGGGCGATATGGCTCAAATATAATTTTATTTTATTTTTTAAAATAATATCGTGATATTTCAGAGCATTCTGACGATAACGATAAATTTCGTGATATAACAAAAAAAAAAAAAAAACAGAAATCATAGTTATTCATTTGACAAAATGAACTTGTTGCTTTGCAGTATTATATAAAAACAAAAAAACAAGGGTTAATTTTACTGCAATTACTTTATTTAGTAAAGTATTTTGTCTTAGAATATAAAAATAAAAATTATCCTTCTGTTATTTAGATTGAAATAGTCTACACAAAATATAGAACAAAATCCACCACAAAAACTAAAGTGCAGGTGCAGTTCCCGAATAAGCTAAATAAAATTAAAGCTTAAAATCTGTTGAGCATAAATGTAACATACAACAAAAAAATTGTTGCCTTTAAATGAGCTATAACTTCCAAAACTTGTGACAAATGCTGAAGACAAATGAAATGCTGCCTGAAAGGACTGATGATCAGAACCATCAGCCAGTTTCCTGATCCTCAGGAAAGTAGCTGGTCTCGAGGTTTGAGCTGCACAGTTCCCGGTCCGCGGTCCGACTTGACCTTAAATCTGTGGTTGATGCATTCAGTGTTTCCCCTACCATTGTACAAGCAGGGTGCCCCGCCGCGTCAACAGAACCGAGCTGCGTGCACCCCCGCCCCACCCACCTGCACTGACGTAACTCCAAGTTAGCAGCGCGCTAGCTAAAAAGCTAAAAGCACCGTGTTCCGTCACGCTCAACCTTCACGCTGACCGTCTCAAAAACTGTCGGGACAAACTGCTCAGCTCAGATGTCTCCGTTCATGCCTTCATCGCAGCGTAATCTGCTGCGTGGTGGCATGATTATGAAATTAGCACATCATGATGTCATTAATTTTCCCAGGCCCGTTTTTTTTTTACCGGTATTATCGTGAACGATATGATATGGCCCAGCCCTATTTCAGGTGTGACTGCACAGTCAAACTCTGATGTGGACTAAAAAAGCGAACTCTGCTCCTCCTAAATACCTAGGTCTCAATACGGTTGAACTGAACTCTACAGCGGTTTGAATGCATTGTGAATGCAAGCGACCGCTCCAAAAGCAGGAAGTGGACTACAGTGCAGGGCATTCTGGGTAAATACAACCAAAACAAACGTACGTTTCTCATACAGAGCCGTCTCAGCCACCTTGTGTGAAAAACAACATTCTCCATGATCTTCTGCCTCATCTTCAAGGATTCAAGGTTCTTTATTGTCATTCACATGTGGTACATGAGGTGGAACGAAACTATGTACACAGGTTCCCAGTTACATTCAACAAAAATACAAATTGTAAAGAAAAACAGTAGTAAGATCCAAAATATGAACTAAGAAATATGCCAAACTGTCTACCGGTAGGTCTTCTGCTCATGCTGAGTCCGTTGTTGAAAAATGTTTGTTTGGCACATGTGCCACTGACAAAACAGTTAAGGTTTGTTTCATAAATATCTGTAAAGTCCAGTAAAACAGGAATGCATTGCCCCCTGATGCATGCTACAAGTCGTATGCACAACATTTTGACTTGTCTTTGTTACTGTTAAAGCCTCGTGTGCAGCTGGAACCACCGGCTTATGTTCCTGCATCATATGGACGCTTCTTGCTGTTTGCAGAGATTTGAAGAATCATTGATATACCCGTCTACTACACACTAACATTTTCAATTCTGTTTTCTTTCAGCCTGTTGGTAAAAAGAAGCGTTCCTTAATTCTAAATCTACGCACACAACTAATTAACCAGCTGGAAAACGTTAATAAACTTGTAAGTTTAAGGCAGTGAGATAATTATTATTTTGTTTTGCTTTGTAATTTTTTATTTCATAAATACCAGAGTCGGATAGTTGATGTAATTTTGTTTTAGTTTATGCTGACCTTTTTATGTTTCTCCATTAAGTTGGAGTCTCTGCCTCAAGATGCTGGTAATGATGGGCAGGCATCCAACAACGCATTACAGGTGGGTTAAAATTTTATACCTTGTGGTTTAACTTTAATACTATTATTATTATATTGTACTTAAATAACACGTGAGAAACACAGATAACAGTAAAACTCACCACTCATTGAGAATATGTGTCACCTTCCTGTCAGCAGACTGAGGCCAGTGATACACAAGAAGAAGAGGTAACTCAACTTTCAGCTACAAATTATTAAGAGTGACTGCATCTATTGACTTTTATGGTTTTTCTCATCTGGTTTTTGACTGTTATATTCCTGTTTTCAGTCTCGAGTTTCAGTTAACGGTGTATCTTCTTTGTCAACAGAGTATGTCTGATGAGCCTGAAGAGCCAACGTCACCAGCTGAATCAGAGGTAGGTACCTTTAATTTTTACTCTTCGTCAAGTCAAGTCAAGTCATCTTTATTTGTAGAGCACAATTTAAAACAGATAAACTGTTATCAAAGTGCTTAACAGAAATGTAGCAAAACATAGGCAGCAAAACAAAAAAATCATACAGAATTAAAATTACTGGAGCAATAACACACACTAATGATCACACTAAGGAAAAACAAGCAGTAAAAATAAACGTCAATCATAAAACAACAGAATTTAAAATGAGGTACACAGAACAAAATAAACTAACTCACACAGTATTAAACGCCAGAGCAAACAGGTGCGTTTTAAGGAGGGATTTGAACATCAGGAGGGAGGAGGCCTGCCTGATGTTGAGGGGCAAGTTGTTCCACAGGTTGGGACCTCTGACTGAAAAAGCTCAATCCCCTCGGAGCTTCAGGCGTGATTTTGGAACGACCAAAAGAAGCTGGTCCGATGATCTCAGGGCCCGAGACGGAACATATGGTTCCAGGAGCTCGGAGAGGTAGAGGGGTGCGAGGCCATTTAGGCACTTATATGTCAGGAGGAGAATCTTGAAGTCGATTCTGGATCGCACAGGAAGCCAGTGAAGGGAGGACTGAACAGGTGTGATGTGCTCAGACCTACGTGTACCAGTTAAAAGCCGAGCAGCTGCATTTTGGACGAGCTGGAGACGTGAAATGGACGCCTGACTGACCCCAGCATAAAGTGAGTTACAATAGTCCAGGCGGGTTGTGATGAAGGCATGGACTAATGTTTCAAGGTTGGGTCTGGATAACACTGGCTTGAGCTTAGCTACCTGCCGCAGTTGGAAAAAACTTTTCTGCAGAACTGAACTGATCTGTTTGTCAAACTTAAAATCCGAGTCAAAAACCACCCCGAGATTTCGTCATCCTTAGCAGTTCAGCTTTGGAATAAATACGTTAGCTTTTTGTTATTTATTTAGCATTTCATACTTGCACCGAACATTGCCGTTTGCCCTTATTGTTACAGTCACAAGTTGCATTTATTATGTTTGGACCATCAGCATATATTATAATACTAGACCCCTTATGGGATCCCAGAAGGGGGAACAGTGTCCCCATGGATAGTAAAGGTTCTAAGTTCTGCCCACTCCATGTAAATAAATGGGGTTTTGTCATCATTATGAAAAAGAAACACACCTCAGATATATTTTTTACAGTGTTATCTCTTTTTGATTTATGGAGTTCTATCTTGTTGCTGTATGTTCAAACATTTATTTTTCAAACAGGGTTAGCTGCAATTAATTAGTTCATATTTAAAAGAAAGGTCACATGACACCATGATTGTGCGTGAGGATGCAGACGGGACTTAAAGCCCACATCCTTAGTGCACAGACTCTGAGGTCCTTCCGGCTTCAGTTCTCAACAGCCAGAGAAGGCGGTGACATTTGGTCTAGTATTATAATATAAGTTGATGGTATGGGCTCTCATTAGGCTTCCAGGCGGTTTAAGTTTCTTATATCATTATTACACTGCCCCCCAAAAAAGTTGCCATAAAAAAAAAAAGGTCACGCACTAATATTTCGTTGGACCTCCTTTAGCTTTGATGACATCATGCATTCACTGTGACATTGTTTCGAAAAGTTTCTGCAAAGTCACAAGATCTGTTTCCATCCAGTGTTGCATTAATTTTTCACCAAGATCTTGCATTGATGACTAGGCACTAGGCATGATGGGTGCATCACTTCACCTGCCTCTCTTCTTACCCTGATGCGCCCATCACTCTGGAACAGGGTCAATCTGGACTCATCAGACCACATGACCTTCTTCCATTGCTCTAGAGTCCAATCTTTATGCTCCCTAGCAAACTGAAGTCTTTTTCTCCAGTTAGCCTTACTGGTTAATGGTTTTCTTAAGGCTACACAGCTGTTCAGTCCCAATTCCTTGAGTTCACTTCACATTGTGCATGTGGAAATGCTCTTACTTTCACTATTAAACATAGTCCTGAGTGCTACTGTTGTTTTTCTTCCGTTTGATTTCACCAAATAAGTGATCACCGATCACGATCATTCAGGATTTTACATTTCTTCCTCAAAGACGATGGGTTTCCACTATCCTTCCAGTTTTTAATAATGTGTTGGACAGTTCTTAACCCAATTTTGGTAGTTTCTGTAATCTCCTTAGATGTTTTCTCTGTTTGATGCCGATGATTTGACCCTTCTCAAACAGACTGACATCTTTTCACGACCACGTGATGCGTCTTTCAACGTGGTTGTTTAAGAAATGAGAAGCAACTCATTGCACCAGTTGGGGTTAAATAACTTGTTGCAGCTGAAAGATCATCACCCATGCAGTAATTATCCAATAGGAGGCTCGTACCTATTTGCTTAGTTAACTTCAGGTGGCGACTTTTGGCCAGGCGGTGTATTTTATGAGATTTTTTTCTTCTTCAAATCTCATTATGATTTAATAACCCTGTCGACATCGCAATGAACAGAACAACTATTCGGTGAGAGTCTACGGAGTAAAGGTTTATCTTGGATGGGTTTTGCTACTGTTCTTATTTGCACTTATTGAAATGTACATTTTTACTAGATTTTTATGAGTTAGAACATTTTGTGAATGATGAGTTCTTGAGGACAGAAATTTGCACAGACTGAATTAATACATTTTGCATAATTATCCCTTTCTAAATCTGTCTGTGGTGAATTACAATTTAGCAATTTTAATTTAGGAATAAGTTGATGTTTAATTTTCATTTATTGCCTTTCTTTTACTTTTTTCAGGAAATTCAAGAAAGCTGTAGCGAGTCAGGGGATGACAACGATTCTGATTTCACACCTCAAAATGACGACAGTCTTTCAGATTGTCCGTCTGGAGATGGTATCAACTCTGAGGACGATCATATTGACAGCAGTCCCAAAAGTCCCACGAATGAGACACCAACCACACAGAAAATCAAGGAAGAAGAAGAGGATCCATTGTCCAATGAGAAAAATGACTCTCCTTCAAAAAGGACACCCAAAACAAAGCAGAAGAAGCTCTTTAAAACTATGGTGGAATCAAAGCAGAAAGAAGGGCATTCTTACAAGAGAAATTATTGTTTGTTTTGTTCGAAACCCGTGATCAAAATGTCGAGACATCTTACAAATTCACACAGTTACAAAGCTGAAGTTGCTATTGCTTTTCAGTATCCTGCAAATTCAAAAGAAAGAAAAAACGTTTGGACCAAACTAACCAACCAAGGGAACTTTGCTCATAATAAGGCAGTTTTGAAAACAGGAAAAGGACAACTTGCCGTACGAGTAAGACCCCAAAAAACGACGAAATCAATAGAATTTGTTCCCTGTGTCCACTGCCTTGGTCTCTATAAAAAAAGAACTGTACTGCTCCACATGAAAAGGTGTCCTCTAAAAGACAAGATGGAAGACAAACCAGTGGAGAAAAACAAGCGCGTCATTTCGAGGTGTGCCCTTCTTGCAAAAGGTTGTGATAACCTAAGCGAGGGCTTCAAGGACATTCTGGGCGACATGGTATATAATGAGGTGACAGAAATTATCTTGGATGACCCAGTGCTCATCCAGTTTGGAGAGCACATGTTTAATGAGTCTGGTTTCAACGTGAAAAGCCATCAGTATTTAAGACAAAACCTTCGGCACGTAGCAAGACTCGTGCTCGAGGCTCAAAAGTCAACTCCTATGCAGAGTCTGCAGGATTTCTTTGACCCGTCCAACTTCAGACACGTGGTGTCTGCTGTAAAAGTTATAGCAGGGTACGACCCAGAAAAGAAAACCTACACCCTTCCATCACTGGCTTATAAGCTTGGTTACAACCTAAAGAAGATCTGTGGCATTATAGAGCAGAATGCCATTAAATCTGGTGATACCGAAGTCCAAGAGTCATGCAAAACCTTTCTCTCCTTGTATGAAAATAAATGGAAGAGGCTAGTTTCTTCACATGCTTTGACAGGTATGAGGAAAATTCAAAGAAAAAATGAGAAAATTGTGCCATTCGTCGAAGATGTGAAATGTCTGTACTTCCACATGGAGACAGTTTATCTTCTTGCTGAGAAGAAGCTCAGAGAGAACATTTGTGCAGAAAACTATATTGATTTGGCCAGAGTGGTACTGTCTCAGACAATTACTTTCAACAGGAGGAAATCTTCAGAGGTGGCTTCAATACAAATAAAGGCCTTCATGTTACGGAAAAGATCAGACATCGTTGATGGCATGGACATATCTGTGTCAAACTTGGAAAGAACGCTGTGCGGTTTCTTCAGTAGAGTGGACATCAGAGGGAGCTCTGGGAGAATGGTCCCTGTTTTGCTAAAGCCCTCGTTTGAGTCGGCTATGGAGCTTTTGATAAACGTTCGGGAAGCGTGCGGCGTCCACAGTGACAACCCGTACGTGTTTGCCCGAACCGATAGATTATCGGCCTTCCAAGGGTCACGCTGTTTCCAGAGATACGTTAAAGAATGTGGAGCTAAAAACCCTGCAACTCTGACGCTACTCAAGCTTCGGAAACATTTTTCAACAATGCTACAGCTGATTCACCTGGATGAAAACGAGGCCAGACAAATTTTTGGCCCGAATAATCAGATTCAAGCTCTGCTGCAGAACGGCATGAGTGAAAATACTAACGTGGAGCTTGAAGGTAATCATTTTTGTTCACAGGTAATTCAAGTGTATCTGTATAGACCTGCTGTTAAATTGCAAAGTTCACAGAGGTTGAGTGAACCGTTGGGTTTTTTGCCCTAAGTGGCTTTCCTTTTAGGATTAAGTTTATATAGCATCTATTTCCAACAAAACACGATTGTTTTAGGGTACCATGCCAGAAAAACCAATAGGTCCAATTAAATTCTGTCCAAAACTGGCTTGCAGACTACATTAAGTTTTAGCTTTGATCCAGTGCATGAGACAGTGGTGAGAGTACCTTTCACCTGGTAGAGCCATTGGACAAGTTCTGAACAAAAGGAGCTTAATTAATATCCTTTTCCTCCCTTCTGGCTCAGACTCGCACCCACCCAAAACCAAACAAATCTGGAAGGAGTCAGAGGTTAAGGCCGTTGAAAAACACCTGATGCAGTTCATCACCGAGCAGAAGATACCTCAGAAAGACGACTGCGTTCGGTGCCTAGAAGCTGAGCCACACACTCTAAGGAAACGTTCGTGGAAAGGTGTGAAGAACTACGTCAGAAACCGAATCACAACTCTGCAACGGCAAAGCGGCTTTTCCAAAGATTCATCAAAAACCAGCAACAGGCCCAGGCAGAAGGATCCACAGCAGAGTTCTGGTAACCGCTGGAGATACACTGTCTTCATAACAGTAAAGTTTTCCATCTTCTGAAAAACGAAACCGTTCCAAACAAGTATTTTCTAAGTTAAGTCAACCCTTTTTCCCTCCCATAGTGAGATCGCAACCATCTAACAAACGAGCTGCCACCGAGCATCACGGCGTGGTCTTCACTTCAAGTGCTGAACCAGGAGCTCTCGACCAACAACAAGCTCATGGCGTAACAAGTTACACCAAGACTGCCAAGTCTAACAAAGCAAAAGAAAAAGGCAAGTTATTTGTGACGATAGTTAGCAAACTATGTCTCTTGTTGTGTTTCTTGATTAAAACTACATTTTATACAAGATATTGACAAACTAACCAGATACCTTCTCTGAAGATCAACCAATCACTGGTAATCAGAGGGAACACAAAGAGACACATAGTTTAAATATTAATGTATTTTTAATAAAAAGACTTAGCACTTTTAAGTTATTTATTTGTGCCTTAATGTTAATTATCTCCTGCTGCCAAAAGATGGGTGATAATGTATTTGTCTGGGTGTGTGACATAGAAAAGGTGCATACAATTAATATAAATAGAATCTGTTATTTCATCCACTCATCCATCATCTTCCGCTTGTTCTGAAGTCAGGTCTTGGTGGCAGCAGCTTGAGCATGGAGGTCCAGACATCTCTTTCCACAGCCACCTCTTCCAGCTCTTCTGGGAGCAGTGTTGCCAGATCTCGTGATAGAAACAAGCAACCAGCTCTATGAAAACAAGCCCAACTGGCAACCCACCACGTTGTGTAAAACAGAGGCTGTTTTTAAACAGTGTAAACATCATTTATCATGGCATTACACATGAACAACAGCAAAAATTATGCTAAACACTTTGAATAACATACTCTGATAAGCTCTGATAAAAAAATATGTTTTGCATATGTAATTTTTTAAAAACATTTTTAAAAACAAAACATCCTGACATCTACGTGTGAGTGGAGCCCCCTAGTGGTCGGCCACAGTATGAGTGTTTGGGGTGTGCTGTGTGCGCCTGTCGCCTCGCCAACTTGGGCAGGATCGATAAACATGAAACGGGGGCTTGGAAGGGACGAACTACCTACTACCACTCGTCTTTTGCTTTATTGTGCGGAGCTGGGAGATATTCAACTAGTTTCACTCGGAAAGAAAGTCAAGCCCAAATAAACAACTTCACGTTCAAAACAAAACCAAAAAAAACGCGACTCAACAAGATTTACAAGCGACTTTAGAAAAAGAAACAAGCCCAAAGTCGCTTGTAATAAGCGGACTTGGCAACTATGTCTGGGAGGATTCCAAGGCGTTCCCAGGACAACCAAGAGACATGGTCTCTCCAGTGTGTCCTGGCTCTTCCCCGGGGCCTCTCCCCCGTCGGACACGCCTGAAGCACCTCCCTAGGGAGGCCCACAGGGAGCATCCTTATCAGATGCCCAAACCACCTCAACTGGCTCCTCTTTATGTGGAGGAGCAGCGGTTCTACTCCGAGTCTCTCCCGAATAACTGAACTTCTCACCCTATCTAAGGGAGAGTCCAGCTACTCTGCAGAGGAAACTCATTTCAACCTCCTGTATCTGTGATCTCATTCTTTCAGTCACTACCTAGAGCTCGTAACCAGAGGTGAAGGTAGGAACGTAGACCGACCAGTAAACAGAGCTTTGTCTTACAGCTCAGCTCCCTCTTCACAACGGACCGGTACAGAGTCCACAAGACGCTGCACCAATCCATCTGTCAATCTCACGCTCCATTCTTCCCTCACTCGTGAACAAAACCCCGAGATACTTGAACTCCTCCACTTGAGGCAGAACCTCACCTTCGACCTGAAGAGATCAATCCACCCTTTTCTGACTGAGGACCATGGCCTCAGATTTGGAGGTGCTGATTCTCGTCCCAGCCGCTTCACACTCGGCTGCGAACTGCTCCAGTGAGAGCTGAAGATCATGGCACCATGACACCAACAGGACCACATCATCTGCAAAGAGCAGGAACTGGAGTCGCTCTGCCCCCTGGCTGCACCGAGATATTCTGTCCGTAAACGTTATGAGCAGAATCGGTGACAATGAGCAGCCCTGGCAAAGTCCAACTCCCGCCCTGAAGGGGGTCCAACTTACTACAGGCAATGCAAACCCAACTCTCGCACCACTTGTATAGGGACGCCCCCAATCCCATATTCATGGAGCACCCCCACAGTGTACCTCGAGGAACCCGAGAATCTGTTATTTGAGTTATATAAATGATTCATTGAATTTTAGTAAATACATAACTTGGTTTAAACTCGTTCGTTCTTCCTTTCAGGCTCACAACACAAACCCAAACCTAAATGGAGCGAGGCGGAGGTCCGTGCCGTGGAGAAGCACCTGATGCGTCTTATCGAAGAGCACCGGCTGCCTCAGAAAGATGACTGCATTCGCTGCCTCGAGGCCGAGCCACAAGCTCTGAGGAACCGTTCTTGGAAAGGCGTGAAGGACTATGTCAGAAACCGGATCACGACTCTGCAACGACAAAGCGGCTCTTGCAAGTCTTCATCAAAAACCAGTGACAGGCACAGGCGGAAGGAACCACGGCGGAGCTCTGGTAATGGCTGGTAATAGTAGCTACAATCAAACTGATCATCTTTAAAAGAAGTATACTACCGTTTTATTCTTTCTGCAGTGAGGTCACAACCTTCTAACAGACAGGAAGCTGTCTCAGAGCATCACAGCACGAGCTCCTGTTCAAGCTTTGGACCAGAACGTCTTAACGAACAAGTGCATGAAGTAACCAGCAACAAGACTGCTCCTTCTAAATCTGGCAAATCAAGAGAAAAAGGTAATTATTTATGGTGATCGTTAGTCTTTACGTGTCTGTTGCTATTGCTTTAACACATTAATTCTTTTTTATGACCTCTGCAGTCTCGAATCCTAAAACCAAACATAAATGGGATGAAGCGGAGGTTTCCGCCGTAGAAAGGCACATGATGCGTTTCATCAAAGATCACAAGCTGCCTCAGAAAGACGACTGCGTTCGGTGTCTCGACGCCGAACCGCACGCGCTGAGGAACCGCTCGTGGAAGGGCGTGAAGGACTACGTCAGAAACCGGATCACAACCGCGCAAAGACAAAGCAGCTTTTCAAGAAGCTCGTCCAAAATCAGTAAAAGACCCAGGAAGGAGAAACCACAGCAGAGTTCTGGATATTACCAGCAGCTGTAGGTGGAAACTGGAGCTAAAGTGGCCAAAACTGGTGAAATGTTTCTGTCCTCACTGCTCTTTCTCTCTTTTTTACATATATTTTCTTGTTTTTACTCATTATTCCTTCTCTTTTTGGAAAAAACATATGGTTTCAGTGTAAATAATGTTATTTCAGTGTGATTTGCAAGATTTTTAATCAAGTTCATTTAATAAGACAAAGTTTAGAAATATTAACATTGTATTGAAAGTTTTACAATTTTGTTGCCACTGGTGGTTCTTAAGGGACCTTTTTTATTTTTAAGGAAGTATACAATTACGGTAGGTAACCTGGTTTGGTAAATTGACATAAAACACGTTTTACTTTGTATAGCCACATAAAAAAAAAAAAAAACGGTTCCAAGAATAGTGTTGTCATTTCTAATCAAAAGTTTTCAGTATTTCAGAACTGAAAGCACCTCTTGTAGTGATTCATTAAACTTTATTGTGCTTATAAATCTCAGTGTGTTGTTACTGGTACATTGTAGTGATGCAAGGATGTTTGAAACATGGCTATAACAATAGAAAAATGTTGTTTAAGCAGCTAAACGTTCTTGAACTCTAAAGTTTGGGTACATACTGTACATGGAAAAATATGTTAGCTTTCAGTTTACAATATTTTTCTTTGTTTTAGACCATAAACAAAAACTTTCAATGCTGTTATCAAATACGACATTCAACAGCTTTAACTGGTTTATATATGAATTAGAGGGATAGTGCAAATTTCAGAAGCCTCCTACATTGCATTTACAAAAGATTAATACAGAGGTAATAATTTTGGTGAGATTCTGTCCTGAAAATAAATTGTGTAATTCTAGAGTAACAAGTCTTCCAATGCTGTGTAATAATGAGGTGGGACCACGTCATTTTTTGCAAGTCTCAAGTCTTTATCCTCAAGACGAGCAACTGTTAAGTCCCAAGTCTGAAACTTGGAATTTCAAGTCCTTTCGAGTCTTTTAACAATGTTGCGATGACATCTTAAATGTAAATAATAGACCATGTGTTCTTTTATAAATCTACCGTGCAACTGAACTTACAGTGTTGGTCATTCTAAAATTCCGCCTCTACATTGCACAGTCCAGTTAAATTTAGCTGCAAGAATAGTCTTCCTTTGAACTAATTTTCAAGAATAAGCATTAAGTGAAAAATGCAAAAGCAGAATTCAATGTCCAGACAAAAATATCAAATATTTTCAAGTAGACAGGTCAAAGTTCAATCCAAGTCACTGATGTAAAAGTCCAAATGTTAATGACTCGAGTCAAGTCACGTGACTTGAGTCCACGCCACTGGTTTTGATCACTCCTGTACGTTGATTTTGAAACGAATGCTTTATTATGAAAGACGTTTCATTCATTCACGTGCTCTTATTTTTGCATGCTTTTACTTTGAAAGAGCCAACGGAAACGCGCTAGCTTGGTTCGTGTTTGTAGCAAGCTAACGGCGCAGTTAAATTTAACTCGCATCATGTGGCTGTCACGGTTGATTTTATTAGCTTAAACGTACATTAATTTATGAATAATTTGTTTTCAATTTATAATTGAGCAACAAATGTTTATCAGTTCATCATCTCGGGTGGAAATGGACGGAAACGCTCGTGACGTTGACGTCCTGCTGTTTCCGGCGACAGCAAACGGTATCGAGTTTTATCTGTTTAGTTTTATCTATTTTATCTATTCTCTCTCAAAACAGTCGTTCCTTTTGAACTACATGTGTTTTTATTGTTGTTTATGTTTGTGTGTTCAGCAGGCGTTGTTGCTGCACGAGTAGAGTTAATGTCAGGACCTGCTGATGTTAGCTAGCCGGAAACAAACGGGAATTATTAATTTATTATTTAACCTGTTAAATTGCATGAAATAACAACAGCATAATAACCGTCATGTATTGTTAACAGTGTGAAAATCTCCTTGCATGTAATATTAGGAAAGAGTGTAAAATTAAACGGTTTTCATAAGATGATACACCTGAGAAGAGCACACCTGTCACAGGAACTGTTATTTAAATAAATGATGTAAACACAACAACAAGGTTTAGCACCAGGTTAAGTTCATGCAACTGAACAGTTTGTTTAAAAATTCCACACAAAAAAAGTTTTAATTATCAAAAAATTTGGAGGCTTGTGTGTGAATCAACATTGGTCTGAATAAAGTTTAAGTTTTACAGAATTAACAATAATTCAGTACAATTTAATGTCAGATCTACAGTTTGCGTACTCTAAAATGAGAATTCAACTGAATCTGTCCAAAATCTAATAATGATAGAAATCATGATGATTTGATTGAAGAACGACATTAATTTGATTTAGTTTTCTCAGATTATTTTTTTAAACTGTCATTTGTTTAATGTAGATTTTCACAGTGGCTCTCAGAAAATAATGAAAGAAAATTGAAGGTGCATTTTAACAAACGCAAAGTTTTGAAATCATTTAAGATAACTGTTTCCTGTGTTCATGAAATAATGAAATACATGTTTTTATGTCGGGCTCAGTCTTTTAGACGTTACAAGCACCCAATGTTTTTAGCACAGATGCAAACATTAATTGTACGTACATTGTCCTGTTTCCAGTTATTCTCAGACCAAGTACAAGTACTTCGTTTGGGTTTCTCCCGTAAAGAAACTTGTCCAGATGACATGATTTGTTTTTATCTACCTGGATGATTGAGCTTACAAACCTTTTTCATTTGGGTTCTTGCTGAAACTGCCTACCAACTTCAAGCAGTATCTTAAGATCACCTGTTCTTAAAATATTTCTAAACTATTGACATTTTTTACTTTTTGTCCTTGATTACTTGCAAAGTGGAAGAGGAAATTATGTCACCATGCATAAAATAGTATTGTTTTTTGATGTATCAGGGTGTTTTTATGCGTACTGGTACTTAAGGCTGGTACTGGGCCTGATACCAGTTTTGTATCGGGACACCTCTAATTTAGGGCTGCACCGATTGCAGTTTTCTGGCCGATCACCGATTTCTAAAAAATCTGACCTGCCGATACCGATTTAGTTTTATAAGCGACACTGTCAGGTGTTACAAGGTCACAATGCACCTTCAATTTTCCAACATTATTTTATTGAAAAACATACCCTTGAACAATATCCTGGAACAATACAAACTTGTTTTAACTGGCCATGAGGTAGTGCTCTGAAATATAAATGAAGTTCAGACAATTGTTGTTAAAACTAAAAAAAAAATTGGTTTCTCGTGCAAGTATTGGCTGATTTCCCAAAATTAAGGAAACTAATAAATCGTCCGGCCGATTTATCGGTGCGCCCCTCCTCTAATTGTAAAGTTTGTTCTACTAATGGTTTGTTTTCTCAGCGTAAGTGGCAGACACATTGTGGATATTATTTTTTGTTTTGTTTTGATGGGTATTTTTGTAGTGAGACATTATACAGATAGGAAACAGGTCTTCAAGTCCAATTACAATGTGGACAAAACCCCCAAAACACACCTTCTTGTTTTTATTTGTGAGTAACTTCACAAGAAAAACAACCAGGATGTCAGGTGATTATGCAGGTTGACTTATGCTTCATTTAAAAAATATATTCTGTTTGATCTGTAGGTCCTGGCTCCAATGAGAAACAAACAGATCTTTAATTTTTATGGAGGATGATGGATGCCCCCGCCCCTGATCAGAGTCAGCCCTCCTGTCGGCTGTGGGCGATCCAGAATGGCTGGTCTACAGCTGAACCTCCAGGACCTGTCAACAATCCTCTGCCCAGTTTTCATCAACTCAATCTGGAATCTCTCCCCCACCACCAGACCCCCAGCTTCAACCGTCTGCAGTCACCTAGAAATGACTCCAAGAGTGACTCTGCAGCCTTTTCAGCAACAAACCGCAGCGATTACAGCATGCAGGACGTTAACAGTGCTGATCAGAGTGTGCAGCAAAGCTTTACTGATCCTCTCGTCTCATCCACATTTCCAGCAACAAGCCAAGGAAGGAATCTGCCTCCGTGCTCTCTTCCACTTCTGAATGAAGGGCCGCAGCATTTCAGCCCCCAACAAATGCCATTCAAGTCCCCTCACAGCCCTTACCAGTCATCATCTCCCCAGTTCCAGCCTCTGCACACACATCAGGGCGTCCTGCATGCACCTCAATCACCAAATGAAAATCATCTTCATGTTAGTCCTCCAGTAGTTGGACAATATTTAAACCAGAGGCTTAGCCCTCAGCCTGCATCTGACTGGGTTAATGTGGCCTCTTCATCTGGATCTGATCATCACAAACTTGTCTCACCAGCGTCTCCCATCCAGCACCAACCTCAGTGGATGCTTCCAGCTCACCCTGGAGGTACTTTTACTCATGAACACATGGATGTGGATATTATTGCTTATGTTTCTTTAGAGGAATTAGAACAAACTTCTTCATCAGTTTTAGTCTTAATCACTTTTTAGATGAATTATTCATTCATGATATTCCAACGAAATGCTCATGTAATCACAAATGACCTCATTTGTTAAGTTGTACTAACGATAAAGCTGAATTTTTACTCTTTCACAAAACTAAAACTACATTTTCACATTTACTTTATTTTTCTCTGCAGGAACCAACTTTGATCCGAACGCAGCTCCACAGGATGGAAATCTGACTCCACAGGTCAGACACAAGTCATTTACATTCACACAGATCACAAGAATTAATTCTTGGATTGTTTTAGGAGTAAATGTAATAAAAAAAATCATCATTCTAAGAAAATGATCAGCTATCCAGATGTTAAATTTTTTTTTTCAGCTAAAATCAATAATGCGTTGGAATAAAACTGCATTTATTTTGGTCAGATTTGATGAAATAAAATACTACAAATACAGAACGTTACAGAAGAAAAGGCAAAGTTAAAATGAAACCAGTGAGTTTAAGACATACACATATAAAATATGAAATACTCCCACCACTTCATGCTTTATGTATAGATGCAGATGTTCATTCTGCTGTGGAAGGTTCACTTCTACAGCAAGATTTTCTACTTGGTTTCTTATTAATGGATTCAACATTTTGATAGCTATAAATAAAAAATAAACATCCACCTAGCAAATCTTAGAACAAATTATTTTTTGCTTTTTCTATGTAGGACTTTATGTGATGTTATGTTTCAAAATAAAGGCGGTTTCTTTAAGTTTTTAGTGTAAGACTAATTTCACAGCATAAAATCATCAAGACTTTTTTTTAATGCATTTATTAATTTATTATTTGGGGACAGAGTTGAATGAATCTCTAGTTGTCCAAGTTGTTTCTGTAACAGACTGTTTATTCTCTGCAGTCTCCTAACTCTGAGTCCCGTTACGGCCTTGACCCTAAGCTGTTACCCAGCGCTGTAAGTACTTTTTAAATCTTTTTACTCTTTGATCTTTTTCACTAATTCCAACTAATTTTAGACATAAAATATAGTATTTCTTGTTTGGGTTTTCCAGTTCAGGCCAGCTTTAGATAAAATGATGTGCATCAAAAACGGCAGATATGGAGCTCAATTTGCTGAACAAAAAGCAATATGACAATATAGAGCAGATAAAGATCTAATTATTTTATAGTAGCTAAAATTTTGACTGTTTCACAAGAATATAGCAACTAGACCAGGGGTCTGCAACCTGCGGCTCTGGGGCCACATGTAGCTCTGTGGTGCCTCTTCTCTTTCAGGCCTCGACCAAAACTAAAATAAAACTGAATTTTATTTAAATTATTACCAACAATGAAAATGGCTAGTTTTAGCAGATTTGCTGTCATTCTCAAATACGTGAAGGATAGTACAAATACAAGGCGTAAAACATCTGTTCTGCATCATGCTAGCAGTTTGTTAGCCTCTTTAAGTCGACTTCCTGTCTCAGCGTGATCTTTCTCTTAAAACCAGCAGAATGTTTTGGAATATCTTTAAGACAAGTTGCTGAGCAGGAATATGGTGAATAACTTTGATAATAAAATACAAAAACAGTAAACAAAAATGTTTAATTTTCTTTAAAAATGTAACTGGATATCCAACAAACTGTCCTAATTTTATACCGTCTTTAACTTTATGCTTTAAGTAGTATACTTAATTCTTCAACAGTTAAGAGAAGTCACATTGGCCTGCAGAGTTTTTCATTTTTATAAAATTGTTAAAAATTATATCTTTTTTTTTTCTTTCTTTACATGAATCTGGTCTTTTCTTTTGTATTAAAATGTAAAAATATCAATAAATGTTAATAATAGACATTTTTTGTTTTATAAAATCACCCCCACTGGCCGAGAAAACCATCTCCAACAAACTTGTCGTGGTCCACGGGCCACCAGTTGACAGAACACAGTTGGAGCAGATTTTGCGGCTCCAGACGTAATTATCATAATTAATAATCAAAGTGGCAAAATGTCTCTTTTTATCACAAAGGTTCAGACCCCTGAACTCGATGAACACGAATGTTTAAAAGCAGATCCTGCCTCTTTAGGTTTAGTTAAATCGGACCATAATCTTGTTGGTTGACGAGCTTTTGTATCGTTCTGTGAAGGTGAAGGTGATGGAAGAGGACAAGGCGGAGTGGGAGGGCAAGGTCTTCGTCTCGGAGCATTTTTCACAACTTCCTCCTCTGCCAACTACTCCGTGCGTCATCGAGGACAAAGGTACCTGCACAGTCTCACCTGTGTCATGGAAATGTTACTCCGTTATGGATTTATCCAGTTTCACTGCTGCAGAAATGCATCAACATTAAGTGAATGATCCGGGCCTGATACAGTACCACATGAAGTGATGTCATGCACTGAATGTATTTATAAATACACGCTGTATTTAACTTTATTTACACATCCTATAATGCCCATAAACAATAATAATTGTGCTTTAGCCCACTTGTTCCTGTCACCACAGTAATTTAAGCCCTCTGTTTTATTTGTTGTGTGTTCTGTAGGTAATGCTAGTCCGTTAGCAATCCGCTCCACTACGTACTGCGTGCCCTGTGATGGGCAGACGGTGCTGCTCAGCCGTCTGCCTCTGGGAGCACTGGTTACCCCTCTTGTGAAACAAAAAGCTGGCGAGGTTGGTTTTATTCAAATATGAATGAAACACAACAAAGTCCAATTTAAAAAAAAATTAAAAACATGTTTTCACATAGAAATTTGCATTTAATTTCTGTCTTTTGCTTTTAGGCACCCGTGCCTTTGTGCGACGACACAGACTGTGTTGCTGGTTGCTGTTGGTGCGGTGCGTCGATGTGTCCCGTGATGAGCTGGCAGGACTGTGGGCAAAGGTTTTACTGCCCCTTCTGTGGGAAACTCAGCGAAGGTATGACTTATAAGGGTCTTTAGCTTAAAAGCTTTTATTGCTACAGTGTAAAGTTTACAAACAGCTCAACATTTTTTCATGTGAATCAGGATAAATAAACAATAAATGAACAAAAGTTTTCAAGCCTGTTGGACGTTTTGATCCATGTTTAAACTTACCCGAGTGTCGCTTTCGTTGTTTTCTTGCAAGATTGTTGTACAACACGATTTCTCTCCTTCCTTGTGTTTCAGTGTCGTGGAAACACTACCAGCCTACCAAAGGGGCAGCGGGGGTCCGGGTCGATAAAGACAAAAGACCTGAGCTCAGTTTGGGGTCGTACGAAACACTTCACTCTGAAAGGGTTTGTGTTTTTTCTCTACAGCTTTTATTTTGGTAGCACTGCACCTGTTCCGTTTCTGGTCTTTGTCAAATATACACAACTGTCAAGAGGCAACAAAATGTCATTATTTGTCTTGTGCGCTCAAGTTTCTTTAATTTCTAAGTTATTGTAAGTTTGATACTTTTTAAATTGTAGTTGTGTTGAAGCGTTTGTTGTGCATCTTTCAGCAGGGGGAACCTGCTGCGCTGCTTTTAGCAATAGACGTGTCTGCCTCAGCACTGAGAGGCGGACATTTAGAGTTTGTAACACAACAAATACACACTTTGCTGGCCTCTTTACAAAAGTAAGTCACACTTTTACCTCAGTGTAAACAAACACTTTCTGGTCTGCCTTTTTTGTCTTTACGAGTCTTTAAGGTTTCGTCTTATTTTTGAAGGGAGGAGGGTCATCCTTTGTCAGACGTCCATGTTGGTTTGATAACGTACGACAGCAGGGTCCACCTGTACGACCTGAGTCCAGACCTGTCCCGCCCTCACATGCTGGTGGTCACAGAGACTGAAGACCTGCAGCTTCCTGTGAGGGCGGGGCTTCTGGTGTCCCTCAAAGACTGCTCAGAAAGTCTCAGCAGGTAACGCAGAGGAAGTGCTTTAAAGTTTAGTTTATAGAGAAGCGCTGTTCGTGTGACTGATCACAGCTTTGATTAAAGAGTCTGTCGTCCGTCTTTGCAGCGTTTTGCAGCTCATTCCTCAGTTCAGTGCAGAGAGTGACGAGTCCAGTGGAGTTTCCATCCAGCTTCCTGTTAGAGCCGGGCTAGCTGTACTGCAGGTGGGGCAGCGTTTCACAAAAAGACTTTATACTGTTTTTAGTTTACTTAGCATTTTATGCCTTTTATAATTAAGGCAGAAATCACAATTGTGATTGTTGTACAAATCGTAGGGTCTGAAGTGTACCGGGAAGCTGTTGATCTTTCATTCTGCTGCTCTGATGGAGACAGGAAACACAAACTCTGCCTCAGGGTTCTTTGGCACCAACAAACCAAAGGTACACGGAGGGGAAACGCAAACGGTGCCGTCGTTCTTGATTTCCTTCATGTTTCATAAGTTCTGGTTACTTTTCTCCCCTCCTTTGTTTGTCTCAGACAATCTTTCAGCCATCTGAACAAGCCGTCTCATTGGCTAAGGAGTGCGTCGACCAGGGATGCGGCGTTCACATGTTTGTCCTCTCACAGCAAGATGTGGGCGGGGCTTGGCCGGGACACGTTCCTTACCTTACAGGTGGAGCCTTGCACACCTACAGCTACCTCCAGGTACACTCGCTGAGGGAGGAGCTCAGAATGGGACGTTTGCGTTGAAGATTATAGAACTCAGAGAGCTGATCGTTAACTTTAAGGTGACAGCAGCTTCCAGGATTAGAGTATTGAAGTAAACGCATTCATGTTTTGATTTCCTGTTTTATTTCTTCTCTTCATTTGCGTTTTACTTCTGCAGACGTTTTGCTGTTTTAGCCACTCATTTATCAAATAGTTCAAAAGATGGGTGCAAGGACTTTTTGTTCTAGTAAATTTTATACTTTTCAAAATATTTAAGTTTATTTACAAATATTTCACCATAAAATACTCTGAGCTCTCCTCAGTTCCTTTCAAAACTTTTTTTTTTTTTCAAGTCTACTTCAGCAAACTGGCTCTTTTTTTTGTTTTATGACTTAACTTTTAGCTACAGTTCTGCTACTTTTAGCTTACAGCTGGCTTTTTGCTACTTTAAACTTTTAGTTAAGCTATTGCTACTTTTAGCTTTCAGATACTGTGATGGGCACGGCTAACCAAAAAAATTAGCTTTGCTATAATAACAAAATTAGCAGAAACTAACACTAAATGCTAACCTTTATCATCCACTGCTGTCGCTGTAAGACTGTCTGTAATGTGACAACACTGTAAGTGAACACAACTGAAAATGGTTCATAAATCAAAAGTAAAGCGTCCATGACCTGTTCAGAGACGAGCTTTCAGAAATTAATCCGGTCCATCGGAACCAAAGAGGCAGAACTCCGCTTTGCCGAGAGCGATGCATTCAATGTGTGTTGGACGTCTCCCTTGTGTCATTTGCTATACAAGCTGTTAAAATGATGACTTGTAACATGTACAGAAGTGCTGCCATTGAAAACTGGTACTGTTCGTTTTTTTATTTCCACTCTAGGGTGAACTGGACAGAGAGCGTTTCGGCGCTGATCTGAAGACGCTTGTGGAGAAGGACACCGGCTACAAGGCTGAGCTCAGGATATTTGTCAGCAAAGGTGAGCGGTGACTTCACTGTGACTGTACCTGAGCTTGTGTTGTTCACCTCTTTGTGTCTGTTTTGCCAGATTTACGTGTCTCCAGTTGTTATGGGTTGTTTGTGCCCGGTCCTAGTCCTGGACATATCACCATGGCAACAGTGGATGAGAAGACAACGCTGGCGGTAAACCTCACACACACCCGAGCTTTGGATGAGGCGAGAGGAGCGGCCGTACAGGTGGGTTTAAAAATCAACCAAAATGAGAAACAAGTTAAAATCAACAAAGTCTTTCTAAGATTAACTGGAATTTTTCTAAATGTACTTTTTTTTTTTTTTTAAACAAAAATGGTTCACGTAAGTCTTTAAGTAAAATGTCGGGATGGTAACTGAAGAATTGTTGTCTCCTCTCTGGTTCAGGTGGTCTTGTCCTACAGTTCCCTGACAGGCGAGAGGAGAACCAGAGTCCACACCCTGACCTTAAGATGCTCCCCCCACCTGCAGGACACGTTCAGGAACTACCAGGCCCAGACACTGCTCACCTTTTACTGCAAGAAGAGTAAGAAATCTGCTCTGCGGCGCTTGAAGTGCAGCAGCTGGAGCATGAAACTGTGTTTCTGCAGGGCTTTGGGTCATTAAGTGGATTCAGACACATTTAAGGCCTTAAATGGCATAAAAATTATTACATTTGAATCTCAGCAGCATTAAATATTTTCATTCGTTTTCCAGAAAAATAAGATGAGCGATATTAAAACTGGCTCATCAGCATGATGTTACATTAGAGTAACACGAGGAACCGTTATTGTTTCTGGTCGGTCGGTGCTCCATTGTCAGAAGATCGTTCGTTTGAAGGAAAACTTACAAAACAGAAACAAAAACCGTAAACTCCAGATAAAGTAGCTGCAAAACGAGGAATGTAGAGCGCGGCTGCAGCCCGTCAACGATCAGATGGTGAAGGATTTTGCAGCGTTTGTATTAAAGAAAACAAATTTTAAAAAGCCATAACGGTCAACATGTGAGCCGGTGTTGTGCCAAAAATTGTTTCTCTGCAGCGGGAGCGTGCACGGTGTCCGTCTCAGCTTGATTAGCTGTTTTTGCTGCTTTAGTTCTTCAATCAAACACTATTAATACTAAAAAGCAAATATTTGTACGACCAAGATTATAGTAAAGAAGTGTCTGTTTAGCTTTTAATTCTTTACCAAATAACTCGCAACGTTCTTTCCGTGAGCGTGTCGGATAAAGTCTTTATAAACCTTCAGTTTTACACGAGATTTCATCAAAATAAACGAGTTGAGGCGATGAATGATCTGTGGCACCACCCGAGCGCAGCATTAATCACATTTATTACAGAAAACAGGAACTTTGTATTAAGTTTAAAACATTACCTCACTCAAAAAGACTCGAGAAACTACGGAGCCCCGTAAGGGCCATGTTGGAAACAAATATTGCGATTCCATTAATTTACCTTGGGCTCTGAAGTGTGGGGGCAAATACCCGACTGTCACGAAGAGCAGCAGATCTAATGCGTCACATTAATTTAATTTAATTTAAAGTGTGGATTTTTGAGCTTTAGCACAGATTCTTGTGTCGTCTGCACCAAACAAATCACACTTTGAGAGCTGAAGCAGGTCTTGATAGACCTGCTGTCCACACTGTGGACACTCACTGCTCCTGTTCATTAGTTCACACACAGTTCGATCACGCTTAAGCTGTTGCATTCATCTGATGGACATGATCTAAGATAAAGTTCTTGACACGGTCTCTGATTAAAAGTTCTCTTTCGTTTTCGCTTGTTCTTGTTGTTGTGACAGTAAAGAAACGGTGATGCTCCACGCCTCTTTTGGTTCTGCAATGCTCGTTTAAATAAGTTTGAATTGAAAGGAAAAGCTTGCGAGCTAAGACTTCTGTAGAACAAAACAAAAAGTTGTGTAATAATAAGCACTCACTGTCGATGGCGTTAAAAATGTATTTAAAAAAAGGCACTCAATTGGCCTCAACAGTCGTTACATTTGATTGTCTGATTTCTGCAGGAACCCCGAGAGAAGTGCATCAAACTGCAGCAAAATGTTTTGTCTTGAATTTTTTCGATGAACACGTTTTACCCAGTTTTGATAAATTGACATGAACGCCCAACTTGTGTTTGTTCATACAAACATCAACTTCAGATGTTATTTCTCAATAAAAGGCTCCGTGGTTTACTCACTGCTGTGCAGCCACTATTACAATCTAATTTCCACCATATGCTCAGGACATACAGGAAAACTGATTCTCTTTTAACTTCTAAGAATGGAAATAGATTTACCGAAGATAAAAAGGTAAAGATAAAAGATAAAGTCATGCGTCATATACAAGAGTTAGACTTCCAGCTTGTTGTTTTTCAGTCACGCTCCAGAAGTAGGGGCAGAGGGTGGAGATGTGCACGAAGCGACGCTGACGGCTCTGCACGTGAGACAGGAAGTGCGTGAGGGAGGGCAGAGGGGAGCCGATGATCTTGCTGGTTGTATTCACGACACTCTTACGGCAGGAGGCGGTGCAGTGATGCAGCTGCATGATGGGGCTGGGACTCCTGCTCTCTGCAGTTTGGGCTTCTTTGGTTTGTGTTGCTGGACCAGGAGCGCTCCTCAGTGATGCACATACCTGTGAATGTTGCACTTCCCTCCTTATAAGAATCACAGTCTTCTCTGATTGGTTGCCTCCACTTGCCTTCTGTTCTAAAGAATTGTGTTTAACAGATACAAAGATAGTCTTCCCCTCTGAGTGCAGGATGAGTCATAACGTTAATGTTTTCCTGTAAATATTCATCATCTTGAATCCTTTAGGATGAATTAAACTCCTGCTTGTGTAGGATTTACCACGTAAAGAGGAAAAATGACACATTTTAAAATAAACAATGGATTAATTGATTGGGATGTAGAATTAGGAGTCGTGTGTTATTTTGGAGCCCGGTTAAACTGAAAGTTTTCCTCCTTGTGTCAAAGTGTACTGTGCCGTGCTGGAGCGTCCTCTGCAGGAGCTGAGGGAGGAGCTGCAGACGGATGTAACCGAAGCGTTGGCCTCTTACCGCAAACACTGCTGCTCCTCTTCAGCATCAGCTGGACAGGTGGGAGGACACACACAGGTGCACGAGATCAAACTCTGCTCAATGCACAAGACTTTGTTTTACTTCTTACTGCGCCGTGCTTGTTGTGCAGCTGGTTCTTCCTCGGTTCCTGCGAGCTCTTCCTGTTTACATCAACAGCCTGAGGAAGAGCGAGGTGCTGCTGCCAGGCCTGAGGAGCTCCGTCCACCAGAGGCTGCAGCAGCGCTGCCAGGTCCTCGGCCTCGACACCTGCAGCACCGTCAGACACTTCTACCCCCAGCTGCTGCCCGCGGTCTGTCCCAGTTAGTTTTCATCTGAGTCACTCTGCAGCTAAAGTTCGGCTTCACTCAGCTAAAAGACAACAAAGTTATTCATTTATCAGAGTTAGAGATTCTGAATTCTTAAAGCAGTTTTAGTGTCAGCAAAACTTTTGGTCCAGGTACGTGAGGTTTATGAGATATTTTAATTTATTTCAGTGTCAACATATGCTTTTTTCTTTTGGTATTTTAATTATAAGTGTGATGTTTATTAGGAAAATAATAATTTACATTTTAATGATTAAAAATGCAAAAAAGAATGGATTGTTTATTTCTGTAAGTCATGAATTATAAATAAATGTCACTCATGCTGAGAAAACAAAACATTACAAAAATAATCTCAACTAGAGAAACTGCATTTCCTGTGAAAATGAAATGTGAGTGCTTATTGCTGAAGAACCTGCTGAAAAACAGCTGAAATCAGCTAAAAAACATGCTGAATTTTAGCTGAAAAGGAAGACCAGCCTAAATTAGTAGAAGAAAGCAGAAAAAAATACATATTTGCCGAATTAGGTTTAAATCGGCAGAAATGAGCACAGAAATTACGGAATTAGCTTAAAAAAAGCTGAAATTAGCAAAAAATAGCTGAAAAGTAGCTGAATAGGCATAAAGATGTTTAAACTACCAGAAGGAAGTGGAAAAAGCTGAAATGAGCTAAAAAAAATGTGAAAATGGCTGAAAAAGATAAAAATAGCATAAAACAGCTAAATAGTAGCTGAAATAACTGAAACTAGGAGAACTAAGCTGAAAGGACCATAATGAGCTGAAATTAGTGGAAATAAGTTAATTACGTTGAAAGTAGCAGAAGTTACCACAGAAACTTGAATTTTTCTGAAAACAGCTGAAATTAGGTGAAAAATGCTAAAAGTGTAGCTGAAAATGTAGAACAAGCTTACATTAGCAGAAGAAAGTAGAAAAACACGTTTGGCCAATTGGGTTGAAAGAAGCATAAATGAGCACAAAAAAATGGAAATTATCTGAAAAAAAGCTGAAATTAGCACAAAACAGCTGAAAAGTAGCTAAAAAAGCAGAAAGAAGCTCAAGTTACCAGGGAAGTGGAGAGAGCACATTTTTGCTGAATTAGGCTGAAAAACGTTGAAACGAGTGCAAAAACGTGGAATTAGATGAAAAAGATCAAATTAGCATGAAACAGCTAAATAGTAACTGAAATAGCATTAAAAGCTGAAACTTGCAGAAATGAACTGAAAGGAGCACAAAAACAGCTGAACAAACAGCTGAAAGTAGCTGAATTTATTTTTAAATTTGCACAAAGAAGCTGAAGCAGAACAGAATGTGAAAGGAGCAGTAAAATGTAAACAGATCTAAAGATTTGAAGGATGTAAAATGAGCTCAGTTCATTTTCTGTGAGAAATAAAATGGCAGAAAAGACTAAATATTTTCAAAAAGCTAAAGCTGCACCAATACCAAAAGTCCTAGCAGGATTGTCCCGAAGGAGCTGAACGTTTTCATTCATGATTTGCTGAAATAGATTGAAAACGTTTGGAAGAAAACTGGATCACAAAGTGTGAATGCTTCATAAACGTTGGTAAATTACGATGGTAAACTTGTAGTTTTTCCTTCTGCCTGCGTGCCTTTGAGCAGAACATCTGCTTTCAGAAGCATTTAAGACATTCTGGACGTTTTGTGCTCCTCTTGACCTGCAGCCACGTTCAGCAGACGTGTCCAAGCCTCCGACTCCAGAGGAGGCGCTGCGCTGCACCGCTGCGAGCCTGGAGCCCGGCGGTCTCTACCTGCTTCACGCTCCCCTCACTCTGCTGCTCTGGGTGGGCAGCCAAGTCCCAGCATGCACTCTGGGTGAGCTCTTCAACACCAGCTGCTTTTCCTCTCTGCCGTCTGGAGAGGTGAGTGTTCACAAGCAAACCACACCTTTTACTTATAAAGAGATCAAACCAGCCAGGTGTTGGCTATAGATAATAAAATCAGTTTAAAGTTCAGAGCGTTAACACAACGACACGTTTGAGGTCTTCTGCGTATTTCTGATGTTTGTTTTTGTGTGTTCCTGCAGACCAAGCTGCCAGCTCTGGAAACTCCTCTCTCCATCAGCGTTCGATCTCTCATCAGTTCACTGAACTCCGAGGCGTCCTGCGCTCGCAAGGTTAGCTGCTGACACAACGGCATGACACACTACTCGAGTGCCATCTAGTGGCTGAAAATGGTAGTGCTCAATATTTTCAGTCAGAATTAATGAAAACGGTCATATTTCAGCCAAAAATTGTTTTATAAATATGGAGAAAATCCATAAATAAGTTGCTTCGGCGTATAAGTCGCAGGGCATGCAAATTAGGCAAAAAAACCTGCGGCCGAAAAATACGTTAATTTTATTGGCGTTTCAAGTTACCATGGCAACATAAATTGCGAACAAAGACGCATGAACAGCTTGATGGATGTTTTTGAAACTCACAGAAAGTAATCATCACATGTATCTCTAGAAGTGATTAAGTTCTGGAGCCATTTTGGTTCAAGATGGCTGCCACAGAAAACACAAAGTTGACTATAACTCAGTTACTGTTTGAGATATTGAGCTGAGATTTGGACGGTCGTAGCTGCGAGCGAACCCCAACACTGAGTGCTGTCGAATCAAAAATTTAAATTGTCTGCAGCATGACAGTCCCTGTCAAAGTTTCTCCAGGAACTTCTAGTTTGTTTAGTTGTTTTGGACTCTGTTACAGCCCAGTTCAGCAGCAGGACTTATTACAGCCACGCTGTTTATTAGATGAAGTTTAGCATCTTCTGCTGAAATATGCAAGGCCTTGCCTGAAGAAGACATCACGGGAAAATGGTTTTCTAAAACCTGTATAGTTTCTGCATTACTGGTGCTACACTGTCCATGAGGCAGGCACTAATGCACCCCCATACCATCAGAGAGGCAGAATTTTGAACTGAGCGCTGGCTGGATGGTTCCTCTCTTGAGCACAGAGGACGTGGAATTCAGAAGAATTTTGATTCATCTGACCACAGAACAGTTTTGATTTTAAAATGAGCTTTGGTTCAGAAAAGACGGCAGCATTTCAGAATAATGTCCACATACGGCTTCTTCTGTGAAAACAAAATATGAGATTTATAAATCAGAACATCCTGGTTTTCATTTATGTTTTACACACTTTCTAACTTTTTTTAGAAAGGGGGGTATCCTAATCCTAAATGACCCGAGATCTGTTCATCCTCAGTCCTGAAAACAGGCATCAATTTGATTGCCAGGCTGGTGCAAGAACTGTAAGAGAGCAGTATGATAACTGTATGAGAGCAGTATGAGAACTGCATGAGAATTGTATGAGAGCAGTATGGGAACTGCATGAGAGCAGCATGGGAACTGCATGAGAGTAGTATGAGAACTGCATGAGAACAGTATGAGCAGTATGAGAACTGTATGAGTAGTATGAGAACTGCATGAGAACATCACAAGAACAGTATGAGAACTGCATGATAAATGTATGAGAACACTATGAGAACTGTATGGGAACTGTATGAGAGCAGTATGAGAACAATATGAGAACTGTATGATAACAGTATGAGAACTGAATGGGAACTGTATGAGAGCAGTAAGAGAACTGAGAACTGCATGAGAATAGTATGAGAGCTGTATGAGAGCAGTATGAAATCAGTATGAGAACAATGAGAACAGTATGATAACTATATGAGAGCAATATGAGAACTGTATGAGAGCAGTATGATAACTGCATGAGAACACTGAGAACTGTATGAGAGCAATATGAGAAATGTTTGAGAGCAGTATGAGAACTGTATGAGAACTGTATGAGAACTGCATGAGAGCAGTATGAGAATAGTATGAGAACTGTATGAGAGCAGTTTGAGAACTATATAAGAGCAGTATGAGAATTGTATGAGAAATGTTTGAGAGCAGTATGAGAACTGCATGAGAAATGCATGAGAACTGCATGAAAACAGTATGAGAACTGCATGAGAACTATGATAACACTATGCTAACTATATGGGAACTGTATGAGAGCAGTATGAGTAGTATGAGAACTGTATGAGAGCAGTATGAGAACTGTATGAGGACAGTATGAGAGTAGAATGAGAATTGTATGAGAGCAGTATGGGAACTGCATGAGAACTGTATGAGAGTAGTATGAGAACTGCATGGGAACAATATGAGAACAGTATGAGTAGTATGAGAACTGCATGAGAGCATCATGAGAACTGCATGACAGCTGTATGAGAGCTGTATGAGAACTGCATGAGAGTAATTTGAGAACTGTATGAGAAATGTTTGTGCAAGAGAACTGCATGAAAACAATATGAGAACAGTATGAAAACTGAATGTGAGCTGTATGAGAGCAATATGAGAACTGCATGAGACTGCATACAAACTGCATGAGAGCAGTATGAGAACTGCATGAGAACTGTATGAGAACTGTATGAGAACAGTGAAAACTGAGAGCAGTTTGACAGCAGTATGAGAATGGTATGAGAATTGTATGAGAACAGTATAAGAACTGTATGAGA
>NC_056505.1:6807462-6811557 GCF_014905685.2 Nematolebias whitei
AGAAATGTTTGAAAGCAATATGAGAACTGCATGAGAACTGTATGAGAACAATATGAGAACTGTATGAAAACAGTGAGAATTGTATGAGAACTGAGAACTGTAAGAGAATTGCAAGAGAACTGTATGAGAACAGTATGAGAGTGGTATGAGAACTGTATGAGAAATCCATGAGAACCGTATGAGAACTGCATGCGAACTGTATGAGAACAGTGAGAACTGTTTGAGAGCTGTTTGACAGCAGTATGAGAATGGTATGAGCATTGTATGAGAACAGTATGAGAACTGTATGAGAAATATTTGAGAGGAGTATGAGAACTGTATTAGAACAGCATGAGAACTGTATGACATTTGTATAAGAACTGCATGAGAATAGTATGAGAGCAGTATGAGAACAACATGAGAACTGTATGAGAACTGCATGAGAATTGTCTGAGAGCAGTATGAGAACAGCATGAGAACTGTATGATAACTGCTTGAGAGCAGTATCAGAACTGTATGAGAATTATATGAGAACTGCATGAGAGCAGTATGAGAACTGCATGAGAGCAGTATGAGAACTGTATGAGAACTGCATGAGAATTGTATGAAAGCAGTATGACGACTATGAGAGCAGTATGAGAACCGTATGATAACTGTATGAGAGCTGCATGAGAACAGTAGAACTACATGAGAACTGTATGAGAACTGTATGAGAACTTTGTGGACATATAAGAAAGAAATTAAAAAAGATGTGCCATCAGACAGAAGCTGCTCATCTCTCCCTGAACGTTGACTCAAGGATGATTTCAGACCCTGAGAAGATTCTTTGTTTCTTCTTTCTCAGCTGTTGGTGGTGAAGCAGGGCGACACCTGTGAGGAGGTGCTGCAGCGCGTCCTGGTGGAGGACAAGAGTCCCAACGGAGGCGCGAGCTACGCCGACTTCCTGTATCATCTCCACGTCAACTCGGTCCGACTCCTGCAGTGACGCGCGTCCGTTTTGGTTCTTAGAACAAATCATCAGTTTATTCACCTCAAACTGAAACATCCGAGACAATAAAGAACATAAAACTCAAAGAATAAACGATTTGCTATCGTTAAAAAAGAACAAATTTTAAAAACATTTAAAGCCTGTTGACTGATTTCTGTTTATTTATTTGGTGAGTGATGCGTTTGTGTGTTGAATGTTTTTTTTTCTTTTATGGAATGATAAATTAGGATGATCCGTTTGTCTCTGGCTCTCTATCTCTGTGTGTGTGTGTGTGTGTATGTGTGTGTGTGTGTTTGAAACTGAATTACAATAAATAAAAAGGAGAGTTAATGAAGTTTTCACTCTTTATTTTTCCCTCCCCAGTGCGTTTGTAATTGAAGCTGTGGTGACGACTCGTCCTGCAACACCAGATGAATTTGCGTCTCAGGAAACTCAAAGGGCGTTTGTGTAATTCGTTTAAGCACCTGTAAACACAGATTATCTGTAATTATGTTGCTGCTGACCCGTGAAGCTGCAGCAGCGTGGACCAGCAGGAGGGGCTCCTGGGGGCCACTTCAAGAGGCGTTCAGTTTGCTAAAATTATGTTTGAGAGTGTAGTTGCTATAACGAGAAAAGGTACAAAAACAACTCAAAGGTCTGACGGAGCATTCTTTGAAGGAATGCATATCGCCCTCCTCCACAGACTTTTTTTTGTCATTTTTTGTGCCTTTTTGTGTCTTTTACCTACCACAATTTAGTAGAAAAGGCATTGCCCTTGGTTTATTTATTTTTTACCCCTTTAAAGGTGTGTAAACATCCAGTTTGAATCCAGATCACTTGTGTTTACACGTGACGTTTTCATATTACATTTTGAAACGATAAACCAGCTCCTTCATGTCTGCCCCTATTTGGAGATGAGCGCCATGCAGGAGGGGGCGTGTCCGGAGCTGCACTCTGTTTGTCCGCCAGAGGGCGGCAGAGAGCGAACACGTCAACGACGCTGCAGAAAAATAAAGCAATTACGTAAAGTTGGATAAAACAAGCAGCACCAAACCGGAAACAATATTTAAAATGTCAAAATAAACTACGATTCCAAATAAATTGATGTAAAAAATAAAAGAGATTCCCTTTGTTGTCCAGTCAATGTGCACTACTTTATATTTGTGTATGCTCACTTACAATATTTAAGTATAGATCACTTTTATTGTTGTTGTCCACTGTTGTCATCACTTTTTGTTAAAGAAATCAGGTCTCTCTTGTAAATGAGTCCCTGAAACTCAATGGGATTAACCTGTATAAATAAAGGTTGAAAAAGAAAAGAAAAAATCATCAAAGGTTAACAATCCATTTGCTGCTTTTGTCAGTTTTGAAAATACTTTTTTTTGTGTAAGATGTTAAGCTCAGTACGTGCTTTAAATCTCTCTCAGCTACTACCACTTAAAAGTTTAGCACCTGTAAAATTATTTGAGTTACAACCATTTATTTATTGATTAATCTCACACAGCTGTAGCATCAGTTTTAAATTGATTTACTCCAAACGTTAGTCATCCATCCATCCATCCATCCATCCATTCTTATCTTTTACCTGCTTCTTCCATTTTGGGTCACACCAAAGTTTAGCACAATATCTGTAAAATGTGCAGAGTTTTTACTATTTTCATGTTTTCAAAGTTCAGTCACCTGTGGCAGCCAATTTGAATCAGATTGATGCTGACTGGTAATCAGATGCAGAGTTGTATCCTGTGATTCCTTTATGAGAGTTTTAATAACAACTTGTCCAACGGTTCATGAGATATTATGCTAACAGAGAGACACAAGAAAAAACATCAGGACATAAATATTGGTGAGTGAAGGAGTAAAAATGTTCTGCATTATTATTTTTACATCACATTTCTTTTTCCCTTCTGTTTATATAATTGTCAATTTGATTGTGTACTTGTTACATATTTGTATTTCTTTATTTTTCCAACTAGTTCCTGTATTTTAAAACTACATTTCACTTTTTTTTTCCAGTTGACTTTGCTGATGATTAACACCTCAAGGTCTTTACAAACTTAATTAAAGTTTATCATAGATTTTTTGTGCCATAGCATTTGAAAATAAAATAATTTTTACACACAGATTCCCAAAGCATGCTCAATAATCCAGTTATAAAAATCTAACAAAGTTAAGTCCGGTCCTCTGGACAAATGCAAAAGTTAATAATAATAATAATAATAAAATAAAAAAAGAAAATAAATTTAATTTTTTTACATTAATTTTTTATTAAGTAATTAAATTCGTATAAAATCAAATTTTATAATTTGTTTAATTTTAATTTTATTTAATTTATAATTTTTGATGTTTTGCATCCGTTCAGAGGACCTGATTTAAATCGATACAGATTATGTTTTAGGAGCGACGCTTTGTTTTATTTTGAAACTCCCCACAGGAAGTACCCTTGTTTAGCTAACTTAGCTTGGCAGCGGCTCAGTTGCGCGCGCTGTAGCTGTCAGATAGCGGAGCCAGAGAGAGGACACCAACTGCAGCTTCGTGTGTGTATCCATATCAAACCCCGTCCGTCCCTCGGCGCCTCTTCCCAGGCTTCTCTCTGCTCCCACGGCCGCTCAGCTGCTGGGCGGAACCTGGTCCCGGCGCAGCTTTTAGTCCGAACTTAACGACGGTTCTTTTTGGAGTTTGATTCGAGAAGACAGAGAGAGAGAGGAGACATGGCCACGACAACCTGCACGCGATTCACGGATGAATATCAGCTGTACGAGGAGCTGGGGAAGTGAGTATTTCTGGACTGGAGCTTCGAGGTTCGGTGCTGGTTTCCGGGCAGAGTTAGAACCGTTAGAACCGAGCCCAGCGGCTCTGCAGGCCGGGTGGCGCGCGACTCTCTGCGCGCGCTTCTCTCAGGGATGCCGCCTCTCGTGCTGCTGTCAGTTAGTCCGTTAGTTTTAGTCAGTCTGTCAGTTAGTTAGTTAGTCAGTTTTAGTCAGTCTGTCAGTCAGTTAGTTAGTCTGTCAGTTAGTTAGTTAGTTTTAGTCAGTCTGTCAGTCAGTTAGTTAGTCAGTTTTAGTCAGTCTGTCAGTCAGTTAGTTAGTCAGTTTTAGTCAGTCTGTCAGTCAGTTAGTTAGTCAGTTTTAGTCAGTCTGTCAGTCAGTTAG
>NC_056505.1:6811657-6822368 GCF_014905685.2 Nematolebias whitei
AGTTAGTTAGTCAGTTTTAGTCAGTCTGTCAGTCAGTTAGTTAGTCTGTCAGTTAGTTAGTTAGTCAGTTTTAGTCAGTCTGTCAGTCAGTTAGTTAGTCTGTCAGTTAGTTAGTCAGTCTGTCAGTTAGTCCGTTAGTTAGTTAGTTAGTTAGTCAGTCAGTTAGTTAGTTAGTTAGTCAGTCAGTTAGTCAGTCTGTCAGTTAGTCTGTTAGTTTTAGTCAGTCAGTCAGTTAGTCAGTCAGTTAGTTAGTTAGTCAGTCAGTTAGTTAGTCAGTCAGTTAGTTAGTCAGTCTGTCAGTTAGTTAGTCAGTTAGTTAGTTTGTCAGTTAGTTAATTAGTCAGTCTGTCAGTTAGTTAGTTAGTTAGTCAGTCAGTTAATTAGTCAGTCTGTCAGTTAGTTAGTTAGTTAGTCAGTTAGTTAGTTTGTCAGTTAGTTAATTAGTCAGTCTGTCAGTTAGTTTTAGTCTGTCAGTTAGTTTTAGTTAGTTAGTCAGTCTGTCAGTTAGTTTTAGTCAGTTAGTTAGTCAGTCTGTCAGTTAGTTTTAGTCTGTCAGTTAGTCAGTCTGTCTGGCAGTTAGTTCCTCAGTCTGTCAGTTAGTCAGTCTGTCAGTTACTCAGTCTGTCAGTTAGTTTGTCATTTAGTTAGTCAGTTAGTTAGTCTGTCAGTTAATCTGTTAGTCAGTATGTCAGTTAGTTAGTTCGTAAGTTAGTTAGCCTGTCAGTTATTTAGTCAGTCTGTCAGTTAGTTAGTCAGTCTGTCAGTTAGTCAGTCTGTCAGTTAGTCAATTAGTTAGTCAGTTAGTTAGTCAGTTAGTTAGTCAGTCTGTCAGTTAGTTAGCCTGTCAGTTAGTCAGTCTGTCAGTTAGTCAGTCTGTCAGTTAGTCAGTCTGTCAGTTAGTTAGTCAGTTAGTATGTCAGTTAATCTGTCAGTTAGTTAGTCAATTAGTTAGTCAGTTAGTTAGTCAGTCTGTCAGTTAGTTAGTTAATCTGTCAGTTAGTTAGTTAGTCTGTCAGTTAGTTAGTCAGTCAGTCACTTAGTTAGTCAGTCTGTCAGTTAGTTAGTCAGTCTGTCAGTTAGTTAGTCCGTCTGTCAGTTTGTCAGTTAGTTAGTCAGTTGGTCAGTCAGTCAGTTTGTCAATTAATTAGTTTGCTTTTGTTCGATATCTAAAATTACATCACAAATATTGAGTATGAATTTCAACAGCTAATTTTTAGCATCTGGATCTAAATCGTGAGGAGTTTAGTTTTTCCCAGACGCTTCAAACGCATCACAGCATCCCCGCTTATCTAGGAACCTCAAGCTGGCACGCTGCTTTTGAAATAGAAGTCAGCAGAACGGCTCAACTGAAGCTGTCGAGCTTTCAGAGGCAGTAAATGAATAATCAAAGTTTGTCAGACTGCATCCTGACTGATTAAAATAACTACTTTTATTGGACTACTGTATATGACGGTGGGTTGTTGTTGTTTTTCCCAACTACGGAACCAAGGTCAAATGGCTAAAGCCAGTTTCCTTTGGTCCTCCGACTAATTAAATATTATTTCAGTGGCTAAAGGAGGATTTAAAACTGTTTCAAAAATAATTTTTGGTCACGGCGTCCAGCTCTAACCCAGACATGCACCTTGGTGTGTTATTGTTGTTTGGACAAAGAGAAATAGTTTGTTGTCTGCACCCCGACTGCACAGCAGACTCCTGATCAGACTCATTTACGGCACGGCCTCCCTGGGAAGCTTGTCTCATCCCTGCAGTGATAAATGTTGTTGCTGGGAATGTTCAGCCTGCCTAACTCTCTGTTAAACCCTGTTTTATTTCATCCTGCCATCCTGGCTGTGGAGTAAACGCAAAACAACACACCTCTCAGAGAAATCAGAATAAACTTTATAATCATTGTACCGAGATACAGTGAGTTATGTTCGTACAGTTGTTCAAAAGATGGGCGGAGTGCACGTTGCTGCTGCTACAGGAGCACAGCCTCTTATCCCCTATCATAATACTTTTTTAGATAGAACAAGGGAAAAGGCCATGAGGATGGATAGTGGCATTACAAAAAAGATCTCCGCATCTTGTCCAATCAGGACACAATTTTGAAAAACCTCTACCAGCAGCTCGTTCATAAACACATTACATGAGCATTTCACGTCAAGACGTTGAGATGTGTCCATGAAGCACTTCCAGATAGGCCATGGTCTTGATAAGATGTTGGTCAGCCGGCAGTTCTGATAAGCCTGCACAGAAGTTCTTGGGGGGTGGGCGGGGGTGTGATAGATGAAGCTTTTTCCTTAGTTACCCATGTCCCAGGAGAAATTTGATAGTCGGCCTGTATTTGAGGCCAAACAGGGGAGTCAGATTCAGAAAAGCCACGATTGTTGATTTTCTTAAGGCAAACATTTTTTTTCTTCTCAGCTTGAGTCCTGCTGGTACTTTCCAGATCCATAATGACCAGATTTATGGTCATTCCACTGATCCGTGCCATGAGCCTCATTCAAGGTTGACTCCAACATGCTAACGAGTCCCAGAAGCCGCAGGTGGCCTGCGATTCTCACAAACTGCTTCCATCTTACGGTTTAGCTTGTAAATTAGTTGATTTTGAGTACTCGTAGCACGAACCAAACCTTCACACAGACTTGGCAGTTTTGTCATGGCCAAAACTGCTGCCGAGGTCTTCCTCAAACGCCAATAACATAGAAACCCGCCGATGCCAAAAAGCAGAAACCCTGCTATCATGAATCCAATTATATAAACGTCTTCGGCATCCTGAGACAAAACTGAAAGACGCATCAGCTCCTACACCCCCCATGGGTCCATGATGTATCCTGCAGCGTGAGTCTCAGCGGGACATGAGGGCTCTCCAGGACCTTGTCGTTTTGTTGAAAAAAATTTGTCGACTGCGGTTAAAGTCCAGCTCACCAGATCCATAATAGTGTTTTTCATTCGGAAGACGTGTAACAGGAGCTCAGTGAGCAAAAAGCAGGAGGAAGAGGAGAATGGGGGGGGGGGGGGGGGCGTCCACCTTGAGCAAGAGCGAGTGCAGAAAATCTAAACTTCTACTACTCCCACCGAGCAGAGTCCACGGCCACGGATGAGAGACTGATCCATGCACCCTGCACTGAAAAGTGTCTTCCACAGAAGATGTTTATTTGTCTCAAACATCTGAGGACGGGGCGCAGGTGTGAATGGCCTGACATCTCTATGATAATACTCTGTGTGTCGGTGTAATCCTGCATCAGAGGAGAGATAATTACTGTGATTACTTTTGGCTGCTTGTTCCGTCTTTGTGACATTTCAGCATCGTGACTTTGCCTCAGCTTTTTTATACAGATGAAATCAGCCTCTGCTGACTAAAACATAAATTAAGTTGCTATAAACAACCAACAACTTGAAAGAAAGTTTGTTCTTTGCCATTTCAAATTTATTTACAAGATGGTTTCATGCTAAAATATTTTTCTCCAAAGGGACATTAGACGTAATATTTGTGATTATGAGAGTGGGTGAATGTAGGTGTGCCCGAAATATCTTACGAACAAATTTTAATAAAACTTCAACGTAATCAACGGATAAACTTCTAATTAACCTTTGGAGTCAACCTAATTCAAGATGGCCGGCATGGCCAGCTGACTTATAAAAAACACAAAAATCACTATAATTCAGCAAATTTTATCAAAATTGTGCTCAAATATTGTGTGGTGGTAGATGAGAGTGTTCTGAGCACGACATGTGACGGCTTCACATGCGTTATTTTCAAAGATTGATCCAGTCGACTACACCGTGGTCATTTCTCAACATAAAATGATCCAAGTCTGAAAATATACTTTTATTGTTTAGGTTTTTATTTCAGTACATTTTGAGTTCAGGGTGTTTTCATGGCTCAAAACAGCTTTGAGGGTTCAACCCCTCTGAGAAGTTGCTGCTAAATTGAAAGAGGTTGTCAGTTTGTTTTATTTTTAATTGTTTTTATCCATCCATCCATCCATCCATCCATCCATCCATCCATCCATCCATCATCTTTACTCGCTTCTTCCTTTTTGGGTCACTGGTGTCCATATCCAGCAGTCACTCTGCAAGAAGTGGGGGACACCCGCCTAGGTGTACAACAGGACAGGAGGTTATTCATTTGGTCTCCAGTCCATCACTGTGTGAGAGGCGGGGGACACCCTGGACAGGTCTCTTTTTCCAGGCAGCTGCATTTCTAACATCCTTCTACCAATATACCCACTGTCCCTCCTCTGGACATGTCCAAACCATCTCTGTCTGCTCTCTCTAACTTTATCTCCCAGTTGTTCAACCTGTGCTGTACCTCTGATGATCTCATTCCTGATCTTCTCCATCCTTGTCACTCCTAAGGAGAACAACATCTTCATTTCTGCCACTTCCAGTTCTGTCTCCTGTCTTTTTGTCCATGTCTCTGTCTCCAGACCATGAGTCTGTCTCACTGTCTTGTAAACTTTTCCTTTGATGTTTGTTGACACCCTTTTGTCATAAATCACTCCTGAAACTGTTCTCCATCCACTCCATCCTACCTGGACTCTCTTTCACCTCTTTACCGCTCTCCCCATTTACAAGGACAGTGGACATTTCAAGCATTTAATGGTTGTTTCTTACCAGCGGCTGACGGAGTCACGAAAAGCCCAGCGTCTTCTGCTGGGTTTTGTGTCCTCACACAGATTCAACTGGTGTTGGCTCATCCAAGTCTCAGCCCATCTGGTCTCACAGCGTTCACCTTTGACCTCGTTGGTCTGGGAGCAAGAGCGGTGCCACAATTCAACCTTTCCCTGTCGGCACTCGGTGGCAGTCCGACTGGGCAGACAGAAATAAATTAACCAACACTCTGAAGGCGGTTAAGAGACTTGAACTTTAGTTTTAAAGTAGATACTCGTATTTTTGACTTGAGGCTGCTCAGATTTCACATTTTAGTCTTATTTTCATGTGAAAAATACAATTTGTGGTCTTAAAGGGCTATATTTTCTGTGACTGTACTGGGAGAAGACACTTTTAGACCACAGGCCAAAGCCGACAAATGTGACTATAAGAAATTTTCTCTTGACATTTTGCTGCTTGTGCATTTCCAAGCTATAGGACCTGTCTATCAATGCTGAAACTGTTTAAGAGACACATTTTTTCAGTTTAATGTCTCCCGTTCTACATGTGAGCACATTATTTTGAACATGCTGACTGAGGTTCCTCGTGGGAGCTTATTAAGCAGACGAATCTGGGCAGCCTGGTCTCTCAAAGCAGCTTTCCTCTGTTACGTTTGAGAAATGTTATAAAGGCCTGCTTCTAGCCAGGAAAAAATAAATTAGAGCTAGTTATGCAGGGTTTTGTCATTTTGTGTATTTTCAGCAAATCCAGAGTCATAATTATTGAGGCAACCAGAGCTCCGGAGAAACTGCAGCTGAGCTCAAAAAGCATCTCGATTGACATTTCCACTTGTAGCACTGAACTAAAGCTCAATTATTTTCTTCTTTCTGTGTTTAAAGGGGAGCATTTTCAGTGGTGCGCAGATGTGTGAAGCTGTCAACAGGACAGGAGTATGCCGCTAAAATAATCAACACCAAAAAGTTATCTGCTAGAGGTAAGCACAACTTGTTTCAACATTTATATCATCCTGATAGGATGATGCCTCAGTTAGAGGTCGTGGCTCATGAAGGAACTCTCGATACGGCAGAATTTAACTTTGAAAAGTCCACGTGAGCTTTTGGAACTTCCTATAATGAAAAACTTGAACAAAATGTCTAAAAATACACATTTAACCACAACTTTTGCATTTGTTTTGAGGAAGGAAAAAAAAATCACTGTATCAGTTAAATGTTATAAATGCAATTAAATGTTTCACTGCGTCACGGTGAATATTTTAAATGTTTTAGTAGATAAAAATCTTAATTTGCACGACGTCCTGGAATGGTCTGAACACGCCCACGACAAAGACCGGTCCAGCTCCACAGCGTCCTCTGTGGCTGTCCACAGCTCTCGTCGTGAACCTCCTGCTGCTTCTGCAGCCTCGTAACCGGACGCTCGCTGCCGCGGCCGAGCCAAGCAGCACCCCACCGACACTGGAGCGTTACCCCCCCACCCCCTGCACATAAAACAGCTTGTGTGTGAAAACGTCGGGTGTGGTGGGAGAGGCATTTTAATAGATGTTCAGCCGAAAAGATCTGCTTCTGTCTGTTTGTGTTTAATAGGTAAAGTTTTCATTTACTTGTAAATTAGTTTTATTTTCAGGTAAGAAGATGGATTTACGAGTTTGTTATACCGGGAAAGATGAGGTTAAAAAAAATCAAGAGTGTTTTCTTGATGTTGTTAAAGTATTGTGACCTTATGCTAACACTTAAACGGGGTAGTGCTAATAAATAAATTAGATAATGCTGTAGTGCTAATGTATGCCAACATGATATTTTAAGTCACTGTAACTCAAATAAGCACAGGACATTACCGTATTTTCCACCGTACACGTCACACCACCCAATAAGTCGCATCAGTCCAAATATGTCTAATAAAGTAGAAAAATCCATAAATACGTTGCTTTGCTGTATATATCGCATTGTATATATTATGCGTCACCGCTGACGCTTCGTGTTTGTTACGCGTCACCTCTGACAACCTGGAAATGTGGGCCGGTGTTGTGCCAAAAATCGATTGGCTGCCAAATGGCGACCACAGGAGGACTTTAACAATAATTTAACAAGATTAACACTTAAAAAAACAATTATTTGTTTGCTCAGAATTATAGCAAAGGTGTGTCTCAGTCTAACTTGTCCTTAATAAATGCACTTTAACAGTCAAATCAGCTGCATTTTCAAAAGACGATACACGAAAACAGGAATTCGCAGAGGGCAACTCGCTGTGCATTTCTTCAAAACTTAACAAGATAACCACCTAAAAGTAAATATTTGTTTGCTCTACATTATAGTAAAGGTGTGTCAGTTGAGCTTTTACTTAATTAATGCACTTCAATGGTCAAATTAGCTGCATTTCTCCGGGGCGGCGCAGCGAGATGCAGCTGATTTGACAGTTGCTTTAGTCGAGCTGGATGCCTGTGGAAATCTATGGCAAGCCGATTGTGTCATTAATAGCCACTTTTACCTATTACATGATACAATAGCATGCCATACTACTCGATTGCCGTCTAGTGGCTGAAAATGGTAATGTTCAATATTTTTAGTCATAATGAATGAAAACGGTCTTATCTCAGCCAAAAATTGGTTTATAAATATGGGAAAGAATCCATAAATATGTCGCTTCAATATATAAGTCGCAGGACATACAAATTATGCAAAAAAAACCCCAAACAAACAAAAAAAATGTGACTTATAGGCTGAAAAATACGGTAGTTACATTTGGTGCAATGAAATTGAAACTGCTTTTAGGAATATAAGAGGTTTTTATTATTAACCTTTATTTAACCAGGCAAATCCCATTGAGATCTCAGGTCTCTTTTGCAAAGGAGGCCTGGGCCTGAAGGCAGATTAACATGCATGTCTTTGGACTGTGGGGGGAAACCCACGCAAGCACGAGAAGAACATGCAAACTCCACACAGAAAGACCCCAGGTCCAATCGGGGATTGAACCCAGGACCCTCTTGCTGTGCAGTAACAGTGCTAACCACTGAGCCATCGTGCTGCCTGTTTATAGAGAAAACAGAAAAATATTTTAGCTTTTTAAGTCAAACCTAACTACAATTATTCTCTCCTTTTTATATTAAAGGTACTCGTTGCAAAAACATGCCTTCAATGAAACGTTTGTAAGCAAAATTTGTGAGCGGAGGCCAACTACTACGTGCGTTGGTTTACCTACGGAAACAACCGAAGCGACTGAAAATATGCCACACAATAAACTTTATCATCCATATTTGTTTCCCTAGAGACTCGGGCCAGCTTAATGTACAGTAGGTCCATCGTGTGGCTAAAATTTAACTGTGATTTTCAGCAAATTCAACCAAGTGTTTTGTTTATACAGAGTGTGGACCCGCATTTCAGAATCACATTCAGTATATCTGGGAAACTACAGGAGTAAACTCTAAAGCTGCACCATTTGATGTGGTTCAGGATAACCGTTTCTATGCTTGATTTCATACTTTTCATCAAATACCTTTCAATCTATTTAGTTTTTTTTTTAGTTTGTATGTTTTTTTTGTCGCAAACTCTTTTCTTTGAGGTAATATTTGTTCCTGCAGGCTGAAAAAGTAGCAAATTCTTAACAAGAAACCAGTAAAATTGAGACATAAAATCAATCAGTTGTTTAGAAATTCAGAGTAATTGTTATCTGGTGACCCATTAACATTTAGAATAGCTCGTCATTACAGTGAGCAGCTTTCAATGAAGATAAACCCACCCGTGATTATCCTGCTCCCACTGACGGAGCGCTAATGGGTAATTCCAGAGACTCGTTTGACAAGCAGCCCAGCGCATGCACGCAGAATAAAGAGCTTTTCACTTTTATTTGACTGTTGCGTTCCTCTGCAGCTGCTTTCAGATTTTCGGAGACGCAGCATGATCTCCCCGTTTCAAGATTTCACCATCCGGCTCGGCTGAGTGGTGCGCAGGGCTCCTTACTAATGGATGAGCCGTGTTTTCTGAAACAGCTAAGCAATGCTTGAGCCGGCAGAGCTGCTGCATAGTACTTCAACCCCGGGTCTATTTATAGCTCCATGACCTATCTGACATGTGCTGCTGGAGCCAGATTTTATGGCAATCACGATGACATACTGCTCTGCTTCAGAAGAGGCTGGGATGTTTCTCAGAAAGCAGGTGAGGTTGTCGGGTTTAAAACCCCGGCTGGAGCTACTTAAGAGGGGCGTTTGTTTAGGACGGGGCAGAAGGAGACGGTAGCTGTAGGGAGGGTGGGGTCATGGGAGGAAGGCACCCCAGGCACTTGGCAGCTGAAGGCCATGTGCCTGTATGCTACATGCCTTCAGGCACGGGACTCTCATCTGACTCTGCCTCGCCTTCGCTCAGACTCAAGTGAACGCTGTTTATCTACTGAAGCCATGATTCACCGTTCAGAAGCAATGATATGAAACATCTGTGAGTAGATGAATAAATATAGATCTGGATTACCTAAACTACCCCCACAGTCTTGCTCTGCTCCCTCCCCCTCTTTCTGCAGATGCCAACCAGTTAATGTCAATCCAGCTCATGTCACCAGGAAATATAGGGCAGGTCTGCTGGACACGGCTCCCAGCCAATCGTAGCGCTTGTTTATTGGCACCGATCTGTGGACGGGGAGATGTCAGAGGTTCCTGTATGGCCTTGTCACTTATCTAGCTGAAGTTGTACTCGTATGCGCACGTATTTAAATATTCACATGTGCATGTTTTATCTGAGCTTCACCTGCATTGCAGCAGCAGAGAACTGACCCGCTTTTGGTCACCGGGCTTTTGTGTCGGTGTCAGATTAACCTGACGCAGGTATTTATGTGAGGGCTTAATATGCTTAAGCCTATTATGAAATCAAACCGGTTTAGATGTGATTAGGAGTGTCAGTAAACACGGTTTTGTTTATATCTAATGCCTTTAAATGTTGCTAAATTTACCCAACATTTGTGTAGTTTTTGAACACGCTCAGTCAAAGTTTTTATTTTGTTCCTGTGAGCACTGTGATTCTTCAAAGATCTACTTCCTGTCATCTTGACAGGCGACTGCCATCAACAGACTTTTGGTTTGACCAGTGATCTGCAGATCAGACACTGACAAATTATTTTTTCTGTCTTTGAATGCATCGTGGCTGTGCTGAAAATGTATGCTTGTAACAGCACGCTTTAAGAAGCCTCACATTTAGCAATTTATAATATCTGCAGGGTCTTTAAAAATAGTTGGAAGAAGCTTAAACGGTAAAACATAACGCTAAAAGAAAACAGGTTTTCTGCTGAGGTAGATTTCTGCTCATTTTATTGCTCAGCAGCATAAAGACTTCATGTTTTTCTTGTAAAGTCCTAACTGCCCCTCAAACAGGTGATATAAAACCAGCTAGATAAGAACTATGGACAAAAGTACAAACTTTGTTAAATTGTATTTAATAAATATGAATATTAACTGTGCATGTGCACAGTTGTGGTTAAATGAATAATTAATCAATCCAACAGCTTATGAGAGGTCAAAGTTCATGCTCAATAATCCAGATAGAAAGTCCAACAAAGTTCAGTCAGGTCATCTGGACAACTTCTTTTTTTTTTTTTCTTTTTTTTGTCGAGATGTTTCGTCCTTCATCCAAAGGACTTCATCAGTCAGAGGAGCCACAAATAAACCCAGTCCCACAAACTGCAAACCCACATAGTGGACCAACCAGTTCGCTGGTGATAAGCGACTCCTCTGAGGCAGCCATAACCAAAATGGTTCAAAACATCAAAGTTCATGGTTGGGCCACTATGGGAGTGCTGCTTGTGGGACTCGGTTTGTTATGGCTCCTTGGACTGATGAAGTCCTTTGGATGAAGGACGAAATGTCTCAGCATATTAAAAAAAAAAAAAAAAAACGTCCAGATGACCTGACTGAACTTTGTTGGAGCTTCTGAGAGGTTTTTTAAATTTATTTGAAAATAATGAGTTGCTCCTACAATTTGTTTTAAATTTAAACTTTATCTAAATATCTAGTGCATTTTTATGTTTTGAGGTTGTGAGACTTAAAATAATGTTGAAGAACTTTGTACAAGGAGTTTCTAAAAGAAATTTATTCAAAGTTGGATTTTAATTATGCAAATAACACTGTTGTGTGTGTGTGTAT
>NC_056505.1:6822768-6833361 GCF_014905685.2 Nematolebias whitei
ATATATACTGAATACTAATTTTTTTTTTGTTGAGAAAATGTGAAAGTTGTTTAAAATCTGAAATCTGAGCAATTAGTTATTCATCAGTAATTAGTAATTTAAAAATTGTGTTGGCATTTACACATTTTAGAATGAAATTAAATCCCCCAAATTAGATTATAATCTCTTTATGGCAAATCAGAATCGGCTCAAAGAACTACCGTCTGTGCATCGGTAGTTGTAAGTTTACAAACTTTTTTTGGCAATATTTATTTGTTGCTTTATGCCAAACAATAATTTGAATAACTTCTGTGCAACCACAGAATACAGTTGTTTAATACATTTGAACCTTCTTACTGCACCAGATAGAGCAAGGTAATAAAATACAATATTACCTTCTGCTGTAGTTTCTGGCCAGGCAATAAATTCCCCTGTCCTTGTGTTATGTATTTATAGAAAGTATGAAAAAGTGAATTATATTTTCTATAAATCTCATCTGAAACGAGTCCTGCAGATGCTGTAAGTCAAATATTCTGAACAGTGGTTATATCTGGATGTCTTTTTACGTTTCCTTCCCTCTGGAGACGTCAGGCCTCCCTGGTGATGATTAACCCAAATATATTCCTCTCTTCAGCGCCGTTCTCTTTCTCCAGCACGAAGAATCTCACAGACTTCACTCGGTGCGATCCTTGGGTTATCAGTCGGTGCTCATGCTCCTGCTCGCCATGTTTCACCTCTCGCTTGTCCTCTTTTCTTTACTTCCTCCTCCCATCGTCCCCCTCAGGACCACGTCCTTCCTCCTCTCCCTGGCTCCTCTCATTTCTTATTTACCTGCTGCATCAGATGAACAGCGCTGCCTGACCCACAGTTTAAAACAAACATTTGGAGCAGTGTACACTAAATAACCAGTTATAGACGACAAACTCCTTCCGTTCAGAACAGCTAAGAAAATATTTGTAGTTATTTGAATTTAAAATATTATACACACATGAACTAACAGTGGATTAAATGTATTAATTTGCTTGTCAAGCCCATCAACACGACCATGAGCTGCATTAACCCCCCCCCCCCATTAGTCAAGGTGATAATAGTTTCCAGTAAACTCCTCCTGATAACAGCCAACCATAGTTAAAAATGTATCCAAGTAAAAGTAGATTGATTCTAACAAAAGTTGTGGAAATTTGAACTTTCTTTAAAGTCAAACCCTTTTTGGAAGTAAAAATAATAAAAACACAAGCACAGCTTTGAAAAAGTTTGAACGTTGCATGAAATGTCAATAAAAACAAATGATCTGCAAAACTGATAATCCCACCTTTTATTCTCAGTGGAACATGGTAAACATCAAATACTAAAATATTGTACCAGTTTTACACAAAAAAGAGAAACATTTATATTTGATTGCAACAAATTGTAACAAAAAGTTGGGACAGGGCCACGTTTCCCTCTGTGAAACATCTCTTCTTTGTTTTTTTAACTAACAGTCGTTAAACATAACGTGGTGTCTCAGGTTCCCAAAAATAATTTCAGATTTTGATTCATCTGACCGACAGTGTTCCACGTTGCTTCAGTCCATTTAAAATGAGCTCTGGTCCAGAGAAGATGGAGGTAATTCTGGATGGTGTTCACAAATGTCTTCTTTGCCTGATAGAGCTTTAACTTGTTTGTGAATGGTGTGACAAACTGTGTTTAGACAATGATTTGTGGAAGTGTTCCCGAGCCCCCGCAATATCCAGAACAGAACCAGACCTGTGGCTCCTGAGGGCCCAGAGATCCATGACGTGACTTCCAGCCTCGTCCTGTAAGCTCAGAGATTTTTACAGATTCTTCTAATCTGTTGATGATATTTTGAACGGTAGATGATGGGATGTTCAGTCTTTTTGTTGAGGAACTTTGTTTTAAAATTGTTTCACAGTTTTTCCGACTTATGAACCTCTGCCCATCTTTATTTCTTAGATTCAGCTTCTCTACACTTCACTTTTTATACCCGGTCCTTTTACCGACTTGTTGCCAATTAAACTTATTTGTTGCAAAATTCTCCAACTGTTTCATGTTTGTACCCATCCCAACTTTTTTAATTAGTTGCTGCCATCAAATTCCAAATTACCTTTTTTTTTTCCTAAACATGGCACAATTTCCACTGAGGATAAAACACGAGTTTATGAGGTTTGCAAATCATTGCATTCTTATTAACTCGGTGTTGCGTTTGTACAAACATTTAGTGGCAGCTGGAAACTTCTGTGAACAAAGCAAACGACTGGAAATGGCTCCAAGTGACTGCCGGATTAAATTAATTTTAATCGGATGCTCTTTTTTTATTATTTGAGACTCTAGTGTCTGTGTACCGGCACATCTGATGATAAGACGAGCTTCATTAAAAATGTGTTTGATTGAAAATAAAGTGAATGTTAGTTGAGAGAGAGAGAAGCAAACAGATGAAGAGAGTCTGGCTCTGAAGCACTTTTAGTCAACATGACAATACAAGAAAGCTACATCCTGTTCTCACTTTTCTGCTTTCAAATCCGTCTGAAAGTTAATTAATTTATTTTTTAGGTACATTACCATCAAAAATAGATGCCTACCTCATTTCCATCCCCACCTCACTTCAGCTGATGCAAAGTGTGCACGATGACTCACTCTTTCTGGAAGCGGAGACAAAGTGAAATTGTAGTTTTGAGAATAAACTTCAGCAATAAAATAACATCTGATTATAAACTACAGGCACCACTACAGAGCTTTTATAACTTTCAGAAGCAGCTGATTTGTATTTTTGTTTTAGTCTCCACTCAAGTAACTCTGGCCACTGGTTCGAACAATGTAACTATGTTTTATTTTTTCATGTGTACAGTGATTGTTAAGCATATTGATGCACATTAAATGGAAATTTACTTTAAATTGAATAATTATTTGTACGTGCAAATAAGTATAGTCTACAAAGACCAAATACTTGTTCAATACTTCTTTAAAAAGTCTTCAGTTAATCCAAAATGCTGTGCCAGAGTCTTAGCTGGAGTTAGTGGGAGAGATCATATCGCTCCAGTTTTAGCTTCTCTCCACTGGCTCCCTGTCAAGTCCAGAATAGAAGTCAAAATCTTACCTACAAAGCTCTCAACAACCTAGCTCCATCTTATATTTGAGATCTTATTGTTCCATAATTTCCTAACAAAGCACTTTGCTCTCAGACTGCAGGTTTACTCGTGGTCCCTAGAGTTTCAAAAAGCAGAATGGGAGGAAGATCTTTCAGTTAGGGATGCACAATATTGGCACGGTATCGATATCGGTTGATATTAGTAAAGTTAAATATCGGACATTCCGTCAAAATAACTCACCGATATAAAAGGCGCTGTTTTTGTATTAGAGTCCAGTGACAAGGATGCCTGCAGCGCCAGCACAACGTGATGACGTCACGCACGCCTACCTGATCTGATCACAGCCGAGAAGAATTCTAAATGCATTACGCACTACTACTTATGTGCTTTGCACTTGTCGCTTGTGAACAGGTCGAGTTTAGATTTGTGAAAATTTACAAATTTGCACTTTTCGAGTGTTGTCATTTTGTTGGAGAGAGTAAACATCTTGAATAAATTTGACTTTAAACATAATCCAAGTTGAAGTGTTACATCATTTTCAGCCCCCTTTTTGGCATCTGTATATCACATCAATATCGATATCGGTCGTCGGCCAAATAAGTTTTAACATATCGGCGTATTGGCCAAAAATCCAATATTGTGCATCCCTACTTTCAGTTATCAGGCTCCTCTCTTGTGGAACCAACTTCCAGTTTCTGTCCGTGAGTCTGACACATTGTCCACTTTTAAGACTGGGCCTAACACTTTCCTTTTTGATAAATCCTATAGTTAGGGTTGGCTTGTTATGCTGCTATAGACTTAGACTATGTAGGACAAGTTGACCTCATTTCCTTAAATGAATTGTTAAAACTGACTAGTTTTCATTTGATACTATTTCTATCTTAACATGTGATTCTTGACCTGCCATTGTGTATCTGTTCCTCTCAAACCCAGCCGGTCGAAGCAGACGGAGCTTGTCCTGAGCCTGGTTCTGCTAAAGGTTTCTTCCTCACGAGGGAGTTTTTCCTTTCCACTGTCGCCTTCATGCTTGCTCAACATGAGAGTTCTGTGATGGAGTTAAACTTAAAGCAGTCTGCTCCTCAGATAAATAATGTTAAATTATTATTTTTATATATAAATGTTTCTGTTCAGTGTCCTGAGACGACTTCTGTTGTGACTTGGCGCTTTATAAATAAACTGAATTGAATTTAAATTTGCTGATATTTGCTCATATAAGACCTGCCAAAGGGCTTTTCCATTAACTCAGAGTAATCAATTTAAGAAGTAAAAGCAAATGGAGAAAAAAAATATTTAATGTATTTTATTTTATGGCCTTTAAAGAGCTGTGAGAATTGTTTTGGCTAATAAAGCAGCTATTGATAGAAATAAGAAAAAGGACCTGGGACAGTTTCCGGGTGTTCTCGGATTAATTTGTCGAACTACCTGGACAATGCTGACATCGCTAATTCTGACAAATTGTGAAAGAAAATATATGAAGATGTGATTTTCTTTTTCGTATTTAAGATGTGTAGATGTTCAAATAACAAAAAGTTGATGGTGCATGTAATATAATTTTAAATTGACATATATTTGTTGCGATTAAATTAGTCTCAATTACGCCCATGAGCCTTGTTAATAAACCTAACACTGCAGCTAAATAGCAAGTGGACTTTTTTCCTGAAATAGTTAATTGTTTGCCAAAATGTTTTTTGTTTTTGTTTTTTCCCCAGAATTCCCCACGTTTTTCTCCAGAATTTCTCATTTTGTTCTGATTGGGCAGATCGTTTTGCAGAAAAGCCACCACAAAGTGTCATAAGGTCATCTGTCATTCACGACTGCTGCTTGATCTCTCATTGATCCTGACGGCTTTATGAAAAACCTGGGCAGCAATGATATGATGTTGAAGCTCATCCTCTGTGTCGAGCTGTGAATCCTGCAACAATTTCTGTCATCCAACGTTCTAGTTCCAACGCAGAGGAAGCGCAGACGAGGCTAGCATCACGTGCACTAGATGTTTAATTTTTAACTTCTTTTCTCATTCTTCACAGCAACAAAATGTTTAAACGTGTATTTTAAGCTGTACAGAACGAGTGACAGTTATTATTTTAGTTAATGAAAGCATGTTTAGTTTTTACACGTCCATCTTTCAGATTAATTTCCTCGTCAGTCTTTAGTCATGCCCTCCTACAAAGACTACAGATAACAAAGGCAGCGTAATTTCCACTGACAGACCATATCACGATGAATAAAGGGGATTACTCGGGGCCATTTCTGGACTCGTGTTATCAGCAGATGCCACTGACAGAATGAAATGTGATCCCTCCACTAATGACATGTTTTCCACCATTTGCCATTGTAGCAAATGTAGGAATAACATATCAGGGAGTGTTCAACAGGAGCGCACAGTAATTTTAGCACGGCCCCACATGGTGAGTTTATCTCAGGACGCAGTTAGGAAAAAATATTCTTATTGACGATAATCTCAAACCCATAGAAACTATTTAGTTGTTCCTCAGAGATGAACAAATGAGGGAAGTGAGTGGAAGCAAACGAGCAGCAGGCAGGGACGGCAGCGGTTAGCGATGTCGTCTGTCAACAGAAAGACAGCAACCAGGCTTTGTGCGTATTAATTGTTCTTGTATTTCTTCCTCCTCTCTCCCCCTCCTGCACTCCTCCACATCTTCTCCGCCTCTCCCAGCTCAACCTCTAAGACTGTAATCACTGGGCTTACACTTCACTGTCACTTCTGCGCCAGTGTAAATGTGTGCGCTTGTGATTTTCCAGGGCTATTTGTATCCCTGCATGTTCTGTACCTGGTAACAGTATATAAACTGTATGTGTGGAATGTAAGCCACGTGTTGTTGAGCGTTTAGATACTCATGTTAGAATACTCTTTGCTTTCTAGGCTCATAGATATGTGGTACCACCACTTTGCTTTAGTCTCCGTTTGTGTATCGTGTGAACTAGAACTTTGATTACATATAGATTTGGGTGTAAACAGACTTTTGAGCATTAGTTCTGCCATGAATCAAACAGAGCATCGCCCCCTGAGATGATATTATATCAAACCCTGATTGGTTTAAAATAGCACAGGCTGGGGGGGCAACAACAACAAGAAGGAGGCGGTTCCTGAAAGGTTATTTAAATTTAAAAAACAAAAGCACGCAGGTAAAACAGTACCGACACTGGACGAGCATCAACTCAAGCGTGTCCTCTCTGGTCTCGCAAAACAATATTCTGATACAAAAAACATATTTTATACCCTCGAAGCTCATCGGTAATCACACCACATGCCATCCAGTACTTTGAGATATTTTGCTAACAAACAGACTGGATTGAGTTCAAAAGTTGATGCTAAAGTTTTAAGCAAATATCTCACCCATTGAGTAGCATTTGGAGGATGTGTTGTAATTAATTTACAACAAATTTTCATCACAAAACCGGTTAAACTGAGTAAATTGTATTTATTGTGTTTTCTAAGGTCATGGCAGTGACAGCCATCTTGATTTGAGTTTAATCTAAAACAGTGTGGTTCTCAACCCTGGTCCTTGAGGAACGCCATCCTGCATGGTTTAGTTGCCTCTCTGTTCCAACCTGATTTGAATGAACAGGTGATTAACAGGCTTCTGCAGAACTTGAGGAAGTAATTAAATCACTGACTCAGGTGTGGAGCAGAGAAACAACTAAAACATGCAGGATGGTGTTCCTCAGGGACCATGGTTGGGAACCACTGATCTAAAACAAACACTTGTAGGGATGTAGAGGTACATTCAGTGCCTTTTTTTTTATATTCCTGGAAGTTTGATGAAAGCCTGTCCTTTGGTTCATGAGATATTTTGCTAACAAACAATTAAAGCTGATTCTAAATGAGCTCTAATGGATTTTCTTGTTAGAGCTCAGAGTATGTACTGGTGACCAGTCTGAGCTACAACCACACCAGATATTAGCACTATTTCTGTAAAGTGGACTGGCCTTTTTTCACGTTGTTGATTATAAAAGTTCCTCAGATTTCCAATAAACCGTTTTATTTTCCTGTTTTATGGAGTCATTGGATAGTTTTGGTTTTATTTCAGTAGTTTAGTTTCAGTAGTTTAGTTTCAGTAGTTTAGTTTCAGTAGTTTAGTTTCAGTAGTTTAGTTTCAGTAGTTGTGTTTCAGCGTGTGTGGACAGAGCAACACATCTCATCACACATTGTAAATACTCACAGCTACACTTGCTGTACTTTATTTCTCAGGGTATATTTTCCTTACTTCATCCTTTTTATCACTCTTTCTACAACTGTAAGTTTTCTAATTGTGTAGGCTCCTTTTAACACGTTACACTAAACAAATGAGCTGCAACATATTCCAGTCATATTTATTATTTAGGTCATCTTTTTACAATCCACTTAAAGTTTTTATTTACCCTACTGTTTGCTGTTTTCCAGATCACCAGAAGCTGGAGCGAGAGGCTCGAATTTGTCGCCTTTTGAAACACCCCAACATCGGTAAGAAGTCTCTCCATTTTGCTTCACTTAACGCTACGTGATGTGTTAAACAAGTTTACTCTTTTTTTTTAAATTTTATTTATTATTCTTTTAAGCAAAGTAAAGACAAGTCTTGCCTTTTTAACATACAACCAGTTTCCATGTAACTTAAATCTTTTTTTCAGCTGTTTTATTTTTAATTACAAAAACAATTTATATAAAATACAACCTATTTAATAATAGGTATCTAAAAGTATTTGTGGGATTTTATGGCTGTAATGCACAGCCCTTTGTACTTTGTTGCCAGAACTTGCAATTATATTATAAATATATGATGTAAGATTTCATTATTATGACTCCCCGTTGCTTTTCCTCTCACGCTGCTTTCTTTTCTCTTAATCTCCTGCTTAAAATGCAGCAGTGATAACCAGCGGTATTCAGAGGCAGTTTGAAAAGCATGCAGCCATCTTTACCAGGGCACATAATTAATAATAAAACACAATAAAATAAAGATGAAGGCAGCTGAACATTTATCCCTCAATCTCTCCATCTTTCTCTTCCAGTCCGTCTTCACGACAGTATATCAGAGGAGGGCTTCCACTACCTCCTGTTCGACTTGTAAGTCATCCTTCTCCTCCCCTCTCCTCCTTTTTTTCAAACACGCTCTTCATCTGCCTCTCTTCTTCCTCCTCCTCCTCTCCCTTGATTCCCATGCTCTCTGTATATTTACCATTACATAACTCCCTCCTATATTTACCCCATCGCTGTCACCGTCGCCACCCACACCCTCCTCATCCACCTCCCAGCAGTTCCCTTTAGTTTCCATGGTAACGGTGTGGGATGGGGGAGTGTTAGGGATGTTTGGGGGAAGATGGGGAGCCATAAAAAAAGGATGAAGGAATTTAAAATTCTTTCGTTCTTTCTTCTTTTTTTTTTTTAATAGTTTTTGAAGTTTTTATTTCACCACACTTTCTAATACAGACTTTTCAGTTTTAATAAATGTGTGTGTGTGTGTGTGTGTGTGTGTAGGGTTACAGGAGGTGAACTGTTCGAGGACATCGTAGCCAGAGAGTATTACAGCGAGGCCGATGCCAGGTAGGAGCACTTCACCTTTGTACGTGTGACTGGGCCTCCCTATGCCTGTCAGTGGTCTGTGTCTTTTGTTGTCTGCTTTTATTTGTTGTCTTTTTTACTTTTTCTACTTTATTTGTTCTATTCTTCCCCTTTTCCTTGTACTTTCTGTTAACTGTTGTCTTGTCTCACCCTGTTTTCAGCTTCATCTATACACTCTGCAATGTTTAGTTTTTGCATATTGTTCTTTTTTTCACTCTTTGTCTTTGTTTTTTCAGCAGTATTTGTTAGTGGGAATGTACCAGTACCATAAAAGGGGTTGTAAGCTCAATCATCCAGGTAGATAACAACAAAAAAGGTTAAATCATGTCATCTGGACCTGTTTCTTTAAGTGAGAAACGTTTCGTCCCCCATCCAGAGGACTTCCTCAGACTGCCAACCAGATCTGTCCTATAGGTAGCCTTCTCTGCCATGTTTCAAGCCAACCTCCTCTTAGAATATCAAAATTAGACTTTTAACACATGCAAAACAATCAGTCATCATGTACAACAATCAAATGTTTTAGGCCAGATGGCCAACTTGCTACTCACAGAAACAGCCTGAGGACAACCAAGGTCAAAGTGGTTCATCTTGTCCCCTGGATGGGGGATGAAACATTTCTCACTTAAAGACACTGGTCCAGATGACACGATTTAATCTTTTTTGTTGTACCAATACCATATTTTTTCAAGTGCAAGTATCTACATTTAAGTACTTGCCAATACAATTACTAATAATTACCATTACACTTCATACAGTTTGTATAACATCTACAGATTTAATCTGTTCCAAAGGGTGATTTGTATGTTGAAAATTCACATTTTAAACACATTTTCCATTTAAATTAATAATAATTAAAATAACTGCCACACTTTTTCTTACAAAAGTCCCTCACGGTGAGTCCTCACCGCTGTCATTTTCAACACAAAAGAGACAGTTTCTACTCACTGACATTGCTTAAAGCTGACATTAACCATATTAAGATAACAACAAGGCAATGGTTGGAGTTTTTGTCACTTAGATTTTTAATAGACATCCAGCTCACAGCCGTACGAGTGACGAGAAGGTAAAATAAATCACTGTTTTGAAGCATTAGGCTAGCATTAGCTTAGTGCCTTCCCCTGAGACGGTGTTAGCAGCTGCTCCTGACTAAGAAGCTTGTTAAGGACCTTTTCAGGCTCATCAGTAGAATCTGAACACTTTTATGAGGACAGTACTGGTACTGATGCATTCCTACTTGTTAGTTTTGGTTTCTTATTTTTGTCTCTCTGAAAAGCCATTTCCCTTTCCCTCTTTCTAAATTTGGATTTTCATTTCCACGCTAGTATTTTTTGCTATTTTTCTACTTCACCTTTCCTCCACTGTTCCCTTGACATCATTTGCCCAGTGCCTGTTGGCCAGGTCATTATTGAAAATGAGATTTTGTTCTCAACTGACTAATCTGGCTAAAAAAAGGTCTTAAAGTACTTCACTTTTCCGACTGATATGAGGCTCTCCTTGAACACTCAGAGGTTTGACCAATACCAGTTTTCATGGGTTAAATACATTCTGCTCTTATGTTTACAAATTGAAAAGCTTTATTGGATTTCATGCATCAAAACATCTTTAGCATTAGACTGTTATAGAGCCCGACCAATATATATGCAGGGCCGATAATTTAAGCAAATATAGGCATTTTGGGGACCCATGGATCAGTGATAATTGTCCCATTATGCGCCCATATAAACTTTTCTAGTTTTAACCCCTAAAAAACTGGGAACCATCCGTAATTGTACAATGTATCCAGCAGAGGGTACATGAAGACGACTTTCAAGTTATTGCTGTTCACTTAATCCAAAAAAGTTCAATCTGGTCCTCTGGACATTCAAAAAAACAAAAACAAAACAAAGCAAAAAAAATGTAGAAACGTTTCGTCTCTCATCCAAGAGACTTCCTCAGTCTGAGGTGCTGTTTTCAGCTCAGTCTCTTAAATAG
>NC_056505.1:6833761-6890792 GCF_014905685.2 Nematolebias whitei
TATATATATATATATATATATATATATATAGTTACATTTTTTAATTTCCTCTGAAACAGTACTTAGAGACTGATGCTGAATGCTCCAAGTCCAGACATTCAACAATAAAAACACTCATTTCTGTCATTTAGTTGGCTGCCAGTTTATCAACAAACTCTTATTGGCCAAACCTGAAACATACACATTTATTTTCAAGGATATAATTTGCTTTTGACGTATCGTTTGCTGAGGATACTCCCAGTGATGTCTTTGTCCTCATTGCCTACCACTTTGTTTCCTCCTTCATCAAGTAGTAAAGGAGATGAAAACAAGACTGTCAGCAGGAATGCAGTGCCCACCTCTAGTGAGGGAAATTTGTGGACAGTTTCGCTTTCTTTTCTTTATTTAGTTTTTGTTCTTTTTCATCTTTTTTACCACCAACCGCTCTGTTTTATATCTCACTCCCACCACTCCTGCTGACTCATCGGCACACACAGTTCACTTTAACCATTGTCAGAAGAGGAAATGGAGTAGTCGGGGGGTGGACAGACAATAGGCTGAGAGAAGAGTGAGAGAGATACTTGAAACTGACAGTTGTCATGTGGGTGTTAGTCCATTCAGCAGCATTAAAAGCACAACTGCTTGGTTTTTAGAAAATCATTCGAGTATGTCAGTAAATCTTTACTTCCAGTCTCCTCTTCAAAGTTTGTATTTTTTATGTAATTTTTCAATATCCCACTGTAAAAACTGGTGATTTTAATCAAAACTATGGATGCCTTTTTCTGACAGGTGCTATTTTAAGATACTAAAGGAATCCTTCAGACAGCTGTCTACATTTTACCAGAGTTTGTCTAATTTCTCACAAACATTAAGCAAACCGATCAGGATTTGGTTCGAACTGCAAGCCTATACTATTGCGCACAGATAAAGAAGCCCTCACACAAATTTGGCAATGTGGCACCTTCCAACCATGTAGTGCATCTTTTAGTACGAATTCAACTGTAACCCAATAAAGGTGGGGAAGAACATTTAATGTCTCTTTCAGCAATCCAAATGGCAGATCTTAAAGTCTCTAGTCATGATCAGCATTGATAAATATGTTTAAATGAGTGAAAATAAGACCCGTGTGCATATGCAACATTGTTAAAATGTTGGCGTAGTATTCCAAAGAGACAGATGGTAAAATATCTCCCCAGTTGTTTGTTGAGACCTCGTTCTTTGTGTTGAGGCTGGGGGTTGAAGTAGTATCGCGTTATGCTGCGACTGTTGGAGGCTAGTTGGCAAACGTCATTCCTGAGGGAGTCTCTGTAATATACGTTCTAGACTGTTCTAGAATTGCGCTGCTCATTGTGGCTGGATGTTGGAGTATAGCTCTGTTACATTCATTCTGAAATTTTGCTTTTGAAAACTTTTAATTACTCTTTTTTTCTGTATGTAAATCGCTTTTTTCAGATGATTACTTCCTCTGGTATCAGAAGCTGTGCAGCTGGAAATACTTTTACTGAAACCTTTTTTTACTTTTGGACATTTGTTATGATATGTAACCATAACAACAGCTGCTGATTAACATCTCAAAAACTAAAATAATACCTCAGCTACAGCTCCTAATCCCAGATGAGTTGAAAAGGAGGTGCTGTGGATGCATTCCCATCTACCTGGTGGCAGTGCTCGAGTGCCTGACTGCAGAGATCCTGGAGCTGGCGGAAAACGCAGCTTGTGACAGCAGGAGGACCAGGATCGTCCCTTGACAACTGCAGTTCCATCTGTGGGAACAAGGGGCTCGACAAGCTGCTGGGAGGAGTGGCCATCACTCGGGGAGGAGTTCTGCCCAGCATTTAGGCAGTCCTGCTGCCCAAGAGGACCGAGAGGTCTGCTGGGTCCAGGTGGATGGATCGGTATCTGCAGCCAGTTTCTTTGGATCCTCTGTGGGACAGACTGCTGCAGGCCCTTCCTGCCTACAAACAGCATTTATAACAACTCTTTAATGAAACCAGGATGATGAGCTACAACAACAATTAATTTCCCTTTGGCAATAAGAAAGTATTTTTTGCAAGAGCTGAATTGAATTCACAAAGATTCAGAATTTCCTCTCTTGAGTCACAAAGGCTCACAGTGTTGTTTGAATATTAAATATGTTCAAATAAACTGTGCAAAATATTTTCTGTCAAAATAGTGACAAAGTCATCGCAGGCATCTCCAACTCACCTTAAGAGTGCACGAACTGAATTTTGACACGTGCACGAGAGCTCTCAGAAAACATGTCCATGTCTAAAAACCACACTGACGATGAATAATAATTAATTATTTACAAAGCTGGTCCAAATCTGTCTGTCTTCCACTTTAGTTGATCAAATCATAAACATGAAGGTGGCTGCCAAGGTGGAAGTGTGGACAATGAAATGAAGTGCACAGTCAACAATACACTGTTGCAAGCCGTGCACACAAAACAAGGCTATAGTTTTTAAAAACTGACTGCCAAATGCAGCTGCATGGTTTCTAGATAGGTGGTTGCAAATACTCAGAATTCACTGTGACAACTGAAAATGTCAGTATTTTCTCACGATTTAAAGTCAAGTTTGAGTCGCCAACAGTTGCAGCTCAGTGAAATACTACTTTTAGGTGCCCTCTAATTTTATTTTATCTTCCTGGATAAAATAATGCCTGTAGTTGAATCTTGACTTTTGGTTTTCTTTAGTTGAAAATGATCTTATACCTCTCAGCTCAATGCATTTTTTAATAGTCTGTTCCCAAGATCTTGTTCACTCACTTGTTAGACATAATCACATGAAATCATAGCAAGCTATTCTTGTTGGGCACAAGAAAGGACAGCTATAACTCGCCGCTTTTCTTTTAGCTGTTAGTACTGTAAGCTACCTCAGCAATCAAATCAAGTCTGTTCATGTGGATGTCACAAGCATATCATCTAATCATTGCTCAGCCTCTGGTGGAGAATCGTTTCATTATTCAGCAGTTTACTGGTTTTATGGATGTCAGCTGCTGATGGTATGCTTTGCAGCCGCAGCAACAGGTGGCCGAGGAGCCCATATATCACGCTCAGCGAAAAGGTCATATGTAGTCTGTCCGCTTTATTGAAAACAAGACAAATGAATATTTTGAACTCTAGACGATATTAAAAATAATATAAAACAAATAAAACCAAATGTCAACTGTCAAGGTTATTTTGCGTCTTCTTCAGCTTTTATTGCACATGATTATTCTGCAGCATGAGTGTAGATTTTATATGATTTTCAGAAATGCGTGTGGTTTGATCACCCTAAAATGCTAAGTCTACGTTACAGTAGCAGCTAATTTAGCTAAAGTTATGAGTAGCAGCATAAAATTTACCTCATTATGTCTTTTTGAAGTTACTTTTATATTAATTGTGTGTTATTGTACTGGATTTCCGTGTACTAAATACCCGGAGTTATTCTTGTTCATCTCTTGTTTACTAAAGAGGACTATTTTGTCGAAACTGCATATTTGGCCGATTCCAACTGTTTTCTCAAGTTTACACTAAAGAACACTTTTAGCTGTGTTGTTTTTGTCATTTGAGAAAGGAAAATCCAAGTCATTACAAAATTTACTTGTACTTATTGCCACTTTTAAGAACCAACATTCTTATGTTTGTGTACGTTAGAATTTTTCCATATCCTGTTCTGTCTTTATTATATCTCAATGCGTCCTATCTAAGATGCCATCTTGGAGGTTTAAAGGTGCACAACTTCTCCATCTTCTCCTTGAATGTCACTCATTCAGGCCAACGCCACACTCTGATGTGTTCACCCTCCCTCCACCCTGGCTCCCTTGGAGACCTGCAAGAAGTGGGGCTTTAATTAGCCATGATAATTAGTCCCACGCTCACTCAGACCCCAAACTGTGCAACAGCACACCTTGTCGCCTCCAGTCAGAATCTATCAGCGCTCCTCTTCAGTGGCGTTTGATTGGATGGAGGCCATTGCGTGTAAATCTGGGAGTAAATTACACCTAAATATGCATCGAGTAATCACTTGTAACTAGGAAGCTGAAAGGCCCTACAGAAAATCCTGGCAACACAGCACTGTTAATTTAATAAATTATGCCCCATTTTTCCACCCAACAGTTTCAGCAAGCGATAATACTTTGATTTATGTACACTTTAGTGCTTCACAGTTTAGTGGAACTGCATTTAATTTTAGTTTACCAGTGAATTATCACTTATGCCACATTGAATAGAAGGAGACAGTCTGTATTATTCTTGTTAGATTAAAACAGTCAGTTATATAAAAATAGAAGTGCTCTTCCAAAGATGGCTCAATATTTAGTTTCCATGGTATTCTTTTAGATAATAGTCTTGTGCTTGATATATAATCAGACTTCAGTTAGTTGAAAAACGAACAAAACTTAACCAAGAGCTGGGTTTTATTTTTTTTGCCTCCATGACGACTGATGCACTTTTTTAACCTATTTACCCACCAAGTCCTGGTGAGGTGAACAGGCATGTTCCTTCAGAATGGATTAATGGTTTTAGACGGTAAGACATTAGAGAGTTGTACAAATGGGTGAACAAGTGCAGGGTGGAGGTGCTTTCATATTTCTAAATGCCACACGCAGTGGGTCACCGTCAGTTTGAGGCACATACACATTCTTCTTCTTTTTCCCAATCACTTTACGTTTAAATCAAAGAAAAGTCCACCCAACAGATAGGACAGGAAAGGGAAAACGTTAGGCTGCTCTTAGTGAAGGACCGTGTTTTCAAGATAATTTGCAGGCAAGTATACAGCAGGCATGCAGGTAGATATCCAAACATTTTAACATATAATTTAAAACAGGACAGCACAAGAAACAAAACTTCAGTGCAAACATGAGGAGACTGAAAACTACAAGAAGAGACTAAAATGTAGAGAATGCCAAGTGTGTAAATACCGGGTGATTACTGAATGAGAGCAGCTGAAAGATGGCAATGAACAGCAGGTGTGTTGGATATATATATATATATATATATATATATATATATATATATATATATATATATATATATATATACATACAATGTTTCTAAACTCTAAAGCTCTTAAAGAGTACAGAATGTCATGATTTCAGCTCCTGCCTCTTCTGCTCTTTGCCCTCTGCAAGTGCTCTTGGCCACGCCCACTTCTCAGCTCTGCACAGTGAACAGCTGATCAGCTGCAGAAGGAAGCTTATCCTGCAGTGTGGGCTGCACAAATGAGCAGCAGGTGTTAAATAATTTATTTTGACTAAAAATCCCGTTCTGATCATGCGGCTCATCCATCAGTCAGTCATTTGTGTGTCATGTCCAAGTTTATTTTTGAAAAACTGTGATGGAACGCGATAAACGAACCATGAAGTCGCGAGGGATTTAGCGTGACTGCTCACATTTGAAATCTTTTCATTTCTTCAGTGCAGGCTACATTTTAAATCTCTTATGGAAATGGCTCATCTCCAACAAGAAACTTAAATTACAGCTTCTCAAATACGACCTAGCCCCGCTCACGAAGTGCCTGGAGAATCAGTCAAGATTACAGGAAGATTCACTGTTCAGTTTATAAATGTGTCAGTTTATTTAAAGGATCGATTTTTGATTAAACTAATAAATGTTAGGGCTGAACCTTTTGGGGTTGTTTTCTATAATGTGTCCACAGAGGGTTTTTATTTCCATTTGAGACTTGCTGGAAATGTGAGGCACTTTTGAAATTACGCTTTCAGGTCCTTTACTATTAAACAATACAAAAAACTGAAAAATGACCTTTTTATGCATTATACTGATTATGGTTCACAATGCTGAGATGATGTAGTCATTAGGAAATGGTACGAGCCTTTCTATGTTCCCTGTTAGTATTAAAGAGCACCCCATCATACGCTCACCCTGTGTGTGTGTGTGTGTGTGTGTTTTGTGTCCAGATGAAGGATGCATATGCAAAGATCTCTCTGATTCTCTCTCTCAGTCCTCCCACTCAGCAGACACTGTGTGGGTGTGGTTCCTGCAGGCTGCCCGTCTCCCTGCTCCTACTATTAGTCACATATTCTGCACATTACACTAATCACAACGAGCCAACATACACAAATATTTAAATGCACACACACACACACCATTGTGAGGTAGTTTCATGGTTCTCTTTGCACACTGTGATGTTTTCCCTTTAGTGATGGAAAAATAACCTGGCATCTGCCCACCAGTCTATGATTCAGTGTTATCCTATACACAAGTGTTCTATTTCTTTCATGTCTTTCTCTTTCTTTCTTTTTTTTTTTGGTGCAAAAGGCGCTTATCTTTTCTTTCACAAGCTGTCATGTTTGTTCTCTCCTTTCCTGTGCCAGTTTGGTTGTAATTTTTGTCTGGCAGGTTGTTCTGCTGTGGCTGCTATTGTCTCATTATGTTTTAAAAAAGCAAAACCAACCGTTTTTTGTCTCTTCCACCTGCACTCGTTTACCTCCCTTTACAAAATCTGTATCCGCATCCTCATTCTGTTCTCCTCTTTTTCCCCCTTCACCTGTTACATTGTTTTCTCTGACATCCTCTGTCCCTCCTCTAACCCATCCTGCCCTTTTCTCATCCATGATGTGGGCTTATTGACCCTCTCTGTCACATTATTCATCTGGCATCTTCATTCTTCTTCACGCTTTCATTCTGCCACCTTCATCCCTCCCCGTGGTTCGCTGTGGCTCATCTATCCTCATCCCTCCTTCACCCCACCACCCCTCCTATCTCTGTTTTGTCTTCACAGTCACTGTATCCATCAGATTCTAGAAAGTGTCCATCACATTCACCAACATGACATAGTGCACAGGGACCTGAAGGTTAGTATTTGTAGAGGAGCATCTGCATCCCTCACCGTCTTACCCTTCCCTTTACTAAACCCTTTGCTTGCTTCCTTTCCTCCCCCCTGCTCCGTCCTTCCTTCTCGACCTCGTCCGTTTGTGTCGATCCTGTACATCGCTGGTCTGTCCGACTTATGTCGTGGTACAATTTTTTATTTGTGATTGTTTTTAAATTTGGTTTTCGTTTTGGAGGATTCTGGCTTGCCTCACCAGCCTTTCCAGTTTTTATGACGTCCCAGCTGCTCTTTTAACATTCGTTTCACAAATGACCACAAAGCTCCTGTTGCACTGACTAAAAGCTCGCACATCAGAAAACGAATGAGCATGCACACACCTAAAAAAAAATGTCTAGTGTTTACAAAAGTCAATAAAAACATCAGTTTAGCCACAGCTCTTATTTACTTTGGGTTTTATTGATTCTTTTTCCTCCGCTTTCTCTTCGTTTATTGATTCGTGTGTTTTTAAGACATTCAACGGCAAGTTTTTCCATCTTATATATAAAGAACAGCTACATTTTTTATAAAAAGCCAAAGTTGTTGTTTTGATATGTAAATATTATATTGTATTCCTTCTGAGTAGAAAAGCTTCTGCTTGGATGCAAACAGGCTCTACTTTAACTCATCACATCGATCGTTGTCTCAGACAGCTTTAATAATAAACTTTAGTTAAAATGCAGTTGCTGGTTTGCAGTCTTACCACTGCCTGAAAATGAAAACACAGTCATCTCAGATATTCATGCATTTGTACAGGCTGTCACTGACGTTACAAAAAACTCTATCGCAAATATTCTAATATTTAACTATTTCAAAAGATCACCTGTTTATCACAGAATGATTAGCTTCTAAATGATCTTTTTCTGTTAAAATATGAACTTTTATGTTTTGGATGATCCCTGTTGAAGCTAATTAACCTTTAATCATATGAAGGTCATCTGAAGGGCATGCTGTAAATCAGATCAAGCACAACTACAAGAATGTAATGACACCAGAGGTCCGGTCTGGGATATTTTTGCAGGGTTAGGGGGAGTGGTGGCACAGAGGTTAGAGAAGGCAAGCCTGTGATCAGGTCACCAGTTCGAACCCCTGGAATGAGAACAAGGCTTTTAGCCTGCTCATATACTCCCTCGGGTGCCCTACATTGCAGCTCTCTGCTCCACACTGAGGGCTGTGGTAGCTCGGTGGTCTGTGGTTGTGTCAGGAAAGGCGTCCGGTGTAAAAACACTTATCCAGGATTCGTGCAAGTTAGTTCAATGTGGCGACCCCTGACAAAGGGAGCAGCCAAAAGGAGAAAAAATATAAAAAATCTGAGGGTACGTAGAAAAAACTCAAGAGAAGTTTTGTTGCCAGAGTGCAAAATAAAGTGCTCAAAGTGCAGACAGGACCATTTGTACAAAAAGTTGTGTATCTGAGAGCAGAGCTTTGACAAAGATTATTAATATCATAAAAATAAGAAATCCTTCCCTTAACTAATATATGCTCTTGGTTTAAAATAGCAATATACTAAACATAATATAAAAAGACTGAGATTTGAGATTAAAAAAACCTAAATTATGAATTATTGTGCATTTACAGCAGTAACTGTTTGTTTTTGTGTTATGAGTTGTTGAGTTGACATTTTGTTTGTACTGATGCTTCTTACATCCTTAGTGCTACGTGATCCTCTTAAAGTCAAAATATACAGATTAATCTAGCAGTTTTAGAAAAAAAAAAAAAAACATCACTTTCACATGAAAGTGTGATGTTTTTACTGCATCATTAATCCAGAAACGACTTTCTTTGAATATTCTTAAACCAGAGATTTTAGACATAAACCACCTAAATACTTCATGTTTCCTCCATTTTCAACGTACATTTGCGTTTATAAAACCGAGTCAGTCTTTGGTGTAATATCTTCAAATCAAGCATCAAACATATTTTAAATGCTTTAGTGATGTAGGCAGATCACAACAGTTCTTCATATTTAGCACTGCAGCATTGATTTAGTTCTCATAAATGACGGGTGCAACAAATCGTAGAATGCTGTGATCATTAGTTTAGTTATTCATCTCCCATTAACCCATTACTAAAGATTACAGGAGGTGATAAATATTTCCACTACAAGCAGGTTGTCATATTTAGTTTGCACATGTCTAAATATCATGAGTGGATTATCAGATGTTTTGATGAACAGTGCATCAAACTCTGCTGCTAGACAGTTTTTTTTACGTTTGTTTTAGGAAAAATCAGAAAATCTTGAATTTAAGCAACTTTGATTACAATTCGTTGCCTTTTTTTTTAATTAAAACAGCAGTAAAAGCAATCAAGAGATGTACCAATACTGACAAAAACTTCTTAAAGTAATCTTAAGACCTATTTGTTGCTGCCAAACTATGCACCTCAGTGACTCATGAATTAACTGAGGACCACAAACGTTGCAATACTCCCTCGCAAATATCATTCACCAACTTGTTTCCATCAATCGCAGCCCACTAAGATATTATTTAAGCCTTCTTACCATCATGCCCATTCTTAAAGCTCAAGGGTTTTGGATTAATAAAGGACAAGATGTTTAAAGTACGTTCTGAAAAGGAGTTCCAGGAAATGCTACTTCTTTTATGTCTCCAGGGTGAGACCATTAACTGTGCTGTGTTGATTATGACTGCAGAAAAGCTATTATCATAACAATAATTTGTATATTTAGAGGCCAGAGTTTGATGCCTTAAATATTTTTAGTTTGTTTTAATGAAAATCTTCGTAGAAGGCACATGTTTTTGCATTTTTCACACAAATTTTATAGATGGACAAGAACACGTAACTTACATTTCTATGTGTTTAAGTTTACAATTTTCCAACCAAGCTAAGCGCTCGTTTTATCGTGCCTTTATGCGCTCATTGTAATCCCTTCTATCCAGTTCAGCAAAGAAAAAGAGCAGGTTATTTTAGGTCCTGCGGTGCATTTATGGCAACAATATGCCGACCTAGTTATCCACTTAGTCTTTGAAGAATACTGTAAAGTGGGTTAACTTGTGAGTTGGCAATAGAACTAAAAAATGCTGTTTAGTAAATATGTAGACAAAAACTATGCAAAACTGTTCAAATTGTGCACAGAAAATAGACAAACACAGCAGTTCTTGTATAATATCTAAAATATGGCCAGTTTACAGCCACATGTTGGTGTTGTCCTCAAGTGATTGCCCAGAACACACACACACACCAGTACAGTATAAATGTGACCTTCCCAGTATTTAGTCATTGGGAGACCTTTGGAAAAGAGACACAGACTCTTAATTTATAGCCCTGAACTTTATACTCAGACCAGTCCATCTTCCACTCTCCTATGTGTGTTTTGAGTTTCTCCTCATGTTTTTCTCGGGTACTACTGTCTCACAAAGGTCAAGGTTCTTTATTGTCATTCGCATCACACGTGGTACATGTGGTGGAACAAAACTGTGTACACAGGCTCCCAGTTCCATCCAACAAAAGTATAAATTGTAAAGAAAAACAGTAATAAGATCTAAGATATGAACTAAGAAATACGCTAAACTAAGAATACACTAAGCACTAATAGTACAAAAACAATCTGCTTAACAACAGCAGCACGAACATGAGTTTGTGTGAGCAGATGAGTACGAATGAACACAACAGCGTGAAATAAATCGGCAGCATGAGATCAGCAACATGGATAATCAGCAGCACATATCAACAGTCAAGTGGCATTGCAGTGATTTTTTTTCACAGTGATTATCCTGGTTAGAGATTAATGAGTCTAACAGCCTCAGGGTAGAAGCTGTTCCTCAGTCTAGTGGTTTTACACTTGATGCTCTTCAACCTCCTGCCTGAGGGGAGCGGGGCAAAAAGTGTGTGCTGGGTGAGTGGGGTCCTTCGTGATGCAGGCGGCCCTCTTCCTGCATCTGGAGGTGTAGATGTCTGTGATGGTGGGGAGACTGACTCCAACATCTTCTGTACAGCCTGAAGGCCATAGCCTCAAAGCCTCCATACAAACTGACCAGACTCATGTTTTATTGAGCTGTGTTTTATAGTTTCCCTCAAATTATTACACGTTAGGATGTTTATTAGATAGTATTTGTTTATTAATTATTTTTGTTTGATAAAAAGTAGAGATATAATGACAGAAGTGGAAGTTTACAGCAGAACTTAACGATGTGTCATAACTTTTATGAGATTTATCTGGTAACAAGCTGCAAACAAGTTGTGACAAAAACTGTCAGTGAACTTTGACATACTCAGCGATAATGCACAAACGTAAAGTGTGAATATTCTCAATTTAGAAGAACTGCTCGTGATAAATTAGACATTTTGAAAAGATAGCAGACTATCAGATACCACAGAGTAATACTTTGTATAGATGATTAGAAAACAGGGTAAGAATTAATATGTAAGGATCAATAAACTGCTCTAATCATAGGACACTTTCAGTGAGACACTCAAAGTTTTAATATTTTTAATATTGTCAAATACGTATTTTTAACAGTTTAATAGTTTAATTGAAAATTAGACACCAAACACTGGACTGTTGGTTGCTTGGATTTGAGGAGGAGTTTTAAAGCATTGATTTTATTACATTTGAAGACTGGAAGCAATTGTTTTAAGAAATCTACGAACACATCATAATTTATGGTAGTGTTTGGTTTAAGAAGAATGACTGAAGTAAATCCTGTACTCCTTTTCCTCAGCACAGGACTGGCTTATCTGACAAATTTTAATCCAAACTGGATGCTCATCAAATCAAACCCACAAAGGATTATCAAAATGTTTCAAATAAACAAGTCCTGGGCTCTGGAATAAGTCTGAAGGCTTCACTTTATTCATCTGTGTAAGTTCCTGACTGCATATTTACTACTACTCAGTTTCCCATTGAATGCCAGTTTTGGTCTGTGTAGCACAAGCCGACAAATTCTGGTGTTTGTTCCCTCAAAAGAATCATTTTTACATGCAGCTTTGTTTGTCAGCTCGTAACATTATAGCGCATGTCATGTAACTACAGCTACAATAGTTTTATTTGACACATACTGAGTGAGTAATGGCTGTTTTAACACTTTATAAACAAAGAAACTGTCACCACAGAACAAGCCTTCGTGTACAAAACCTCAAGGAACGAACATCTAAATCTCTGACATTAATGAGTAAAGCTTATCTTATTGTGGCTATTAAATTTCAACAGTACATGTTAAATTTAATCAATTAAACAAAAAGTAAACATACTAATGTCAGTGCACAGGAAGCACTCATACATGGTCATGGTATTGTCATACAAAAAGGCACATTCAGTTGTCCATATGTGTGTTCACTTGTGGTTATTTAAATGTTTGTAAGTGTAGCCCTCATCCCACAGCTGGACCCAGACAATAAACATGGCTCTACATGTCTGTCTCATCATATGTATCATATATGTATATAGTTAACCCTTTTGTATATTGTCTAGTCTGTGCATCACGTCTTGATTACCTTTCAGTTCCTCTCACAGTTTTTTGGGTTTTGGTTGTAGTTTCTGGTGGATTCCAAACACCAGGTTGTGTAATTGTACTAGCAGAGCCCACCACAGACATATGTCAAATGTTATTGATTGTGTAATGACTCGGTCTTTCACTTAACGCTTTCTGTTCCCCCTGTGGCCAACCATGTTCTCACATCCCCCTTTCACCCTCCAAGGCCTGCTGGTTAAAACATGACTGGCAGCAGGGTACCTGCAGGCCCCAAAATAAAATTGAGTTTGTCAAATGCAAGAGTCTACTTCTTTAAAAAAATATTATAGCTGATAGTCAATTGTTGTTGATTACGGTAGATGAGTGTAAAGGAGTCTTCTGTTGCAGCGCACCTGTGCACTTCCAACACAACACATCCATTTACCAAAACCTTATAAATAACATCACAAATTCACGTGATGTAGCAAATTATTCTCGAGATGTTCACAAAAAAGTAGGTTGTTAAGATAACACAACTCTCGGAAAAGTATTTTAATAAACATAAACTAGATCATTAAAAAATCCTGGACTTATTCTAACCGTTAACAAATTAGACACTTGGCAACAGAAGAGTTCTTGAATTATCCCTCATCTCTTCCCCACTACCTATTTTCCCACCCCTTTCTGCTCTCCCTTGGCCTTGTGCACGGGTTTGAAGCGCCGCTAAGACTAACATGCGCCCCCCTCCCCTTGGTGTTTGCATGCAGTCATTGCATCCAGCAGATCCTGGAGGCAGTGCTTCACTGCCATCAAATGGGCGTGGTGCACCGGGACCTGAAGGTGAGTGATGAGAACCGCTTTGCTGTCCCTTCAGAGTTGTGTATTTGTGTAACTGGAGTTTGTGGTCGTGTCGTTTCTGTATCCAGTGGGTTTCTGTTCTGTTAACAAGAAACCGGGGAAGTCGCTTGCAAAGAGTTATCAAGATCTGTGGAAATTCTCATTCCTTCTGAGTTCTGCTTAAAATTTTACAGTATTTTTACACTTGAGGATGATTGCAATAGTTTATATAGATGGAAAGACGTCAGGGTTCAGGTAAAACTTTTTGGCCATGTTTAAGGTAAAGCAGTCGTTATGCGTCAGACATTACTCCAGTGTTCTTTTAACATTTAAAAGCTCCAGCACTTTAAAGCCACCTTGTGTAAACATCATCCTAAGCATATAAAGATTTGAAGCATTCAACAATTCCAAGCATGCAATGCAGGTCATTCTAACTGGCCAATCCATCTGCTATGTAACCTTTTTGTAACAGGATTTCTGTCGCTGCACAGCTGTTCAGTTTAATATCAGCCAAGGGGCCACTAAATCTTAGCTCTGGTTTCATTTACTCGACAGAGAGAAATGCTGTCTATTGATTATCAGATAACCCTGTGTGGTTTATAGATGGGCAGATGACCCAAACATGACAGCTCGTTTTCGTTTGTAAAAGATTACCTTGTGATGTTGGTTTTATTGCTTTTATAGTACGCTTTTATTTTTAGGTTTACAAACCAAGAGCCAATGGTAAATTTAAAGATGTTTTATTGAGGATAACGTGTCATTTCATCCACACGGCCCTCAGTGCACTTGAGAGGTTTTGTTGAGCTCAAGATACCGTTTAGTTTCCTATATCAACTTCTTTAATAAGATTTGTATGTGAAACAACGTAGAAGGAGCTATAAATCAACCTGTTTAGTCTGCTCCGTGTTGTACCTGCTGGTATTTGTGTATGCCTGTGTGTCACATCTTGTTTTGCATGATGCACTTTGTCATGTAGACCTCTATGCAAATGTCAGTCCCAGCATTCCAGAAAAGGCGCGTTGTGTTTATCAGAGCTGTTGTGTCAAAGTCTTTATTTAGCTCACACACCTATCTTGTTTCATGCCCACGCACTGGAGAGCATTTCGTGCAATAGGTCATAGTGTGATGACTGAGGACGCCCCAACTGACACCATCCCTCAAATTAGGACTAAGGATATGGCAAGTGGGATGATAACAGAGAGGTTTCGTCTTTGCGTCTACAAAAACAATTTTGGTGCACAAACTGTGTCTTCCCTTTAATAATTTAAATGCAACTGTTGCTCAGATAATAATTTTAAAAAAGATGTCAAATCTGTGTTTATTTCAGGTGTGATGAAGGTGAATTGTGACTTTAGCTCTGTTTTTGTAAATCTGAAGCAAATTCCAGCTGTATCATTCTGCACTGCAGCTATCTTTTTTTAAACGAAGTGCCTTTTTAATGTAGCGCTGCATCCCAGTTACGTTTTCTGAAAACAAATGCTGCAGCATGTCCAGAGTTTTTACAGATCAATAAATAGAAATGAAGAGAGAAATCTGGGACTGGGAATCGTTCCATTTCAGACACCCACTCATGACCTGCGCTCAAATTCAGCTTTTTCTATAATTTGTAACCGTCCCTCTCCGCCCTCCTCAACCAAAGCAGCTGCTAGTCATCAGTATGCACAGCTCTGTGTTTATGCTGAACTGTATTTTCCTAAAAAAGGAAGGTGCACTTGTGTTAATCAGCAGTGTTTGTTGCTTAACGTTTTGAATGTGTGTCCTGGTTGTATTGTGTCGCGTGCATGCACCTTTTTGATTGAAGTGGTTGGTTCATCGTGAATTCCACCCACATTTATTTTCACGGATTATCTTCCTGCTGCAGTGTTGGCAGGTTTTAACTCGGGTTTACTAAAGGAAAAAAGGCTCAACCAAGCGTTCGAGCCAGGAGAACGTGAGACACGGAGCTTTGGGATTACGATTTTTGTGGCTTTCTTACACTTTGCCTTTTCCTTTTGGGCTCAAAGCAGGAAAATGCACACCTTTAATGATCTCTGCCTTAGGTACATATTACTCCTTGGACTTTCTAAAATGAGTAGAGAACAGATAACAATGAAAGGAAGGCAGGGAATGCAAACTGATGGTACTGCAGTGCAGTGGAGGCTGTGACAGCAATGTAGCCTATAAATATAATGTCCTCATTCTTTCGGTTTAGAAACTTTAGACTTGCATTACTGTTGTTCCCTTACGTCCAAGTCAGGAAACTGCTTAATTAGCTATTTGGAAGTACGGAAAGATGTATTAGATAAATTAGATCTTCAGAGTCTTTAGTTTCTAAAAGTCAAGAGAAAACTTTTTTTACCTGTATAAACATTATGTTGGCTACACAAGTAGCACACACTGCAGCTAATGTGTTACCTGTGTGTGCATCTATTGCTGGACTGGAAATGTTGGGGGTCAACGATCACTCGTAGACTAGAACTCATACTCGCCCCCGTATTTCTATACAAAGAAGTGACCGGTCAAGAAAGTCCGTAAAGTCATTGATTGTATGCCTCATAAACACGACTTTTATCTTGACTTTAAAGTTTTCTCCAGGATTATAGTGACCTAAAGTTCAACTGGTCCATTGATCACTGGGGAGCATTTATGCACCAAACCAGGAAGTTTTTTCCTCAAAATGTCTTTCTGTTTAGAACGTCTGTTCTGCAAATGTGGTTTATTACCACTGAACAAAGATGTGCAGCCATGTTTGGCCCAATTTTAAAAAAAGTTTCAGTGATGTTTACTGGCTCTTATCTGTACTTTTGTGTGGTGCACATAAATGGAACCCCCCCCCAATGCAGGAAAAAGGCTGTGGCAGTGGTCAAGTATTGATTCAGAGTCACCAAAAATATGCTCCAAAAATATTCTCCAATAATACCATCTAGACCTACACCGTCTAGGCAAGAATCAGGCCATCAGCATTAGAGTTCACATCACTGATATGTTTCACATTTGCTCAGAATACTTAAAAGCTTTGTTACCAGCTACAGTCAAACAATTCGTGTGACATTTTAACCAAGTATAAAAACAAGGGCACTAGTTACTGCTTTTATCAATACTTTTTTTGTTGTTGTTTTGCAATGGCAAGAGAGCTAAAAATGTCACCAATTGATCTCTGGACTTTTTACTTTTGGTCTCGTTGGCACGTGCATGTTCGGATTGCCCCATCCAGATCTTAGCTTATCCGTTCATAGAAGCATGAGTAATAGGAAAGTTAACAAATTTTGACAGGAGCTTTTATTAATTGTTTGCCACATTGGTCTTGGTTTTGGCATATTTTAATTTTAAGAAGGTCAAACAGTTTTCTAACTCAAAACAGCAAGCACCAACTAAAACTGGAGACAACCTAAAGTTCTTTGAGTCATACCTGCTATAAAGCATAAACTTGTAAACGGGCAGGACCAAAGAACCTAACTTACATTGTGACATTATATTGAAAAATGTTACACAGTTTGTGTTGGTGTTGACAAATTGTCATTAGTAAGCTAATCTAACTGTCCATTTATCAACTGGAATTGTTTAAATAGGCAGATAAATTATTTTATAACCAATTTGATTAAATACTAACGAACATACTTGTTCTGCAAAGATAATCTTGGGTATACTGGCGACTACCAAGTATCAGGAGTATTGGACATTAATTAAAGTTACCCTGCAAGGTATTTTGTGTTACTAGTTCCTGCTGGTGGCCGTTATTTTCCCATCAAAGCTGCCAGTTACCTTTACAGATGCAATGATTTTGTGAGATAAAGTGATAAAAAGTGAGAGCCGAACATAGACCTGTGGGGATATATGCCCATTATTGGAGCTCTCCTCTGACAGAGAATAATGAGGCTAGCTGCATTATGTAGGCCACAGCGATGGAGCCTATAGAGCCTCTACTCATCACACGAGGCTTGGGCAGAAAAGAAATGCAGGCATACTGAGTTTAACTCTGCTGAAATATGGACCAAGTTCTGCTGTTAAGTCTTTACGTATCAATGCGTCTTTTAAAAGTTGTTTTGCAAGCATTTGTCTGAGCTGAATGCAGTGAACTCCATTGCAAACTCTGCATGCGTAGCTACCTGCTTCTAGCTTTTACTTCACAAGAAATGTACAAATGTTAGATAACCGTTTGGCCTCGTTTTCTTTTCAGCCTGAGAACCTGCTCCTTGCGAGCAAATGTAAGAACGCCGCAGTGAAGCTTGCTGACTTTGGCCTGGCCATTGAGGTGCAGGGGGATCAGCAGGCCTGGTTTGGTAGGTGCAATACATGCAGGAGTACATTTCACGTGCATGTTGTAAGGGTTGACGACAAGATATTAAGAAGCAAAAGCTCCTCAAAGGTGTAATTCTATCTCTGTTTTGGGCCTTTTAAATAATAAAAAAAAAGCTTTTGTTCTTCTGAAGTGCAAGATAAATTATATTTGCAACTCTTGAGTAGATGAAAATCCACATTCAATTATTTAAAATTATTTTTAACTTCAAGTCATGATGCCTTCACTGAACTGAAAGTTCAAACTGTTGGATTTAGTTAGTATGGTACTGCAAACCCTTCCCTTCTTCCCTCTTGTTTTTAAACTGTTTCTTATATATTGTTTAATCTTTTAGTTTTAAATAATTTTATTATTAACAATCTGCTTTTTGTTTATATTTTTGGCATCTCAACCAGGTCTTGTCTTCCTGTAACAAGAGATCCATAGAACCTAAGAGATGAGATAGTATCCCATTCAGACCTTCTTGCGTTCATAAAACCAAAATACAAATACATATGACACAAAAAACACTCATTTATTCAGTTAGTAATAAGTAATTGACACAGCTGTTTAAATTAGCTTTCATGTTTTTTAACAATTTGATTTTTTTTCTCCAATATTTTTGTCAGCAAAACCTTCAGTAAAATGATTAAGATCTGGGTACTACAAGTTTTTGTTCTTAGTGTACTTAAGATTAGTATAAAAAAATAAATCAATTTGGATGAGTCTGGCAGTTGTAAGATTATTTTCCTTCATCTGATTTCAGTCACTAGTACAACACAGATACCAGTCAGCGATTGTCAAACAAGACGTTCAGCTTTCCTCCTCCGTTTGGACCAACAGCTGAAGGCTTACACAAGATTATCTTTTCATGCTTTTCCTGAGAAAGCAGCAACACAATCTACTGCCCTGGGCATGTCAGTCAATTTTTAATGGGTTTTTCCTGCAGGATTTGCTGGCACCCCAGGGTACCTGTCCCCTGAGGTATTGAGAAAGGAGGCATATGGCAAACCTGTGGACATCTGGGCCTGCGGTGAGTTGTAGAGGAGCACACTCATTCATGCACAACAAGCCTATATGGTGTTTCCTGGATGATTACACACCAAAAACAGAAACTTGACAGAGAATAGTTAATTAATGTTTTTATTTGTGTGTGTGTTTTATTCTGTGTATGTGTGTGTGTGTGTCTCAGGGGTGATTCTCTACATCCTGCTGGTGGGTTACCCTCCTTTCTGGGATGAGGACCAGCACAAGCTGTACCAACAGATCAAGGCTGGGGCTTATGATGTGAGTCTCCTCTTCCGTCGTAATGCCCTCCCTGCTCCTCCTGCTGACCTCTTTCTTTTTTGGCAACTGTTACGTAACGCGGTCACCTCATTCATATTTCAGGGGGTGCAAGACTCAGAAAGGGGAGTCTCGCTATAGATCACATTGAACTTCATGCCAAATAAAGAGAGAACTTGACTGGCTCTCTGGCAATGATTCTGGGCTCACAGGGTGCAGACCTCAGTGTTTATGCCTAGACACAGAAGGTCTTTACAGATCAAGGGTTTCTGAACAAAATGCTGGGGCCATGCTTGGACCAGCCTGTTTTGTGGTATTAAACAATCCACCCACAGAGAGCCGCCATAGCTAACATGTTGAAACCATGTGTACTGGCTGCATCCAGTGTTCAAATCTGACTTAGGACATTTCCCACAAGCAGATGACCTATTATTCAAAAATTAAAAAGTTGGGACAAGCAGAGCTGGAAATTTGTTTGTACTCCGTCTCTTCTGCAGTGACTGCTGGATATGGGCACAAGTGACCCCCACGATCCGGAAAGGAAGCAGTGGGTAAAAAAAAAAAATGTATGGGTGGATTATATGCTTGAGTTTTTTATTTTTATTTTTATGAGCTATGTACGGTAGTTTTTAGCACTTGTTAAAGTTATGCAGAGCCTGACTTTGAGCATTTTTATGTCTAAGGGATTATTAGACCTAAGTTCAGCAGCTTAACTAAAAACAAACTCTAAAAATGGTCATGCTATGGACAGAAAACAAGTTAAAATTTATCCAAAACTTCTCAATACCCTCTAAAAACCCTAAAGAACCGTTGATTAAAATCATTGCTCTCATGTGAAGTCACTATAGCCCCTTTGCCATTGGTAAGCGCAACTCCACTTGGCTCTCGTCTTATCGGTTCTTCTCAGGTGAAGGTGATTTGCCACTGTGACTTGTTTCCCCGCTCTGTGGACAGTATCGTAACAGATCATTGTGTTTAAGCCATTTCATTCATTGTGATTCTTAATTGCCCTTTAATCGGACATCAACTTCTTTAGCTAATGCTGACACTGCTTATAAGTCTGGGTGTATCCAAGCTGTGCCATCATCTCCAATATCTCTCTGTAAAGGTGCTCATTTATTGTAGCGCCGTCTGTCAACCCGACGAAGAAGTGGAGGTTCAGATGTAGTTTCCAGTTTTGCTGAGCGGGTCATCCAGTAATGTAGCTCCACTGGCCAATCAATGATTGCTGTCTGCTTACGTTCAAATCGTCACCTCTGAGCAGTTCACTTGGAACCTCAAACAAGGTGATCCCATAAACTGGGCTGGGTACCGACAGTGGGCAGGCCCTTAACTGGTGCTCTGTGGTGCAGAGCCGAGGAGAGTTGAGACAGTGGCAAAGTTCAAGTCAAGTTTATCGTCATTCACATCACATGTGGTACAAGAGGTGGAACAAAATTATGTACTGATACTCAGGGTCCCAGTTACACCCAAAAATACAAAGTGGTAAAAGTAACAGTGTATAAGGATCTAAGATATATGCTCAACAAACGCCAAACGGTACGCTAAAAGATCTAAGATATACGCCAAACACTAATGTAAAACAATACGGCATATCAACAGCAGCCCGAACATGAGTCTGTGGTGAGCAGATGGGTATGAATGAATACAGCAGCATGAGATCAGCAGCAAAGTGCCATATATGGAGGCAAACGGTAACCACTGTGGTTTACTAGTGTAACTACTATTAAGTACTCTGTCAGAAAATGTGAAGCAGTTTTGTTTTGTCTGTTCTTCCAGTTTCCATCCCCAGAGTGGGACACAGTCACCCCCGAGGCAAAGAACCTGATCAACCAGATGCTGACGATCAACCCAGCCAAGAGGATCACTGCTCAGGAGGCCCTCAAGCACCCATGGGTCTGCGTAAGTGTCCCAACTTGAGATATTAAAAGCACTTAATACAGTTTGAATGATGTCTGTACCACAACATAAAAAGCTAAGTTAACAGACTGTTTTACATCTTGTTCTTTCCTCCTACCTTTTCTCTTGGTCCCAGCAACGGTCCACAGTGGCGTCAATGATGCACCGACAGGAGACTGTGGAGTGTCTGAAGAAATTCAATGCCAGAAGGAAACTCAAGGTCTGTTTGCTTTCCCTCTCCTACATTTTGCTTTGCTTCTCTAATAAGCTCTCATGCGAGATACAATTATAAAATAGTTTCTGTTTCTACCCATCTTTTATTCTGTAACGTCCTCTCTGGTGTGTTGTAGTTACTAAAATAATGAAGTGTTTTTGTTTAGCTCGAATTTGTGAGTCCTGTTTGGATCGCTGTGATCGTGAATATCAAGCTCAGTAAATACTCTAGTTAAATGGAAGCAAATTAAAATTGAGGTTTAAAGTTATTGTACAGAGTTTGTTCTTACACTGATTTATTGCTGACATTTTGTGTGGATATAACGGCTTAGCTATTGGAGCATGACACTGTTACCCCGTTGCTTTTGGCCTCTCTTGGCTCGGCTCAAATACCAGCTCATAGGAAGCTGGAAACAGAAACACAGGTGGCCCCGGGCAAATGTTGCACCATTCAGCTAACGTGCCACCAGCTTCATCCAATTCTCTCGGGCTTTTCACACTTAAAGATAGATGGACACTGAGAGGTTGGTCGTTCGGGTTCAGTGTTGACAGCAGAAAAACAAAAACTGGAGACATTTTAATTCAAATCATTTAAAAGGGAAAAGTACTGTACTGTAAATAAATTAAAAGGTGATGAATCGGATCATTGTGGTTTAAAAACCCAAATATGGCATTGATTTGAGAGTTTGAGCTTTTTGTTTAATTGCTTTTCTAAAATAAATGTCTAGACTTTTCGTGAAGCAAATAAAAAATAGTCCTTGTACGTATTGAGCTCATTTAATTTATATGTATGAAGTATGAAGGGTGCTTTCTTGTATTTGTTTAGATATGCACTGTAACATGTCTGCAGCGCTCACATGATGTAATCTGGTTTGAATTCAGTGCTAATTTATCACCTCGAGCTGTAAATAAACTCTTGACAGAAAAGTGTAAAAACTAGCTGCTTCACTCATCACTGTTTCTAACTTCCTTTCTTTTTTGGTCTATTTTTTATCAGGTTCACACACTTCATGTTGCACATTTAGTCCGTATTCACGTTTTCTTAGTTTGTGGCTTTTTGTTTGGCTCAGTCTTGTTGTTGCACAGTAAATTTTTCTACCTTGTAAAGTTTTTTTTTTTTTAATCTTGGTCTTTTCTTTCTTAATTCATTATAAATTAAACTGTAAAAAGATGCAAGAACTTCAATCTAAGAACTCTTTTCTTTTTAAGTTTCTCTTTGCAATTTCAGGAACCCTTTCATTTGGAACCACGTCTTTTGTGTTAATCAGTCACAGCAGACTCTGATTTTGTCTTTTGCTCGTGTGCAGCGTGGGCGCACATTTAATCACGTGTCAACTGAATATCATTAATTAAAAGTAGTTTTTCCTTTGATTTCTGCTCGTAATGATGTCCCGCCTGCTGCGAGTCAAAAACCATCCAAAAAGAGGGTTTTCTTTTTAATGTTGAGGACAAAACTCAAACTTATGAACAATGAATGTTGAGCGCAGCGTTTGTCATTTAGAACGAATGACAAAATAATTATGGTTTAAATTTAGTTTAAAAATTGTTAATGCTGTTTGTTTGTTTCAGGGGGCCATTCTTACTACCATGCTGGTTTCTCGAAATTTCTCAGGTAAGGTTTTTTTTTTTCGTCTCATTGGTTTCTGTTTAAAGCTACAGTATATCCTTGAACTAGTGAGTAGAGCAGAATCTAATAAAGATTAAGATAAGATAAGAATCTGTTATTGCTTAGTTTGTTACATTCTGTTTGGTGCACGTCATCACGTTGATTGAATTAAAAAATCCTGCTTTTAAAAGTTCCCAGTTCAACCAATTGTCTTCCAGCTTAGAGGTGGTGGAAAATGTAACACTAACTAAAAGGCAGGACGTATGAATATTCTTTTTACATCAAAATGACAGCTTGCACTTTTTTAAATCACCTGCAACATTTTGAATAAATCTTTCTCCCTTGATCTGAGAGCAGTGGTTCCCAACCATGGTCCCTGAGGAACACCATCCTGCATATTTTAGTTGTTTCTCTGCTCCACACCTGATTCAGTGATTTAATCACTTCCTCAAGTTCTGCAGAAGCCTGTTAATCACCCGTGCATTCAAATCAGGTGTGTTGGAGCAGAGAAGCAACTAAACCATGCAGGATGGTGTTCCTCAAGGATCAGGATTGGGAACCACTGTCTTAGAGTAATATTTTGATTTTAGTTTTTAAGGCATGTTTATTAAAAGCGAAATCACATTTGTCATTTCATCTCAGCTCAGCTTCAGTGTTTCCCCTAAACTTTCCTGATGTTTTGGTAACACTCAAATCTCTCAGATTAAGAGCATCGTTGTTTGATTTAACAAGATACTATTTAGGAATTGTTACTTTACTTTTATTTTAAGGCATCAACATTTCGGCGACCTGCAAAATGTTTTCTAGATAGTTTGTTTACACAATAAAACAAAGTACTAACTGCAAAGAAACTGGCAATCCTTATTGTAAACACTCCAAAACTTGAGAACGTAAGGTTTTGTTATTTTTAATTTTTTTTTATTTTTGAAGTAACTGAGCCTCTTTAGTTTGGCTGAACTGTGGGGGAAGCACTGAATTTGATCCGCAAGCTGAAGATGCATTAATGTCTTTGTTCCTGTCTTTGTATGTCTATATTTTACTGTATTACTTGACTTTTTTATTCTTATTCATTTGTTTTACTTGTAAACTTTTCATAATTGAAATATGAAAAAGGTTTGCTGCTTCTTGGCCCCAACCTTCCTAAATAATTTTACTAATTGATTTCTCGAGACAACACTTTTTCTTCCTAACTTCTTATTCAAACATGAGCAAAGGTGACTCGTCGAGGCTCTTTCAGCTTTGTTGTGGTCAGTGAAATGAAAACATTTCGATAATGGTGGATGTGTTTGCTCTTATGAACCATTAAAACCTGGAAAATCTAACTTCTAATGCAAGTGAAATTCAGGTTTAAAAATAAAATACTTTCCAGAAAAAGCGGTTTTGGAAACGTCTTGATGATTGTTGAACGTTCTATCTAATAAAAAATAAATTATCGGTGCACGTTTATGTATAATATCTGTGTATTTTGTATGTGTCTGTGTGTGTGCCAGTGCTAACATGCTGCTTTAGTAAACATGACTCACAGTGGGCTTCCTGACTCTGTAAGCTGCACAGTTGGAAACTGGCTCAAGATCAACCGAAAAAAAGAAACACTCGACTAACTCCCACGTTCAAAAACACACACACTGACCCAGGTGTATAACTGATCATTTCTACCTTTTCTCGCTCTTTTTCATCTTCTTAGGGACCGGCACTCCATTATAAGTGTGAGGCTATCAGGTGAATGAGTCAGAGAATGAAAAAGAACTATAAAATAGGAAAAGAGGAATATCGGAGTCTTCAGTGAGAAGATGTTGCCGATTACGTCAAAGCAAACACCAGTAAATGTGCTTTTTGAATTAGGTAGTTATATATTTAGGATACTTTTTGAATTATGGATGCAGTTCCTTTCATGTAATCCTTCCATACATAGTTATATATTTTTATTTTATTTTATTTGTTTGTTTAAAATAAAACATTTCTACCATTTTTCAAGAACCAAAATACTACGGTATATTTAAAGTAAAGCAGCCAAGAGTACAGTGACACACAGTCATGGGAAAATGAAACTTCACACTTTTAATTTTAGAGTTTTATGTAGAAGGACATAATAAAAAAAAAAGATCTGATTTTAATCAGGATTCTAAAATTCTCTAAATTTGACCTCAACTGTACACAGCAGAGTCCACCATGTCATGTATTAAACGATAAAACAAAAATAAAAATAAAAAATCGTGTGGAGAAAAGCTCAGCCCAGCCTGGCTGCTTCATTAGAACATATTAAAGGAATTATCAACCAGATGCTACTGATCCTCATCAGTGTGTCCACATCTGTAAAAACATACGTTTTATCAGTTTGCTGACCTAAAGCATGCAGGTAGGTGTGTGCTAGCATGATGCCAATACGGAAAGACATCGGCAATCACCTTAGGGAAGCAGATCTGCTAGTCAATCCAGGAAGAGTTAAAGGTAATTTCTATATTTGGAGTCCATCATTCCAAAAAGAGAAATATTATTCACAAGTGGAAAAACATTAAGAACAGCTGCCAGTCTATCTAGAAAGGTCTGTTTTACCAAATTCACCCCAAGGTCAGACTGCACAATGCTCGGAAAAATTAGCTAAAATAAGAGCTCCATCTCAAACTTGACAGGCCTCGTTCAGCAGGTTAAATGTTAAAGTTCATGACAGGAGAATTAGAAAAAGACTGAAGACGTTTGACTTGTTTAGAAGGAGCAAACCTATTTTCGCTAAGAAGAAAATGGCAACACAGATTAGATTTATAAAGTGACATTTGAATGAACCTTAGACTTCTGAACCAATGACCTTTGGACAGATGAGATCAAAGCAGACATGATTACCCATAATACACAGCAGCACGTTTAGTGAACGCATCACCAGAATCAGAATCGGGGGGGGGGGGAGATGTTGGGGGTTGCGATAGATGAAGCTTTTCCTTAGTTTACACATTTCCCAGGAGAAATTGATAAGTCGGCCTGTTTTCAAGGCCAACCGGGGGAGTCAGATTCAGATTAGCCACAATTGTTCATTTTTTTTCAGGCAGACTATTTTTTCTTGTCAGCCTTGAGTCTTACTGGTACTTTCAAGATTCAAAATGGCCAGATTAGGGTGCATTCCACTGGTCCCTGCTTACGAGCCCCTCCAAGGTTGTTTCCAACATGCTGGCGAGTCCCAAAGCCGCAGGTGGTCCAAGTTTCTCGCAAATCACTTCCATCTTACGGTTTAGCTTGTAAATCAGCTGATTTTGTGTCCTCAAATAGCGAACCAAACCTTCACAAGGCAGGCTGCCTGACGAGGGCCAAATTAGCTGCAGGTGTCTTCTTGTATGTTGATAGACCAGGGACCAGCCGATTCCAAAAAGCAGGAAACCCGTTATCATAAATCCGATTGTATATGTCTTCGGCGTCCTCTTGAGATTCTCAGCGGGCCATGAGGGCTCTCCAGGACCCTGTCGCTTTAATCTTCAAACCTCATACTGCCTGTTATGGTGGTAGACGGCTAATGGTTTGGACTTGTTTTGCGGCCACAGGAGCTGTGCACGTTGAAGTCATTGTCGTCCATGAACTCCTCTGTGGACCAAAGGGTTCTGGAGTCAGATGTGAGGCCATCTGTCCAACAGCTGAAGCTTGAACCAAACTGGGACAGCATTCTCAATGTGTTGCAATGGTCCAGTCAAAGTTCAGACCTCAATCTTAACTGAAATGCTGCAATCATTTTAGATTTGTTTTTAATTAATAATGACACAGTGGACTCTGTTGTGTGTTTTTGTACACTTGAGGTTGGACTTCAATAATTTTTAAAACCTGGTAAAGACCAGCTGTTTGTCATTGTGCCCTGATTCATAAAGCTCTAGACTTGACGGAGGGCGGATTTTCTTTTCCCCACGGCTGTGATATTTTCAATCACTCAGTCCTAACTGAGACTGGCAGTTTCTAAGGTCAGCTAGCTCCATCACGATAACCGTCATTAGCATCAGCTAAACTCTGCATCATTACCATCATCATCGTACTAACATTAATGCTTTTCCTGAGGAAACACATACAGTAGTTGAAAGGCAAGTTTTAAACAATAAGATAAAAGATAAGATTGGTGTTTCTCCCTGACATTTTTCTCTCCTGACCTTCTCGTCTGATCAGCGCATTCATGACGGAATTTCTCGTAATGTTTCTGGTCTGTGTGTATAAATGAATCCCTCTTCTCCTCAATAATTAGTCCTGTTCCACTTTTTGTATCTCACCTATCATTTCCCAACCCTGTTCATTTACTTCTGATGACTTGCTCACACCCTCCACGTCACCTTCTACTCTCCCATTCTGAACATCCCTCCACCCTTTACTTCATCCATCACCTCTTGGACCCCTTCCTCTCCTCCTTGACCTGTAACTTGTTTTCTTCACGTGTGACTGGGTATTGGATTCTTAACAGTGGGCAGCAGGCAGACCACCTCTCCAGCCTCTGTGACAGCCGCTGCAGCAGCAGTGGCTGCAGCCGCCGGCACCACCGCAGGGCTGGTGGAACAAGGTAGCACGGTGGCTCAGCCAGGGCATGCCACCCCTCTCCCCCTGCTCCTTTTCTGTACCCGTTTTTTGATCTTTGAACTTCTCTTCTTCTAACTCCTGTTTTCTTCTCTACCCTTCCCTCCTCCCTGAGCATGGGAGTTCAGAGCATGATGGCTGACCACACAGCTAACTGTCTCCCATCGACCCATCACATGCAGGATTAGCTAAGCTTTCATCCAGCTATGTGATTTACATTTAATTTTTTTAGTCCGCTTGGTTTATGCAAAAACATTTTAATGCTTAAAATGCCTTTAGATAAACAGTTTTTTTTAGTTTAGTGTAAGGTGAGAAAACATTTTTTATGTAACGTGGTTAAAACTGAAAATATGATTAAAGTGGCACATTGTGTAGCAATTTTAGTTGTCTATACATTTGATACTTTTTTAATTATATTTTACCATTTTATAAATGCTCGACTGAGTATTTCTGTTTGCGTGTGTCCATTCTATGTAGATGCTTCATGATTAGTGTGAAACTTACAGGATGAAAGCCCAGCTACTGCTGTCAGCACATCGGTCACCTTCTGTCTGAGGTCTGATGGCGTGGCTTCAGTATCACTGCTCTGTCATCACTCTGGTTCATCCTGTCACCTTTATCGTTAGACACAGTCTCAGAGCATGGTCTTCTCCAGACTGCTGTCCCGTCCCTGTTTTTAACCTCACTCTCTTCCTACCATCTCCTCCCTCTTATCCACCTGTTTCCTCATTTTCTATCCCGTCTTTTCACAGTTTTTCCCTCAGATTTTCATTGTCTTTTACATCATCGGGTTCTCTCCCTTTTTTGTCCCGCCATCATTTCATATCAGAACTGTTCTTTTCACTTCTCTTTCCCCCTTTTCTCTGTTGAACAATGAAAGTGGAAAGTTCACCCCAGTAACTTAAAGGATGGGACTGCCTGAGAGCTGTCGGTGAATGCTGCATGGAGCACTGGACTGGTGCATGTGCTGCCACACGAGAGACTTTTGATGCATGATGAACACTGCAAACAAAGCAAGGCTGGGCTTGTTCACATTCACTCAGACTTTGAAAGATGTCTCTTTATTTATTAATTTTTTTTTTTGCAGAGGTGCTTACTGATTGTTCTTTGTTCTGAGCTATAGCTCTTTTTTAGTCCACCTCATAGGTCAAGTAGGTGATGCAGACATCAAGATGATTGTCCTCCTAATGTACTTCTACTGAATGTGTGCCAATCTTCCTATACTGTGGCTTATAGATAAAGTTAACAAAAATGTAATTTGATTGTGATTATATACATATATATATTTAGAGTCAGAGAATCTTTGTCATTCGCACATGTGGTGGAGCGAAATTATGTACACAGGGTCCCAGTTACATCCAACAATAAAATGTAAAAGAAAAACAATGATAACATCTAAGATGTGAACTAAGAAAAACATCAACTAAAAATACACTAAGCACTAATGGCATAAAAACATTACGTCGAACAGCAGCACGAACATGAGCATGAGTCTGTGTGAGCAGATGAGCATACATGAACACCTCAACAGAAACATGAAACAGATCAGCAGCAACATACGATTTTTCACAGTGATTATTCTGGTTAGAGATTCGTGAGTCTAACAGCCTCAGGGTAGAAGCTGTTCCTCAGTGTCGTGGTTCTACACTTAATGCTCCTCAACCTCCTGCCTGAGGGGCGCAGGGCAAAAAGTGTGTGTGCTGGGTGAGTGGGGTCCTTCATGATGCAGGTGGCTCTCTTCCTGCATCTGGAGGTGTAAATGTCTGTGATGGTGGGGAGACTGACCAACAGTCTTCTGTGCTGCCTTCACCACTCTCTGCAATATATATATTCAAAGTACTTAAAATACTTTTTCCTAATAATATCTTTTTTACACTGATATATTTAATAAATTGATAAATATGGCTGAAGTGTCTCCATCTTCTCCCAATATTTAAAGTTGAAGCGGCCATGTTGTATTTTTGGTACCAGAGTCTGTGCAGTTGGTCTTTGGGTCTGTAAGCTCCGCCTACTCCCCCACGCACACAATCATGGTGTTTTTTAAGCATCAAACATCTAGTTACAAATACATCTAAAAAGGTACTTAAACATGCAGTACAGCAGCAATATAAGGACTATTTGAACTAACAGAAGGCAAGACCTTAAATAGTTTTATCTGTGTTTTGTTTTGTTTTTTTAGTTCATTTTATTTACATGGACCTAAATTTGTACTGCAGTGGACCTGTTGATGGTCTAATAGCAATTTTGACTAGCTAAGCTTACTTGCTTTTCTAATTCCTATCCAATCAGAATGTAGAAATTGAGCACAAAAATAAATAAAATGAAACTAATTCTAAGCAAAAAGCTGCAGCAACACTTTAAAATTGCCTACTGTTCTCACCAAACTTAAAACATATATTCAGTACATACTTTACAAGAAAACAGTAACCAGTAATATTTGTTGAAAAAAATATATATATATTTAAAAGGAAGTATTATACTTTGTATTAAATTTAAAGCAATTAATAATAAATAAAAAAAATACTATTCACAGGTATTTTTCTCTTTTTGATCCAGCCACTGTGAATAAGAATCACGAGTTTTGAGCCTTGAGTAGAGGCTGTGCCCTTGTTTCTGCAAGCCACCAAGACTCCACAGTCCTCTTCGTGTCCCTCAGCCTCCACCAGGCTCCAATCAAATATTAATCATGGACTGCCTCCCCAAGTCAGCCTTACAAACTTACTGGGAGCCTTGTTCCATTCTGCACATTCATACACAAATGCAATTACCAATAGAAACTCATGCTGCAGCAGTACAGTAAATGTAGACGTTTAATCTGTCCTGGTGTTTCATATTTCAAAGTTAATACGTTTTTGTGGCGGCCTTGAACCCGAGTGTTCCAGTTTCTTGGTGTGACTCCAGGCCCATCCTTGCTCTGTTCTTGCAGTGATGCATCTTGCCATTTTTTTTATTTAGAGAATTATCAGTCATAGTTTTGTTTTAATCTCTCTTTCCTCTCTCCTTTCGCTTCATGTATAATTTGTGGCAAGGTAAGAAGTGCCCCTTCAGTTTGAAATCACCTGCAGTATATTCTGATTTTTTTTAGTTTTTTTAAGAGTTCCTTGCTATGTTTTGAATTGAAAGTTCAAGAATCTTTATTTTCCCCAAGGGGCAATTTGTTTCACGGTCAGTACACAAAACATCTATACTAGACAAGACATTAAAATAACAGTACAGAAATCATCAGTGTTCGTTGAGAAGCCTGACCGCTACAGGAATAAATGAGTTTTTCAGTCTGTTCGTTCTACATCTGGGCAGCAGATACCTACGTCCAGATGGAAGCAACCTGAACTCACCATGGAGTGGATGATCAGGATCTGCCAGAATAAGCCTGGCCTTGTTCACTGACCTCATCTTGGGTAGAAAAGCATCTTTAGTTTACATCTTTGAGAAAAAAAAATCTATAGAATTCACAGTGAAACCTCTTTATTGGTTTTTGCAGTTTTCCTTTACTTTTCCTTTCTTGTCTCATGTCCTCACCTCTTCTTTCAAGCCATGAGAAAATATGAGAGAAAAAACTTGACACTGTTTTGACCCCATTTTTATTCCTCAGTAACAAGCAGCCTGTGGAAGGAAATTGTTTAGCTCTGCAATTAACCATCCATGCCACTTCCCCATCACTTTTGACTATTTTTTCTTATTTATCACTTCTTTTTGCTCCTCCCTTGACTCCTGCATATGAAAACTTACTTCAAGCATGAGATCCTTAATTGTGAAAGCAGAAATAACAGCTAGGATAAAAAAGTGGCAGAGATGTATAGTATGTACCCTCCCCTGTGTGTTTTTTTAAAATAATTATTATTTATTTTTTTGGTGGGAAAAATTTAAATCTTCTTTACAAGGAGATGTTTATTACTGGTGTTTACCTTCCTGATATGGGTTTATTATGAATGGACCTCTGTTGCCGACGTAAAAATCACTGTTCCGTGAGAGAGCTTATTGATTTCAGCTCATGTTCACTGAAATGTATCTTTTTTGAAAGTGGACTTAAAAAACTCAGACTGCTGCTCGATGCTCAGAAGGAAAGGAAAGAGGGAAAAGAAAAGAGAGAGAGCTCAGTGCGAAACATCCAGACTGCCATAAATAGTGTTTTTACATAACTGGCTGGATGCTGATGTGATTGCATCTGATTAGACTTGGAATTGTACTCAGCCACTGGAAGAGTCGCAGTCAGGACTTTCTCTTTGGAAGTAAATAAGCGATTATTTGACACTTGCACTTGCAGTTCAGGTATTCTTCATTAAAACATGTAAATGATACACTAAACTCAATGCATTTTAAACACCAAAAAGTATTTTCCTCAATGCTTGCATTCTTCCATCCATCCATCCATTATCTTTACCCGCTTATTCCATTTTGGGTCACGGGGGTCGCTGGTGCCCATGTCCAGCAATCACTGTGCGAGGGGCGGGGTACATCCTGGACGGGTCGCAAGTCCATCACAGGGACACATAGAGACAAATGAGACAAACAACCATTCACTCTCTCACTCACACTTAGGGACAATTTAGAGTTACCAACCAGCCTAACATGCATGTTTTTGGACTGTGGGAGGAAACCCGGAGTACCCGGAGAAAACCCACTCATGCATGGAGAGAACATGCAAACTCCACCTAGAAAGGCCCCTGGAACGGGGTTTGAACCAAGGACCTGCTCGCTGAGAGGCAGCAGCTCTACCAGTTGCGTCACCGTGCTGCCCTACTTGCATTCTTATGAATACATATTAGATACCGATAAGTCTGACTGAGGTGTTGGTACTATGTATTCTTAAAGTCCAACATCCACCAATTTTTCACATTACATACCCAGCAAAATATGATGCATAACAAATAAATACTTGTGTTCTGTGGCAAACGTTGAAAAGTAACAGACTGGTTTGAAAAACGTGTTGTTGTTTTTTTGGTGACATTTTTAAGCTGTTTTAGCCACAGCTTTGGAAACAGCCACTTTACTTTCTTATACGAGGTGTGATGTCACGCCAGGGATCCGATCATGTGAGACCCAGATTTCTATTGCACAAGGCTTGAGACAGCAGCAAAGATGGGCAGTCTCATGAAGAAAACATCCTCGTCCATTCTCAACCTCTCCAAACAAACAACCACACACCTCCTTTCTAACTAAGGCCCAAAATTATTTGTGAGGTGACAAATAATCTACAGGAAGAAGAAAAAGACGTGGAAGTTGAAGGAAGTTCGGCGGAGATAAGAGCCAGAGAGAGTAGGATGAGTAATGAGATTTGATATTTGTGGTATTTAGCATGTTTGGCTGTATAGATGTAGTGTTTAGTTTAGTCAGTTTTAATGTGTTTGAGTCAAAACAACGAGGCAATTTTTGAATGTAAAGCTGCAGCCTCTGTTGGAGGTTGAGGATGGAACCGCGGAGTCAGAACCTCTAACAGAGGAAGCAGAGATGAAAAAAAACAGGGTCTGGGATAGAGTTGTATTCGGGTGTAAAACATCTGACCCGACCTGGACCCAGCCCGTAGCCATTTTTTCTGAACCCGACCCGGCCCTATCAAATTAACAGTAATTACAGGCCCGAACCCGAAATAAAACCAACATTTATTTTTTATTGAAGCTTTTACTGCTTTTGTAAGCAGATCAGTTGGACATGATATTTTAAAAACGTAATGAAAGGAAGATATAAGATTTCTTGTTTCACCTAATGGATATTAACATACAAAACAAATAGCCTAAAAAAAGCACCTTTAAAGATAGGCTATTACACAGATGAACAAAAATATTTTTAGAGCAAAATTATTGGGAAAAATACAGAACAAGACTATTTTAATTGAACGCGCAGCTCACTTCAGCTTTTGTAGATGCTGCTGCTTCCTTCACCGCAGATGACAGCAGGTGCGGAGACGCACGCACGCGTCCGGTGATCAGTTGATCCATCCGAGTTTAACTGGACGTTGTTTTACCTCTTTCAACCAGCCGGTCAGACCTGCCCCCTCAACAAGTAGATTAACACAATTTTATATTGTGCATTCTTATTTAGTTTTATTTGTGCTGTATGATTCGTAAAATCTCACCGTAGAAGCCCGAGCCCACGTGCACAATTATTGCGTAATGCGCCAGCAGCAGCGTTACTCTTTTCACAGTCTGATTAACTGCCGCACTCTTCTTTCTTTCCTCATCCTCTCAACATATAAACTTACTGCCTCCTCCTCTACAAGTAGATTAACACAATTTTATATCATGCGTTCTTATTTAGTTTTATTTGTGCTGTATTCATAAAACCACATCAAAACCTGAGACCAGCCCGGCCCGCACATTTTTATGGCCGGGCCCGGGCTTCGGGCTCAGGTTAGAAGTGACGGCTCTAGTCTGGGACAGGAAGGATGAGAACTTTGACGAGGAAGTGGGAGATCCGTTATTTGTTTTAGAAGCAGAAAGAGACGAAGAGCGCACTGAGCGTCACACTCCTGCCCGTATACCCAGCCCGTAGTGTAATTTCATCGGTCTTTGGTAATTATTGGCCGTGTGCTCGGAAGTTTCCTTGACTGGTTTAAGTTTTTTTTAACACTTGCATGATCCCAACATGAAAAAAAACTTATAAACAACAAATTCTTCAACAGGGATTACTCCTTATGATCACTTGGGACTATAACGGTAAGTGTTGTACTTTAAACAATTTGTTCTAATCTTTGGTCTTTTTCTTTAACAGTCTTCACCAACTCAGAGTCTGGCCCAACGTTTGAGTCCCTTTGAGCAAACATTTGTATAACGCAGACAGACCATCTTGCAATCTGTTCTTTACCACTACCTTCGATGTAAAATGTCCATCAGACTGTCTGCTGTTGTCAGTTCACTGTCTGAACTCCGTTACAAATCGTCGTCTTGCATGCTCAATAATCCAGGTAGATGAATCTATCAAGGTGGAGTCAGGTCCTCTGAACGGATTCTTCTTTGTTGAAACGTCTCGTCTTTTATCCAGGAGACAAAAGTCTAGACTGAAGAAGTCTTTTTGGATCCATCCAGAGGACCTGACTCAACCTTGTTAGATCTGGTACAAATAATTTTTTATGAGAGATTGTTAGTTTTATATTCATCAGCAGACTGAACCTGTAATAGTCACCTCACTTTCTCTTTTATTAGAGACCAAACTGAAAACTAATCCTCCTTCAGGCCTCCACAGAGTCCTAGTGGACTCTTTGTTGAGTTTGCAGGGCTGCCATGTGGGGCGTTTCAGCTTCCTCCTGTTTTAAGACGATGTGAAAGAATAAGTCCGGCTACTTTTTTTTGTTTCACTGACGACAACATCTTGTATTGCTAAAATATAAATCGTCTCCATAGCAACTGTGTGTCTTTTATCAAAGTAGACAAGCAAAACAATTTCACACAGGATCTGTTCTTCGCTTTCTCTAAACTTTTATTCGCCTTAAAGAATTTGGGTTTACAACTTAACATTTCACTTCTCTAAAGTTTTTGCCCCTTTCAGTTCATGGAGCTAAATAAAGCTTTACTCAACCTCAAATAAATCCATTTCTGCCTGTGAAAGTCCTGCTTAATTAAAGAACATCCTGATTTGGAAGGAAGCAGGATCAAGGCAAATTATACGACTGTCTAATGAGTCGCCTGATCAACTGTAGGGTTGAGAAGGTGGGAGCATTTCTTTGCCGGAAGAGTCACTTTGCTGCATCTGTAGATGCCAAGGTGCCCTTTCACTGTCTGCCTCAGGCTACCCGAGCTGATCATTACGTTCTAAAAGCGATGGTGTTACTACAAAAGGTCAATGAAGAACTCAGTTTTACAAAGTCGAATAAATGTGGTCTCTGAAGGCTTCAATGTGGGTTAAAGATGTGGCAAAGTAAAATCTGATGAAAGACACTGACTGTTTTGTTGTTTCATGTTTGTCACTGCAGCAGCCAAGACTTTGCTCAACAAAAAGGCAGATGTTAAGGTAAGACTTGTCGTTTGTCTTTCTCCACCTCCTTCGTGCACTTTACATTTCCAGGGTTTCACATTCTGCCTCCTTCTTTCTCTGCTGATTTTTTGCTCTATTATTTGCATAATTTCTTTTTTGCTTCAATCTTTTCTGCCTAGAACTGTTTTATTGTTTTTGTTAGATGTTTTTTCTTGTGATAAATGTTCATATTGTTTGTTCTTGGACTGTGTGCTTTCTGAACGAGGGCTGCTGGATTTTACTGCTCGGCCATTTTGAAAACGAAGGGCATTTTGGGACAGATTTGATTAAAAACAACAGCCCTGGTTTGGATACACATGCGTCTGTGTGCAGTTTGTGTGTTTCTTCTTTCGTATCTGTCACTTACCAGAGCACAAACCTCAAGCAGTACACCCTTCTGAAAGCATCCATTATTTTAATCTAGCTTTATTGTCACCTCTGCATCTCCATTATTAAATATGTTAGTGCTCCTTGTTTCATCACTTCCTCTCCTTCTCATCTCTCCATCTTGGCCTTTTGCTCCTCTTTCATTCCTCTTTTTCCTCCTCACCCCAGCTGGTTTTTAACCCCACATTCCTGCTCATCCTTTTAATGAAGATCTCGCTCCATCCCACGCTCACACAGCGCAGTAACACATCCCACACAGCTTCCATCAGTGCATGCGTGACAGCCAGCGACAAAGCGTGGAACATACTGTTCAGAGCTGTGCGTCGTGTTGAGCTTTGTGCACGTGTATGCAGACGTCCAGGTGTGTGTTTGTGAGCTGAAAGTGCAACTATTGGTGTGAGCATGCCATCACATGGAGTGTGTGTAAGCGTGGGTGTCCATGTGTATGTGTTGGTGTGAGTTTGTGTGCGTAAACGCCCCCCCCTCTTCTTCCTCCCCGCTCGTTCGGTTCAGCAGGGAGTGTGACTCTGGTTCCAGGAATAGCTGCCAGTCTGAACCCTGGAAACTCAGACAACAGAAATAGATGCTTGCTTCCCTTGCGGCGCGCTCATCGCCTAGCAACAGGCTCCCTCCACACTCGCCCCAAAGCATTTCTAAAGCCATCCTCTTCATTTACTAATGTCCCCACTTTCCTCTCTCTGCTCCGTGAATCTGCTTCCTCCCCCCTTCGTGTTTTTTTGCGGTTCTTCAACCTCCACTCGTCGACTTCCTGTTATATTTTTCTTCTGCTGGTTCGTTAATGGCACCTGATGCTTTTCAGCCGTAGCACCTGCCCACTGCGAGCAGGTGGTCGCACTCTGGCACTTTTCCCACTACCTTTAGCCTCCTGTGCTCCCAGCTACCCCCCCACCACAAACACCACTCAATGTAGGGGTTAGTTTAACGATAATTTCATATTTATTTTAAAAGATAATTTGATGCTTTATTCAAAAGTGAGGGTCAGAAAAACAACCAATACAACAGATTTGGCCCTAATTTTCTAAAAACGTTTAATTAAAATGACCAATTCCAGTATTTGATCTATAAAATATTACACGTAGCATTAAAAGCTGAAAGGACATGGGCACCGGCGACCCCGTGACCCAAAATGGAAGAAGCGGGTAAAAGGTAATGGATGGATGGATTAAAAGCAGAAAGTTTGTCATGATTATAAATTTAAAAGAGTTTTGGGTATTTGATAGTTTTCTGGCAGGATACATTTTTCACTTCTTTGTCTTTTTATGATCACATTTAGCTGCTTATGACTTTAGAGTAACAGTTTTAAAATGAGTATTTCTACCGGATGACGTCCATTTGAACATCTTTGCTTTTCTTCATCCTTTTCCACAATCCTTTGTTTGCAAAAGCTTCAAAATCTCCTTTTTCTGATGCACCTGATCCATCGCCTCCTTTGTCCAATCAGTCTGAAAACCTCCTCTCTTCAACCTGCGTTCATCATCAAGTGAACCACTTTGGTTTTTAGACTGTTTGGGGGTTTTGTGCCAGCATATTCACTTGGTGTCTTTGATTGTTTTATTTTATCCCAACTCCTCCTTCCTCTACCATCCACATCCATCCATAACTTCATCTCATCATTCCTCGAGGACAGAAACGCAAGTCCAGCTCAACTGTCCAGTACATGGTGAGCATGCTAACTAATCATTTATCTAGTCACTCCCTCTTTTTGAGACCTTTTGTTCATTTGGTAACTCTCACTTCCTTCATTCACCTTTCCTTCATCTTGCTGGTTTATAGGTAGTGTCAGTACTCCATTTCACAGAAGTGTTGAGCTGTGCTAAATATGCACTTTTTTCAGTCTAACATTTAGTTTTTGAAATGCTGCATTAGTGGACAGGAAATAATAATAATAATAAAAAAAACTTTACTTAGTAAAGTGCTGTACATAAACTGAGGACAATCTGCCTCTGAAATGCATCAGGTGCCATTTCTCATAAATAAGTTAATATGATGATGGCAGAAGGATTTGAACCCAGGGAGTGCAAACTTGTCTCAGGGAGCTCAAAAGATTTTCTTAAACCTTTTGTAAGTGAAAAACCACAAAGTAGAGATAGTAGTACAAGTAGTAAGTAGTAGTTTATTTTAGTATTTATATATACTGTATATACATATATGTATATATATATATATATAAAGGTGTTTTAAACCCTTCCCACGCTCTTGCAATATTCTAAACAATGTTTCTAAACTCTAAATGCTCTAGGAGAGCGCAGAATGTTATGATCTTAGCTCTCTGCCTCCTCTCAGCCACTTGCAAGCGCTCTTGGCCACGCCCACTTCTCCGCTCTACACGTAGGAGAACAGCTGATCAGGTGCATCAGGAAGCTTATCCTGCAGTGTGGGCTGCACAAAGCTGCAGCATATGCTAAATAATAAAAAAAAATTTTTTAAATAAAAATTCCATACTGATCGTGCGGCTCATCCATCAATCAGCCAATTGTGTGTCATGTCCACTCTTATTTTGAAAAACCACGATAGAGTGAGTCCGTGATAAATGAACCACGAAGTAGTGAGGGAGTACTGTATATGGGCTAATGCAAATGGAGATAACAAATAAAGGTGTAGGTGAAAGTCAAAGTGGGTGTGGCAGGACTGAGGTGCGGGATTTAATCTGAGGAAAACTGACGTCGCAGAATAAAACTCCAACACATTCGATAAACCACACAAGTAAGAGAGAAATAAGCATGGGATGTGATATTTTGTGATCCTTACACAAATACAAAAACTACCCAGTGGTAATCTAAATACACAGATATATGCAGAAAGTTACATTTTATCATCTCTCATGGTCAGACTCAGTAATATTCAGAATTTTAAGAAGATAAACTAAAACAGAAAAAGTTCCTGCTTCTGGATTCAAATTTAAAATTTTTCTGCCAAACTTTTCTCTAGCTTAAAATAATAATATTAAAAGAATCAGCTTGTATGAAGATATAACCCAAAGACGAGTGATCTGGAAAGGTTTTTGACTTTTGAACTTGTTGCCCTTTTTTCTGCACTGACTTCTTTTTCCTTTATTTCTTTTGGACTTTTTTTTTTTCTTTCATCCTTTCGTTCACTTCCCTCCTTTCCAACCTTTAAAACCACCTCCTTATCTTAGATATTTGGTCACTTCTTGTCCTATGTCCTCTTTAAAAAAATGTGTCCTAGGTTTGCTGTCTTAATAAGGATTATAATAAGTACTATATATGATTACTTTATGCCATGAAGATGTCAATCAATGATGATTCTTGCAACTCACCTGCAGGATGGAAATGTTAAAGCCCTTAATGCAGCAAACATGTTCACCATTTTAATGCAACGTTGATGAAGTAACATTTTTGAGTGGAGTGATGGATGAAGACTGGCTTTGTTGCTAAATGCTTGTGAGTGTGTGTTTGTGTGTGCGTGGGTATAATACTGTTAGAATGTAAACATTTATGTGTCTTCTTTTTATGGCTGTTCAGTGTTTTTATTTTTTTATGCCTATTTGTGCTGACCTCATCTCCTGCTATTTTCTCCTCTCCTGAATAAGTTCACTTGTATGGTTGATGTTAACCCTTAAACTCTCATCAGACACAAAACCTGATTTATTTACATCCTTTGATTCAGACACCATGAACAGATACTTTGTGAGTGAGCAGATTACAAGACTTTCTTGATAGTAAATGTTGAAGTCAGTCAGTTTTCTTGTAATTCTGAGTAGGTCTGCACAATATGAATCACAGGCCATTACATTTTAAGTACCATGGATTCATGTTTTTCATGCTTTTTATACATTTGATCAATCCAGCGAACTCTCGCTGACCTTAATGACCCCACCTGGTTTAGATCTGTAACTCTCAACTGGTGGGTCGTGACCCAAAAGTGGGTCACTGACCTGTTTTTAGTGGGGCGGTGGGCTTTCCCTGGGTGAAAAATGTAAAATAGAATTTAAAAAAAATCAATTTTTGATTATTTTTTCAGTCTTATGGTCAAATCTTAAGAATAATTTTAATAAGACATGTTATATATTCAGTGTGTGAGTACTCATCTAAAGCTACTTATTTCTAATCTTAATGAAGCTTCTCAGTCGTCATTAGAAATGGGTGAAATTACTGCGTTTTAGTTTTAAATCAAACGCAGCTAACTGACCACTAAAGGGAATATTTTCTTCTCTATCGTTGCCACTTGCTGGTCATCTTGGTTTATCAATAAACTTGTTTTTTGGTGTTAGCATACAGTAATTTTCTATTCTCCAATCTCAAGGTTCTAACTGTGCCATCTTTTATATTCAATAAATTTGATAAGTTAAACATTTTTTTTGATTTGGATGATGGCGGGTCTTGAAACCAGACCAGTTGAGACCAATAAAATTAAACGGTAATATCGGACAGTGCAGATTCTTCTTATATTGTGCAGCCCTAGTTTTGAGCTTTTCAACTTGGGGAGACGATGCCTACATTATAAAAGCATTGTTAGCATGTGAGTCAAGTGAAATTTACTCACCATTCTTTGCTTATCCCCCCCCCCCCCCCCCCCCCCCCATTAAATCATCACACCTACATCACACTGGTCGAAGGCAATAAGTTGACTTTTCCAGACATCTCACTGATGAGTAGGAATTGTAAGAATTTATGTAACGGTAGCCGACTTCTAAAAGTGACTCACTTTGATGATTCACTTCCACACCCCGTGTTCTGCCCCACTTAGCAATTTGCAAGTTTTTATTTCTACCCTCCAACAGATTTAATGTAGATCCAATGCAAAATTATAACGAGCCGTAGAGGAGGGGCTGCTCTTTGATGTGTCGTCTTCAAACAAGCATTTAATCGAGGCGGTTCATTCCAGCCAAAAGGCGTAGGTGAATGGTTGCTGTGTGTCTTAAACATGTGACATCACTGGTGACAATGAGATGATGATGATGTCACACAGTGTCACCCCCTCCCCTTCGTTATACCACTCATAATAACAGCAGTTTAGCCTTTAAGATGATGTTTAGTTTGTATGACTGTATCTGCCTCCCACCTTCTGGACTCCACGTTGTACATGATATGATGATATGCACCTATTTTTATCTTGCTGTGCTTGTGAGGTTGTTCGCTTCGTATTATGTTTCATCTCAATATGGAGATTTTCATTACAGGGCAAATTTCAGAGAAGGAAAAATCTGAATGTGGCTTATACATTAAAATTATATTCAGAATGCTCCCACCTCATAAGCATCAAGTTAAAAAGCTCACAAATAGACTCGCATGGACACACACACTCTTGCTGATGTTAACACTCTTGTTGTGTCTCCTCCCTTTCCCTTTCCTTTCCTGCACAGCCCCAGACAAACAGCACCAAAAACAGCATAGTCACCAGCCCCAAAGGAAACATCCCGTCACCTGCTCTGGTATTTACCTCCTAACCCCTCTTCACCTGTTCATGTGTCCGTCTCTTTTTCTATAGCCTGTTTGTCCTTAAAGACACCTCGTTGTACTCTGTCCTGCTCCTCAATCCTTCGTCTTGTGTCTGTTTTTCCTCTCTCTGCCTGCCAGTTGTGGGTAATCTTTGCCGAGTTTCTGCCATGGCCACAGTGGTTGGTTAGGTCTTAAATCAGCAGGTAGTGTCAGGAGACATTTGGCTGTGGCAGGTGGATATGCCACATGACTTGTATCCAGGTTGAAATTGTGCAGCTGTGCCATTTTTTTTCTTCTTGTTTTCTAAAAAAGAAACAGACATCACATGCCTGCCAGGACTGTCAGTGCAATTTACCCCCTTCCTCCTGCAAGAAAATAGTTCCCCATTGTAAAACCCCAGAGAATCCAAAGGACTAAAAAACACCAGCCATTTTGAGAGAATTCTTCCACTTTTGTCTATTTTAAAAACCTGAAAAATCTGGTGAATTGAAATGGAAACTTTAAGGTTCTTGAGTTTATAAACATAATTTTTTAACACCCATATCTCCAGTGTTTGCATTTAACATAAACTCCTCTTGATCTGTGGGAACATGTAGGGTTGTGTTGCATTTATAATCACAATTACTGATGTGGATTTTTCCACCTGACGTTCCACCTGGGTGAGGTTCCTGGTGCATCTGTTGTTCTACCATCAAGGGTTTTGAATCACTCTTAGTCTGACCCCTCCACCGAGGCCTGTTTGCCATGGGAGACCCTACCAGGGGCTAATGCCCCAGACAACATAGCCCCTGGGATCACATGGGGTATCAAACCCCCCCCCCCCCCCCCCCCCCCCCCCCCCCCCCCCCCCCCCCCCCCCCCACACACACACACACACACACACCACCACCACATTACGGTGGTGATTCTATGGAGGGAGTTGGCAACCTGCTCTTGGACTCCAGTTTTTGGTGAATATTTAGTCCAACATAAAATGGAAAGAAATATTTCTGACAAAAAGGCATACGATCATAAAATGAGCCACATTTCTACAGTTGAGAGGAGCTCAGTTCTACAGCTGTATTTTTAGTAAGTCGTGTAGTTTATGGGTTTTTATATTAGCTTTTCCTATTTTAAACCTTGGTTCCTTATGCAGCATCATGTCTTTTTATACCGTCAGGCTTGCAGCCAGGCTCGGTCATAAAATGGGTGACAACTGAGTTGCAGATGCTGCTCTCATCATCAACGGCGACATGTAACACAGCAGAGCATGTAATAATCCATGAAGTCTTCTAGTCTGTTGAGTCCAAAACAAAAAGCCACAGGAGCATGCTTTTTAAAGAGGCATGCTTTACACTGTGTGTGTGATTTTTTTTTTTTTTTTTTTGTGTGTGTGAGGTTAGTTTTTTGCTGGTCCCTGTATAACCAAAGCAGGAGTTCTCGGTGTGGGTTGAACTGCGCCAGGGCTCTCCCTTGTCTCCGATCCTGTTTGTGGTGTTTATGGACACGATCTGGAGATGCAGTCGTGGAGAGGAGGGTGTCTGGTTTGGGAACCTCAGGGTCTCATTTCTGCTTCATGCGGATGATGTGGTTTTGCTAGCATCTTCAGGCCAAGACTTTCAGCATGCATTGGGGTGATTCACAAACAGAGTGTGAAGCAGCTGGAATGACAGTCACCTCCTCAAAGTTTGAGGCCATGGTTCTTGACCGGGAATGGATGGAATGCCCCCTCCGCATCAGGGGGAGAGAGTTTGCCTCAGTTGAAGGAGTTCAAGTATCTGGGTGTCTTGTTAACGAGTTAACGGTAGGATGGAACAGGGGATAGATCAACGGATTGTGGCATCGTCCTCGGTAACAAGGGCTTTGCTTCAGTCAGTCATGGTGAAGAATGAGCTGAGTCAAAAGGCAAGCTTGATTCACTGGTCTGTCTACGTTGCAACCCTCACTCGTGGCCATAAGGTTTGAGGTTTGGATCATGACTGAAAGAACGAGATCCTGGGTACAAGTGGCCAAAATGGGCTTCCTTCGCTGGGTGGCCGGGCTTAGCCTTAAAGATGAGGTGAGAAGCTCTGTCACCCAGGGGAGCTTGGAGTAGAGCTGCTGCTCCTCTGTATCGAAAGGAGTCAGTTGAGATGGTTCTGGCATCTGATTAGGATGCTTCCTGGACGCCTTCCTTTAGAGGTTTTCTGGGCACATCACACTGGTAGGAGGCCCCCGAGGAAGACCCAGAAGTCGTTGGTGGGATTGTGTATCTTCTCTAGACCGGGCTGGCCTCAGGGTCCCCCAGAACGAGCTGGAAAGTTTAACTGGGGAGAGGGACGTCTGGGTTTCTCTCCTGGACCTGTTGCCCCTGCGATCTGACTATGCACAAGTGGTAAAAAATGGAGTTGGTAATGTTTTTCACTCTATTAAACTATTAATCTTATGTGGTTTTTTTTTTTTTTAGAAGTGTTAAATGTGCTAGTTACGTTCATTCTCTAAAGGGTTTTTACGAAAATATGGACTAAAGCTGAGAGTAGAAGAGGCTTTTTCTCTGATCTTTGAAGGGAACAGAGAGTGGGAGGGCGGCTGTGATCTCTATTCTGCTGCCAGGGGCTCGAACTAGTTAGCATTTAGCTATTTGGTACATTTGTTCATTCCTTTGAGAGCAGGGAGAGACGGACCATCACTAGCATTGACCCTAATCTTCTGACCTGGAAACTGTAAGGTCAGGTGAAAGGATGTGTAGTGTGCACTCGTATAAATATATTTAAACTACTCATGTTGACTCCTGTCTGAATAAATGGATTTAGTTTAATCGCTTTAATGTGAGGTCATCAGTAAACTCCCCCCATCTAAAGACACGATGCCATCAGCACTCACACCCTCCTAATGTGAAAACCCCAGGTACTTTGTTCTCACTCATTATCAAGTTGCCATCAGTGCTTGTTTCCCTGGGAAACGGTTGCCTTGACAACAGCAGGAGCATCACCAAGAGAGACAACCAATGACTGGTCATCACAGAGGTGTCACTTCCTGAGGGGGAGAGGAGTCCTGGGAAGGATATGGCAGGTGCTGATGGCTTCTGATTTACTGTTCATGAAGTGGAGACAGCTGTAGACAAGGGAGGAATAAAATCTGTGAAGAGCCTGAGTCATCAGGAATCAGAGCCTCTGGAACAAGAAGGGAACATTGTGGATTAAGTCGCAAAGGTCAAGAACTGGTGTTTCGAAGGAGCCACTAAATGTGCTAACAATGTTAGATGGACTTTATAAAAATAAGAGGTTAGAAGAATACTTGATAGTAATAAAACAAGATGGAAAAACTGGCTCTTTTTGTGGCTTCCTGTGCTCTGAGTGATGTAGGAAAAACAACAAGAAGTTAAATGGATTATTTTGCGTCATTAAAAGGCAGTCTCCATACGCTTAATCCCAACAAGTACCAACCACTCTGACAGATTTGTGTTTATATTCAGAGTAAAACCTGAAAGAACGCCAGCCTCTGGCAGTGATGGCGCCGTCTGTTGGGACGAACACTGAGTTGTCTCCGTCTTGGAGGTATCGCAGAGTTTTTTGGTCGGGTGTGCCAGCACCTTGCAGGACGTCGGAGCTCGTGTTTGTCTCTGTCACAGCACGCTTTATGCATATTGTATGAGCTGGCTGATTTGTCCCATTAGATTTTTACATTTCACATGATTCAGTGAATATTTGCATCATGTTGAATAGGATTATGCATACTGGTTCAAAAATAAAAGACTTGCTCTTATGCAGCAAAAGGTTAGGTACATTCAAGTAAAATAACAGTTTTTTAAGCTCCGTAAACAAATCTATGAAAGATATGTTGCAGAGAAATGCATGTTTTAAAGTAAAACACCTTGTTTACTTACTGTTGATGTGAAGGTGAATTTTAGCAGATTCTCTAAGTGTGATGTGCTCTCAGCAGACATTTTGGTAAGAAATGTAGCACCGTCTCTGTTGGTTTGTCTGCAGAACAGTTAGTGTTCAGCTCATCCACCCACTCCATTGCTTTAATGGGGGAGGAGGGGGGATGTTTCAACCCCATCTTCTCCACCCAACTTTACAAACACTTTCTATTCACCCAGCATTCACATTTCTCTTTATTTTCTTTTTTAAACTTTTAATCATTTCTGTCTACATTTATGTCAAATTCTGCTCACTTTCTTTCCCTTTCTGTCTTACTTTTCCTCCATTTTCTTTCGCCTCCCCTCCTCTTCCTCCAGGAACCTCAGACAACTGTCATCCATAACCCAGTGGACGGGACAAAGGTATTCTTCATCCTCCCAGTCCTAACCCTACTCTCCATCCTTCTTTGTCATTCTCCTCCTCTTCCTTTTCTTCTCCTGTCCTTTATATCCTTTTTTAACATGCATCTGTGTGAGCGCTCCTTTGACTCTGGTTATATCATTTGTGTGTCTTCATAGATATTCTCTAACTCCCTAAATAAATGTTGTGACTCTACAAACACAACATGGTTTGGATTGTTGACAGATTCCATCTTTTGTTAAAGTCCTCATCATCATCCTGTGTAGTTTGAGTGCAACTTCATTTAATATTTTTCTCAATGCAAACCTTTTTTTTTTGCAAATGCATTTGTAATATGATAAAGATTTGAAACATCAAACTTCGTTTCAAAAGCTAAAACACAACGAAGATTTAGCTTTGATGTAAAACTTCTCAGTTTATTAGTCTCAATCGTTGCTAACTAAACCAAGTACTAACCATGTAACTATAACAACACAAGTTGTTACTGTACCACCCAGTTATTATTTCTTAGCAGTCCAGCAGCAGAAAGGCCAGCTGAATAATGTTTTGCATGTTTTCTTTGTTTATTTTTGTGAATTTCTGGTCAGGGGCTAAAAGCCAGCCTGAGATTTATTTTTCATTTGGTCTCTTGTAAAGTGACTCTTTTTATACATCTCATCAACTTATTACATATTTATTAGGAGTCAACTAATGCAGGATGAGCTTGATTATTAATCATGGAAACAAGCAAATAATGTTTGGAAGTGAGATATAACTAGAAAGTTCTCCAAACTAGGAGTAACACAAACAAAAACATTGATTTTATTATAATATGTATATAAATACTCACCTTTGTAGTCCTGGTCTGATAGCAAATATATATTAAGGTTTGTTCCGTCATTTTATGAAACCATTTGTCATTTTTTTCTTCTTCTAAAACAATTATGCTATTGTTTTGTTTATGTTCTAGCTTATATGTGAACCACAGCTCCCCCTGTCCCCAATGGATCCAGTTTAAATGCGCTTCTTCGGTCATGTGACCCAGCAGGCCTCAGTTTGGACAAATTGTAATTATTTGATACACATCAGCCAGTTGAAAACAGGACAAGCTGCGGCCACTTAGTAGTGACTAGAGAGGTGTAGAAACTAAATTAGTAAAATTTTAATGGCTTTATTGAATTTCCAATAAAAACAAAAAATACTGATGAGCTTTGAATTTATTTGTCAATGCATGTTGGGTAATGTGTGCATTACATACACATTATCTTCTGGTAGAAAGGGTTTGTACGATCCATACACTAGTGCATAATAGGCAATATGAAGATTGTGAAAGAAAACAAAACAGCATTCATCTTATTACTTAATAAAGTAATTGTGTAGTAAAATGTCTGAAAATGGTTCCCCGTCAAGTAAACAAGTTTGACAGCAAGTGGGTCCTTTGTCATGATAAAGACTATAAAGCAAAGTGAGCATGAGTACGTGTGTTAGAGTGGAAACAATGGTAACATTTAAATACAATGATCCAGCAAAGCACAAGTAAACAATAGTTTATAAAACTTGACGTTTATTATGTTTTGAAAAAGCTTAAAGACTTTAAAACTCCCGTTATCAACCCGTCGCTTTTTTTTGTCTTGTTCGTTCAACCAACTAAAGCAAATGGCAGATGTTCTAATCAGGTACATTAGTGAGATTTTTTTAAATTAGATAAAAAAAATCCCAGTTGTACACAGAGAGCCATGATGTAGTTAAGAAAATCCCCCCCCCTTTTTTTTTTTTTTTTTGACACTCTTGTAGCTTCTAAAAGTAGTTCTTAAAATGTGGATTTACACTTTCCACCGAGTGTTTTTAAAAGTTGTGCATGTTCCTGCATGAGTTTGTCATTAGATATTTTCCACCAGGCATGACCAAGGCATCTGTTGTGTTCTAACATTTTTATCTGTTTACTTGTGATTCACACACAAAGCAAACCAAAAAAACATTACTATTACCGTAATTTCCGGACTATTGAGCGCAACCGAATATAAGCCACGCCCACTAAATAAAAATATTTTTTAAATTGTACATATATATAAGCCACGCCTACAAAATTTAAAAAAAAGTACATACATAGGCCATGCATGTATATAAGCTGCGGGTGTCCACATTGTAATATGACATATTTACACAGAAATATTTTTAAAACTTTTAGTTAAATACGTACCGGTAACATATACAAATACAGTACGTACAGTAAAACTTTTTTTTTTGAACAGTGACTGTAGCATGACTGATTAAAAAAATAAAATAAAATCTATAGCCTACCAGGAAGTCATTGATCGCTATCTTCCTCCTACGCAATGCCCACTGACCTGTTCGGTAATTTCATTGGTCAGATTTTTTTAACCTTGATTTATATAGGTAGTCTCACTGAGTAACGAGGACCCACCCCCCCCAAGAGAGACGTGTATCGAGCAGCTATGCGAGTGCCCGGGTGTGACGAGGCTAAATGTTTTGGCAGCATGAAGCTCGTTAGCACATTAAAAAAAAAAATCATAAATTAGCCACAGCATTGTATGAGCCGCGGGAAATTTAATTTAGTCCGGAAATGACGGTACTTTGTTCCAAACCCACATCAGAACACTGCAGACACTGTGCATCCAGTGCTGTTGATATTTTCAGGTCCAGTTATAGTTGGAAGAAGCATACTTGACCTTTCAGTCTGGGGGTTTGAGAATTACTGTTATCCAAACTTTTGGAGCCAGTAACACATTTGTGCTGAACGCCAAGAACATTTCTGAGCAGTCCAATTAAGGACTTGATGCTTTTAAAGTTTAAAAGTAAAAGAAAGCTAATATCTTAACATGGATAATCACATTTAGTGAATATGTGATACTTTGATGGAGTTTTTTTTTTTTTTTAACAACATCTCTTTTATTATACTTCTCCGTAAAATACAATATACAGTCATGCTTTGACGTTTATTTCTAATATTTAGGGGAGTGTTTTTCCTTAAATGCGTCTTGTTCTCTGCAGTAAAATAAGTGAAGTTTATTTTCCTCACTCCTTTCTCTGCTCGGGTCACCAGCTGTTCGCTTTAAAGGCTATAAAAAACACTTTTGCTCGTGATGCTGTTGGCACACCTCTAATCAGGTCATCGAGTCTCTCAACACTCCACATGCAGGGGAATTTAGACCCATTTAATCTGCTAATTGGAAATCCGAATCTCCTCTGGCGAAAGCGCACAACAGAAAAAAAGACAGTGAGGCAGACAGACAGGTGGATAAATATAACCAAACAATCTGCTGCCCTCCTCAAGATGGCAACCAGTCTTTCTGTGAGAAGGCTTTCGTTTTTCAGATGGGTGGATAAGCCTCTTCCAATTAGGTATTTTGCGGGGAACAAAGAGAGACGAGAGCCTCTTCTCAAAGAGAAGCTGATATTTATCCTTAATGTGTGATGCACATGCTAAGGATTCAGAGGAGTGAGCTTTGTCATTTAAAAAAAAGGTTTCAGGTTCATGGTAAAATGTCTCCTAAAGCTTTCCAACAGTTGGAAATAGTGTCTTGATTTTTCACCTAAACTTGGCTCATGTTAATGATTGTGGATAAAATATTATCAGCATTGATTAAAACTGATTCTGTCTCTTTTGGCTCCTGAGTCCATGTTAGTTTGTTTTGATTTAATAGATGTTCTCAGATGTTCTTGGTTTTGTTGCAACATGAGCCGATGCGGGCCCCAAGCTACTGCAACTAGCTGTTGTTAGCTGTGGGCCTCAGGCCTCATCTCGGACCCCGGGTCCGCCTCCAGCCTGCACTGCCCCCCGGCTCAGACCTCCCTCAGAAGCAGCAACTCGTACTATCAATAAATCAAGGAAACGTGAATTAAGTTTTACCAGTTGTATTAAATCAAAGCAGGAGAAGGTTACAGTTTACAGCGCTGGCCTCTGATACAACTGGCGCGGGATCCTGCACTGGAAGGCCGGATGTCACATGACATTACAAATGTATAGGGCCTAGACTCCTTCGCAGAAGGTGAGCTCAGCCTATCACGTGGATAAGAGGCCGGGCTAAGTGTGATCTCATTAACATGAAAGGAAAATGATACGGTGCATAAAAAGCCTTTCTACGTGATGCAGCGAGCCAATAAAAACTCTATTCCTTGACGGATATTGACTCCCCGGGAGACTCTTTTTAGAACTGCTGGCCCCATTTAAACCAGTCAGAACCGGGTCATAATTTCATTATAATCCAGTCTCTGAGTAGATCAAAAATCCAGCGTCAGTCTAGATAAAAATACTAACAGTTTTGTGATGAAGGATATGCCCCTGCTGTTTTCAGCCAGCATAAATTAAAGGTCTTAACCCCTCTTGTGATCTACTTTTTTTATTTGTTTCCTGCACAATTTGAGTCCTGAGCTCAAACACACACTGATTGTCTCTGTTTCTCCAGGAGTCGTCGGACAGCAGCAACACCACCGTGGAGGACGAGGATGTGAAAGGTAAAGCTGCACGGACACAAAAGCTTTTCAAATGGCCAATTTCAGAGCTCAGAAACGCTGAAACTGGGATCTTCACAAGTTTTGAACCATCGCTTGACGCTTCCACAGAACTGATTTTTACTGCAGCCAACTTGTGAAACTGCAGACACTTGTGGTTGGAGCTTTTTTTAGGCAGAGACAGAACAGTGCAAGGAATAAATACATGATGGAAAATTGTAAAGCAAATATCTGTTTGTTTCTTAGAGGGCTTCTTAGATTTTCTGCAAGATTTGACAAACTAAATAATTAAATTTCCGGTCAGTAAATATGCTTGTTTGTTACTCAAGGAGTTTGTCAAAGTGCTTTATTGGTAGTAATCCAAAGAGCATTTAAAACGGATCATTTTAAGCATTTTGTGCTCTGTTTTGCTTGAGCTTCTGTAAATGTAATTTAATGAGCCTCGGGGCAGGAGAGTGTCTCGATGGCAACTGCTGATTGCTTCTGCAACGGTTTTAAATGGGAAGATTTGACCTTGTTTTTTTTACACTATTTCTGTGAAACAGCCACTGAAAGATTCTCTAAATGTTCAGGAAATGTGTCATATGGATGGTGGAAATGTGCTTTAATTTGTGCAGTCGAGCATCTGACAGCTAACCTCTTACTGACCCCTTGTGGAGCCCGGCTGTATGGCCTCCTTCAGCTTATATTTCCCTAATTGCTGAAATCAACTGTGTCTGAGAGGTGAGCATGTGGCTGCGACATGTTAGAGGTCTTGTAACGCCGTCGCAGCTTGGCTTTCTCCAAGTGTTTGGTTGAAATCCACTCCTCAGAAATGCCAACATGCCTGTGTGGAGCGTCAGCTGGCAGGAGTGTGTGCTTGTGTTGCGTGTCTGAGAGTGTGTAATGGTTGTGGAAGTGCAGAGCATAACCCACGTTTCAGCAAATAACTTCAGCACGCGCTTCTGTGCTGAGTCTTTTTTTGTCTTCTTAGTGCTTGTGTTCAGCCTGTACTTTGTGCCAGCACAGCAGAACGCCCCTGTTCTCAACATCTCCGCTGAGCGCCATGTGTCTAAACCGAATCATGAATGTAGCATTTAAGTGCCAACATACAGAACAAATTGTGGGCTTGCGTTTCCTCCATCTACATGTAAAGTTTTCTAAACTACCTCACAAATTCCATAGCAACTACAACATTCAAGTTTACTACCTGCTTGTTAAATAACTTATTTTAGTTTAAAGTTGTCAACTAAACATTATATAAGATGAACCAAAATAGATGTTTTTCAGCCCGTAAAACATCACAAATTGGGTTATTTTCAGTTAGGTGCAACCTTCTTGAAATAACCGTGTTTTATGTGATGAGATGATTTAACAGCTTGTTGCTGCCAATCATTGGGGTCATCAAAAGTGCAATAAATAAAAGGTGCAAATTAGCTGCAAAAGACTTGTTAAAACTTCGTCTGGAAGCTGTGAGGAACCCACTGTTCTTCAAATTACTCAGCTGCCACCTGCCTGTAGTGTCCAGAAGTAAATGGTGTCAAAGCCTCCAATATGTGGCAAAGACAAAGCCCGAAACACGACATCACTAAAGATTTTTTATAGTTAAAGCAGAAATCCTGTTAGTTTCTACCCACTCAGGATGCACAATTTCATTTTTGCAAATGAGTTTGGATGCAGTGAATGTTGTGCTATTATATTTCCAAGAACCGTACATTTATTCTCTAAATGCCTTTTATTTGTTCAGTGAGGTGGACCCTCACTTCTCTAGATGCCCACAGAAGATGCAAAGTGGCTGAGATGCTGAAGTGCACAGATAATTGTGTTGTGGGGACAGTAAGGCAAGACAGAATTTAGTCTAAATGTGGCATTTGTTTATTGCAAGTCATACATATTGATGCATTCTGCAATATATATATATATATATATGTATATATATATATTTGCTTAATAACTGTGTGCAGTGTTTGAGAAGCCAAAACTTGCTTTTACTTTGTTGAACATTTAGGTTGATTTTGGGGGTGGGAATCTTAAGGCTGTTCACGATTCACTTACAATTCAGAGATCTGTGATGCAATTACAAAATGCTTATGGATGCATCTCGGTACTACTCAGCACATTCCAAAGAACATCCAGAAAATACAATCTTTGACCTAAAGGAAAAAGTATTTAGCTCCACACTGCAGTATACGTTTTTATTTACACCATATTGTAGAAACTAAGTGAACAATAGAAGTCAAGTTGCAGACGACAGTGGTGTATAATTCTGTGTTAATAGATGTTTATGCATCATAAACAGACGGCTCAGCATGGAGCGCTACTTCCATAGTCATAGCTTTTTGTCTAGCGCATCTGTATTGCGTGTTGCTAGCTTAGTTATGCACAATGATCGATTGTTTGGGATGGATGGACCCTTTTCTATGTGTTAAAACCAGTTGCTTGGAATTCACCAGGAGGCTGGCTTGAAACACTTCAACGAGGTGCTATTTATAAGACAGATCTGGGTTGGCAGGCCTCAGACTGTGAAGTCTTTTGGATGAAAGATGAAATGTTTCTCTCAAAAAGAAACTTGTCCAGACGACATGATTTAAACTTTTTTGTATTTATTTACCTGGATGATTGATCTTATAAACCTTTTTTTCACTATAGCTTAGCATTATGTCAGTGCTGGCACATGTTTGGGGGGCGGGGGGGGTGTTCAGTAGGCGGGGCACTCGGTTCTGTTGACAGGGCTGGGCGCCCTGCTTGTATAATGGTAGGAGAAACACTGGGTCACTTAGAGTGTGGGAATATGAACTTTTTACCATAGCACCAAAACAAGGTGCAAAAGCCTTGGATTTCAACCGCTGAACGCCGACGCAAGTCCTTCATAACAAAAGTTACAGTGGACTTTAGAATTCGCCTCTCATTTTCAGAGTTTTCAATCCAGCTGTTTTTTCTGTCTCTTCCATGTTGAAATATGGACATAACTTCTTACCAACTTCACTTTTCCCTTTAACTTTATAAAAGTCAAGTACTTCTTAATATTGACTTTCAGTGCAGAAGGAGCTGTTATGTCTCCTCCTTCTGTTGTGTGCACGCCATAAACTCTTTAGAGTTCCACCTTTGCATTCATCAACAGCTTGTTATTAACATTAACTATTAATCAGTTTTTTGACATTTTAAAATAGATTCAAAATTGTTTGCGTCTGCATAAAACATGGATTCTAATTTAACATTTTTACCAAAGTGCCTCCCTGTGAGGGCAGGATTGATGAAAGAGCACAACTTCACTTATTTATTTATTCTTTTGCACAAGAAAAAAGGTTAAATCATGTCATCTGAACAAGTTTCTTTAAGTGAGAAACATTTTGTCCCCCCATCCAGAGGACTTCATCAGTCTGCAGCCTGTCAACCAGTTCTGTCCCATAAGTAGCCCTCATTACTGTTTCAAGCCAACCTGCTGTTGGAATTTCAGAAGTAGGCTTTTAATACATGTACATGCAAACAGAGCACACCCATCCAAATCAATCAATTTTCATGAACAGCACTCAAATTGTTATATATATATATATTATTCTTTTGTATGTTTAGCCTTTCTTGTCTTATGTTATATCCCTTTATACATGAAGGTATTCTGCCCCACCCTCTTCTTCCAAAATGAATCCTGACCAGCACTCCCCTCTGGCAGGAGCAGAGAGGGTTGGGACACCTTGACTTGGTAGTCAGAGCTAAAAGCGGAGGCCTAAATTTAACCTCGGTGGCAGAAAGCAGAGACAAGCTGCCCAGAGAGCCGATACAGTGAGCGCGCTCCGCTCTGCTAGCGCCACCCCTGGATGGTATCCGTCTCGCGCAGCATTTTTCTCACTCTTAAGAAATTAACGGGGAGATAGTGCAGAGCAAACTTCAGGAGCAAGGTGAGTGTGGGGGGAGGGTGAGTCGAGAACAGTTCGTGCCTCGTTGGTCTTTGTGGGATCTCGTCAGGTTAACGGTGGACAGCTGACTGAAACTCAACGCTCTCACTGGCATTTGGAGGATGTTTATATCTGTTGTCTTGGTTTCAATACTTACCAGCATTCTCCTTATGTCCTAAACGGCTGAGAGAAAATCTCTTTATCATAGACTATTCAGATTTTTTGTCTTGATTTTATTTTATTTTTTAAGTTTCTGTAGTAGCTGGGATGTTGCACTGCTGACTTCCTAAATATCATCTGTCAGTCAAACAATGTGAGCTCAACTCTTTCCTGTTGGTTGTTCTTGGTTTCTGTTTTTAGATAAGAGTGAGCAACAAACCTGAGAGAACAGTCTCAAAGGCACTCCATGTGATGGGATGTTGATTAATGTGGCCTTTAATTAAAGAGTTGTAAGCAAACATCATCGTCCATGCTCAATAATCCAGGTCAAAAATCCAACAAAGTTCAGTCAGGTCATCTGGACAGGTTTTTTTTTTTGTTGTTGAGACGTTTCGTCCTTCATCCAAAGGACTTCATCAGTTCGAGGAGCCACAAACAAACTCAGCAACAACAACTAGGCCTGTCACGATAACACATTTTGCTACGCGATTAATTGTCTCAGAAATGACTGCGATAAACGATAATATTGTTTGACATTTGACCATAATTAGTAATGTCAAATTTAAGAAGAAATGTTTGTTAATTTTTGACAACTAGATGGCAGAATAAGACTGTTTGAACCGAAGGATGGATAGTGAGGGAGCGAGCAGCGTGTCTCTAAGAAAAATAGGAGTTAAAACAGATTTTAAAGAGAAGGGGAGGGATCAGTGAAGAGCACCGGAGTTGAGCCTTTTGTCGTCCAGTGTCTTCAGTAGAAAGAGACGAGAAGAAACGATAAAGCCGATAAATGAAAATGAGGTTGATAATTTTAATTTATCATGCGATTAATTGATTTATTGCTTATTGCAACAGGCCTAACAACAACAATAAAAAACGTCTAGATGACCTGACTGAACTTTGTTGGATGTTTTTACCTGCATAATAATAATAATAATAATATACAGTGCTATGTGTTGTCATCATTGTATGTTCATACAATAGAGAAATTAGTTCTCTGCATTTAGCCCATCACATCTGGGATACACCCAGGTGAAGCAGTGGGCAGCTATGTAAGGTGCTCGGGGAGCAGTTAGGGATTAGGTGTCTTGCTCAAGGACACCACGACATGTGGCTGGGGATCGAACCTGGGACTTTCGAGTCCCGAGTCGGCTGCCCTACCTCTATCCCACCGCGACCCCATATTACTGAGCATGAACTTTGATGTTTTGAACCACTTGGGCTATGGCTGCCTCAGAGGAGTCGACGGGGGAGAGGGCGGGCCCCAGAAATCATCTCATCACCAGTAAACTGGTTGGTCCACTATGGGAGTGTGCTGCTTGTGGGACTGAGTTTGTTTGTGACTCCTTGAACTGATGAAGTCCTTTGAATGAAGGACGAAACGTCTCAAAAAAAAAAAAAAAAAAAACATCCAGATGGCCTGACTGCACTTCGCTGGGTTTATAAGCCCAATTTTTAAAGGACTGCTTATTTGTTCATTTACCTACGGAAACAGCTGAAGTGACTGACAATAGATAAACAATGGCAACGTCCAGAGAAGGTCTTACTTTTGATACACTGGTACATGTTTATGCACAGATTTGTCGAGTAAAGCGGGTAAATAAAAATATATGTTGGGTTCAAACAATAAACTTAGCGGTCTAGCACAAGTTTTGTTTGTTTGAATACCAAGCTCTGTCTTTTATGGCGCTCCACCGCCCTGTCCAACCCCAAATATTTATTCTCGACAGTTGTCTCACTCTATATTTCTCTTTTCTTTAGTGTTTAGCAGCAGATTTATTCTTATAAATCCAGCTAAACACCAGAGTTTCTATGCTTGTCTAATTCCACCATATTTGTTTATGTACAGAGATTACAACCACCTTAATGTGTCTCAATCTAGGCCCCAGATTCTGTGGTTTTCAGTAAACAAATACTTTGTTTACATTGAGTACCCACATTTCAGACCTGCTTACTACATATCTTTAGTTTCATAGTTTGCACTGAGTATCTAAACCAGTGGCAGGATTGTCTCCTATTTATTTGTTGTCTTCATTGCACAACACTTTTTTTTCCATTTATTTGTCAGTTATAGAATAGAATAGAATAGAATAGAATAGAATAGAATAGAATAGAATAGAATAGAATAGAATAGAAACAACCTTTATTGTCCCACGGATGGGAAATTTGGAAAAGTTGTTGATTTTACATTTAAAGATGAGCTCGAGTAACCTTCCTAATTATCGTGGCCATCACAGTCGTCATTATCCCTTTGCTCACCGGCAAGGCTTCTATTCTTGTCTCAATAAAACAGCAGCAGCCACAGCTGTAAATCCTGCTGAGACCGAAACATTCGCAGAGATCAAGATTTTAGTTGTTCCAGCTGAGAGAAGCTGTAATTTGTCAGTTTGAGGGAGAATAAAAAGCATATTTCTCTCGTTTATGAATCCCCATGGTGTCATCTTACAAGTCCTTTCATCGTCTCTGTCACAGTTCTCTCATTTGTTGTTCAAAATGTCCGCCTGGTTGTCATTTCTTGAAATACTTGTGTTTGGTGTCATTCTGTGTGTGTGTGCACGTTGTCAGGAAAGAGCTTAGACAACAGCTCGTTTAAGGCGCAGTCCAGCACAAGCTCCCAGCCTGATAGCTCTCAGGGCTCCTCAGCTGCTGTGCACTGTAAGTCAGCATGGTTGGACAAACGCTGCCTGTAACACCCCCCCCACCCCTGCTAGTTGTTGATGAAATACCCTCTGCGTGTTCATTCAGTCCCTGCATGAATTAAAAGCAAACAACTGCTGCTGTTTTGTGCCCTGAGATACCCTGACTTGCAGAGAGTCGGCAGCGTCTCTGCACCCTACAGTCAGCAGACTAAAACTTTTTAATAACAGCGTTAGGAGTGTAAAACAACAAATTATGTATGCATCTTCAGTTTTATTCCCATGTCTTCATGATCGTTTGGACTTGTCTCCCTCTGATGGACTTGAAATGGAACAACAGCACAGTCCTGCTTCATGTCCGTCTTTGTTTTTTTGACATTCCTGCGCATGAAGTTTGCTCTGAATGTTATTCAGACCATAATAACTGTTTGATTAACGTCTAAATTTCACTTGTCAGCCTTCTAGTTTTAGAGTTTTTGTGAAAAAGGAGCTTAGATCCATTGTTCAAGTCCACACAGGTGTGGACAGTGTGGTTTAAACGCAGTGTCCCTACCTTCTCAAACTCAGCTGCTGCAAAGTTCGCCGACCTGCTGGGCTCGGTGCGCAGGGGTTCAGGGCCCGTTCCCGACGGAGAAGGGAGATCCAGCACTCCGCCTCCCACTGCCCTCTCCACCCCCTCCCCTCCAAACAACCCCGTTGTCCCCATGCAGAGTAAGTTGGCGGCAGCAACGACGGGCAGAACTGCAGATTACCTCTAAATGGGAGTTGTATTCAATCAGCTGCCATCTGCTTTTCCTCTGTTTCCATGACAAGACGCTGCATGATGAGAAGCATGGACAGATTACTGTACAGAGCCGAAACAGGCGCAGAAAAAGAGGCTCGAGGGTTCACAGAGCTTACTATCTAATATATTTACTACTTGGAAATCCCAGGAAGGAACGAAAAGCATGTAGTCTGACACAGAAATAAGAAAATTATTTAAAATGACACAAAAAGGCAAACTTTCACTCAACAGACTTAAAATGGTTATAATAGAGCTGAAAAATGACACAAAATGAGATGTAAAATGTCAAAAACAAGACGTGCAAGAGACTTAA